>NW_027185575.1:1783568-1844830 GCF_028583685.1 Petaurus breviceps papuanus
CTTCCCTTCCCTTCCCTTCCCTTCCCTTCCCTTCCCTTCCTTTCCCTTCCCTTTCCCTTCCTTCCACCCTCTCTCTGTCTCTGTCTTTCTCTCTGTCCCTATGTGTGTGTCTCTCTCTCCCTGCTCTTTCTTCCTCTCCTCTCCTGTCCTGTCCTCCCCTCTCCTCACTCTTTCTGTCTCTCTCACTCTGTCTCTCTGTTTCTCTCTCTTTCTATCTGTCTCTCTCTCCTGTCTCTCTGTCTCTCCCCCCTCTGTCTCTCTGTCCCTGTCTCTCCCCCTCTCTGTCTCTCTCCTGTCTCTCTCTCTCATTCTCTGTTTCTCTGTCTGTTTGTCTGTTTCTCTCTCTCTTTCTCCCCCCCCCTTCTTTCCCTCTCTCCTACAGCCTTGGTTCCACCAGGGTCACTGCTGAAAGAGCTCTAGGTTTTGAGTCAGAATTACCTCCTTCAAATGCCAACTCTATTAACCATTATCTATGTGAATTTGGACCAATCACTTCATTTCTTTGGGCCTCAATCTCTTTACCTGTAAAATGAAGGAGTTAAATCCGATGGCATCTAAGGTCCCTTTCTAGCTCTAAATTTGTGATCTTTTGAGTGCGTGCATAGATGCATGTGTGTTGATGAATTGTTTACTGTGTGCCAGACACTGTGCTAAGAACTGGGAGATATAGAGAAAGGCAAGAACAGTGCCTGCCCTCAAGGGGCTTACACTCTAATGGGCAGGACAATATATGTGAAGCAGTACATGAGAGCTGGGGCTGCAAAGAAAAAGAAAAAGTTCTCAAAGAGCTCACACTCTAATGGAGGAGATGGCATAAAGACATTAGAATAATAAGAGAAATAAAGACTAAATGGAAGATAAGCTTAAAGGTGGGCCAGCTAGGTGGTACAGTAGATGTGTGTTGGCCCTAGAATCAGGAAGATGAGTTCAAGTCTGGCCTCAGACACTTACTAGCTGTGTGACCTTGAGCCAGTCACTTAACCCTGTTTGCCTCAGTTTCCTCATCTGTAAAATGAGCTGGAGAAGCAAATGGCAAAGCACTCCAGTGCCTTTGCCAAGAAAACCCCAAATGTGGTCACAAAGAGTCAGACTGAAAAACACCTTGAAGAAAAGCTTACAGATGATGGCAGCCTTTAATTAAACTGTAAGACTAGACACAAACAGGAATCCCATGACGGAGCCACGGAAATAGTCATGGAGCTGATGTAAAACATCAAGAGCCCCTCAGTGGGGTTTGTCCTCAATGGCCAAAGCGGGTGGTGGGGTGTGTTATAGGACTGGTTGCAGATGTGATGGGGTGGAAACAGAACATAACTTAGGGGTCAGGACTTGCTGTTGTTGAGTTGTTTTCCAGTCATGTCTGCCTCTACGTGACCCCATTTGGGGTTTTCTTGGCAGAAATTTTAGTGGTTTGCCATTTCCTTCTGCAGCTCATTTTACGCGTAGGGAAACTGAGTCAAACAGGGTTAAGGGACTTGCCCAGGGTCACACAGCTTGTCAGTGTCTGAAGCTGAATTTGAACTCAGGTATTCCTAACTTCAGGCCCAGTGCCCCAGGAGTCAGGAGACTTGAGTTTAAATGTACCTCTGCTACTAGTGACCTTGGACAAATTACTTTCCCAATCTGGGCTTCAGTTTCTTCTTCTGCCAAAGGAGAGGGCTGAACTAAATGACTTTTAAGGACCCTTTCACCTCCATATCTATGGCCCTATGAACCATATGCATTCAAATTTTCTCACACTTATAAATAGTCCTAGAACCTGTTGCAATTCTACTTTCCTGCTGCCATATAATGCATTACATTGAAAATAACAATAACAATAATTTAGATAGAACTGCCTTTTGGGCATTTGGGGATAATTCTTTCTATTTGTCACAGTAGGATCTAAGGATTTAGATGGAAAAGAAACCTCAGGTGCTATCTCAGGCAATTCTTTCCATTTTAAAGTGGAGGAAACTGAGACCCAGGGATGTTGAATAACTAAATAATCCAAAGTCTAATAGAAGGTAAACATGAAAAATGGGATTTAAACCCAGCTCCTGCAACTCCAGAATTGTTGTTTTTTTCAACCAGGCCAAATGCCAAGTCATCAGACTGACCTAATTGGGAAGCCGGGGGGAGGATACACAAGGTGTTGAGAGATCAGATAGGGGGCATGGTGGATGGAGTGCCAGTCCTAGAATCACTAGAGACCTGAGTTCAAATCTGGCCTTGCACACTTCTGAGCTGTGTGCCCCTGAGAAGTCACTTAAGCTCTCCCTCAGTTCTCTCAACTGTGAAATGGAGATAATAATAGCACTTATTTTGGACAACTGTCATTGTTAAGAAGTTTTTCGTGATAACAACTTGGAACTCCCACCTATTATATGTACATATATAAATATAAAAAATTATTTATATATACACACATACACATGTGTATGTATGTATATATGCATATATATATATGTAAGTTCTCCAAACTTTAAAGCACTATAAAATACTAATGATTATTTAGTACTATATTAATATATCATACTAGCATATTAATATTATATATTAATGCATACTACATTAATATTAATCACAGTAACAATAAACCTAAAAACACAGTTTGGCTCCAAGGGTATAAGAGAGGGTGGTATTCTGATTTGTAGAACCATAAAATCACATGGAAAACTTGGAAGGGACCCTAGAAGTTACTTAGTACAGATCCTAACACCCCCTGACGAAGAATCTGCTTTACAACATACTTTGTGAATTGTGACCCAACTTTTGCTTGAAGACCTCCAGGCAGTTAGGGGGCAATATTGATGGAACAGTAGATGGGGAATCAGGGAGACCTGGATTCAAATCCTACCTCAGACACTTATAAGCTGTGTATCTGTTTGGAAGTTGTCTAGCCTCTCTTAACCTCAATTTCCTCATCTGTAAAATGGGATCTGTAAAATAGCACCTACCTCCTGATGTTGCTGTGAGGAGTAAAAAAGATTATACTTGTAAGACACTTTGCAGAACTTAAAGTACCATATAAATATACCTCTTATTATTTTTACTTTTACTATTATTTATTAATGGGTTATATTGACATGATATATTACTATATTTTAGTGAAATAATGATAGTGATAATAACAATTATATAATTACTATATAATTACATAATTACAATAATTGATCATTACTTATTAATTGTAAAATTCTTACTATTTTTCCTTTAGGTAGGTATTAACCTAGTGCCTCCTGAATCATCCCATCCTACCTTCAGACAACTGTAATTGTTGAGAAGTTTTTCATGGATAACAACTTGGCACTCCCACCTATTATTCCTGGTTCTGCCCTCTGGAGTCAACAGAACAAGATTAATGCCTATTTTGTATGACCTCCTTTCAGATACAAGATGACACCTATTATGATCTCCCCAAGTCTTCTTATTTTCAGGCTAAACGTTCCCATCTTCAGTTTCTTAAAATGAGCCTCACAAGATCTGTTTCTGAGGCCATTCAACCTCCTGACTGCCCTCCTTTATGCCTATTCTGCCTTATCAACATCCTTCTTAAACCAAGAACCCCAGAACTGAACACAGGTTACCTAATGTGCCTGTCTGTGGCAGAGCACAGAGGAACTCATTGCACCTCCTGCATCCTAGACTTAATAATGCGTCTCTTAATGCAACCTAAAATTGCATTAGGTTTTTGGACTGCCCTATTAAATCAGGTTCTTTTCATTGGAACATTATCTAGTCAGTCTTCTTCTATCATGTACTGATGAAAGTCAATTTTTGAATCCAAGTGCAAAGAGACTCCCTATTTAATTTCATCTTAATTTGATCCCACATTCTTGACTGTCTGGTTCTTTTTGGATCCTGTTATCCTGCATGTTAGCTCTCCCTCTTAGCTTTGTGTTCATCTGCAGATTTGATAAGCATATTGTCAATGCTTTTTAGCTAAGTCCATGTTAAAATGTTGAAAAACACAGAGACAAGTTTAGATCCCTTGGGCACTTCACTAGAGACCTCTAGCCAAGTTGACATTTGAATTATTGATGTCTACTCTTGCAGTCTATTGCAGTTATTTTTGAGGGGATTAAGAATTTTCCATAGAAGAAGCATGTTAGCCACTGATACCAAAACCAATAGATTAAAAAAATGGTTATAATTTGTCTTGCTTAAGGGAAGGAACTTAATTTTAGGTACCCAGCAAAGTAGGGACATATTAAAGTGATGACAGGGTGTGAGGAGGGAAGGTAAGAAGGGTCAAGGATATGTCAAGATTATAAAAGCAAATCCTTCAAGGGGCAAGGATAGACCTTGCCATTGAGCATAATTGCATGGGAAATGGAAATTTCCCAAAGGGAATATTCCAGAGGTCTTCCACAGGTTTTGAAGTAATAAGATCAAAGGAACTGGAAAGGAATTTAGAGATTAGAAAATCCAGCCTTCTTATTTTATAGATGAGAAAGCTGAGACCCAGAGAAGCTAAGAAGTGACTTGCCCAGGGCTGTACAGTTAGTAAGTGTTTAATGTGGAATTCGACTACGTGTGCTCCTGACCCTTAGTCCACTGTCCTGTCCAACAAGGTTTCAATCCTACCTCGATCATTTACTAACTTGTGCATTCTAGGCACTTCACCAATTTTTCTCATCTGTAAAGTATGTGGGTTGGGATACCTTCTAGCTAGAAATGGATGGTCACAGAATCCCAGAATTCCAAGGGAGTTGGAAGGCACCCCCGCAGTCATCTAGTACGTGCATGAATAGAATCCCCACTATGATATACCCCAAGATAACTTATGAGCTAAGTATGGGAGGTTCCAGAGAAGGGGAAGAGTGGTTCTATTAGGAGAAGGAGGAGGACCGTTTCTAGAGAGGAAACGGACTATTAGAGAAACACCTGACTTGATTATACCAATTGCTATTAATTTTCCAGCTTTAACTTCACTTTCTCTCCCTAGTCCCACCCTTATACACACTTCTGAGCCAAGAGTTTCATAATTCAATGAGCATTTATTAAGTATTCACTATGTGCCATAATTATGCCAATCATCCTATACTTTCCTAGTCTCTTCTTACTCTACAATCTTTTCTCAACTTAACCAAGGTGACTTATGGGAAATAGAAACGTGGGTAAAAGAATTGTGTTTAGAATCTTAAGGGTCTGCAAAAAATAATTCTAGTTCTTTTTCTTTTCCAGTCATTTGTTTCTTTCTTTCCTAGTTATCTGTTTACACATTTAAATTTGGGTTATATCTTTATATTGATGTTTTTAACATTACATTGTTTTCCCTATATACCCCCATACCTAAAAATCACTATTGAACTCTTTTTTCTTAAAGAAAAAAAACAAGTTTACTAAAACAGTAATCAGGTACTGCCATCTTGACCTCTGGATTCAATACTGGTCATTGAATTTATTCTTAGTTCAGTCGCCATTTTGTATCAATTCTATTTACATTGTTTAATTTATTGTGCATGTCAACTTTATTTTCTGGTTCTGGTAACTTCGATATGCATCAGTTCATATAAGATTCCCTATGTTTCTCTGAATTTCTCATTTTCATTGTTTCTTACTTTTCTTCTCAGTCTTAGCTGAGTAGCAATGTTGCCTAAGGGGAAAAAATGGACTTGAGTCAGAGGACCTGGGTTTAAGTGCTGGTCCTGAGTTTTTCTCATCTACAAAATGAGAAGCAGTATTTGCTGTCCTCCAAGGATGTTTCTTGCTATAAATTCTATCATATGTGAATCTTGGAAAGTCAAACTTTAAAAAAGGGGAAAGGGTGCTATATTTTAGATGTGTCATATGAAAAATCTGCTTAGACTTGAGGGGTGGGGGAGCTAGAGAACCATGGAGTATTAGACCTGAAAGGGACCTTAAAATCATATGGTTTCAGTCCCTTTCTTTGGGGAAATTAAGCCCTAAATGGGGAATGTGAGTTATTCCTGATATGTGGCTATCCTTCATGCCTGGAATTATCTATCTTCCTCCTCATCTTCCCTTTATGGCTTCCCTGGCCTCCTTCCTGTCCCAGTTCATATCCCACCTTTTACCAGAAGCCTTTCCCAATCCCCCTTAATTCTAGTACCTTTCTTGTGTTAATTATTTCCAATTTATCCCATGCATAGCTTGTTTGTACATAGCTTGCTTGCATATTATCTTGAGCTCCTTGAGACAGGTACTGTCTTTTCCCTTTCTTTATGTCCTTAGCACTGTAGCTTTCAGTCACCAATACCTTTTTGGTTTGGGCAGAACACCATCACGTAAGGGGAAATAAGAGGGGAAGAGAGGAGAGGGGTGGGGAGGACTAGCTGAGTTGAATTCCCCAACTTGGTTGCTCCTACTACTCACAGGTTGTTCTTGTCCTTCTTTCTTAAAGAGGACCATGATGATGACAAGACTTGCAATTGACCTTGATGATTTCTTTCTCAAAGACTAAGCCTTAAACCCAATTCACTCTGGAGCTCATAGATTGGACCACAATAGGTCCCAGCCCTTCTAGCTCAGAGTGAATGTAAATAGTAACAGTTTCTCTTTTGGTTGGCAGCCCTGAGGGTCTTCCTCTCCCGGTTTGATTTTTTTTTTTAATTAGAGGGGCCATTCCTTGACTCACTTTTTTTTTCTTTTTTTTTGCTTTTTGGAGGGCAATTGGGTTTAAGTAACTTGCCCAAGCTCACACAGCTAGGTTTTTTTGTTTGTGTGTGTTAAGTGCCTGAGGCCAGATCTGAACTCAGGTTGTACTCACTCTAGGGCCAGCACTCTACTCACTGCGCCACCTAGTTGCCCTGACTCACTTCTTAAAGAGGCCTATTCACTGAATGGGTGTTACCTCACTCAAAGTGAGAACCTGAAAAGACTTTAACCTAAAAGGAAGGGCCAGGGTCTCCCATTGAATCTTGGGCCATCTCCAGTCATCCTGATGCATATCTGGTCACTGGACCCAGATGGCTCTGGAGAAGAAAATGAAGCTGGTGACCTCACACAAACCTCCCTCCCTCAAATCAAAGTCAACTGCAAGTCATATCATCATCTTCCCCAAATCATGGTCCTCTTTGAGAATGAAGGGCAAACATAAAAAGTGCCTGAGACATAGCAGGTAATAAATAAGTGCTTGTTGACTTGACCCAAGGCCACCCACAGCCAAGTCAATGGCATATTTTGGAATAAAACCTTTGTCCAAGTTTCTTGACTCCCAGGTAACTTCTCAACCATCAAGAAACAAGAAAACAAAAGGATATGAGTTACATTGTCTTCCTAAGTAGCTTTCTACTCTAGTGAGAAAGCTGTTTTATTGGTTAGCTTGGTTTTGTCTAGACCTCTGATTTCATCAGAATAGGTTGTTGTGTTTATCCTTCATTTTCGAAGAGGACCACGGCATCGGGGAGATGATGACATGACATGCAGTTGACTTTGATTTGAGTGACTGGTGACAAGGTCACCAGCTTCACTTTCCAGGACCATCTGGCTCCAGTGGCCAGATATTCATCAGGATGACCAGATGACAGGGAGAAAATTCTCCCAAGGCAAATTTGCCACTACTCAATAACCGAACTTCTTAGATGTTGAGGGGAGGGAGCTGCTCCAGGGTGACACAAATATTGAAGGTCATAGGCAGAAATTGAACCCAGGTCTTCCTGATGCCCAAGTTGGATCTCTATACATTATACAGCATTGCTTCTAAGAAAAATAGATTTAACTCACATCACTCATAACTGAGACATCTGGAGACTAAGTGAAAGAACACTGGTTCTATAGTCAAAAGACCTGAATTTAAATCCTTCCCCTGACACTTTATACCCATGTGATTTTGGGCAAGTTGCTTCAGCAATCTGTGCCTCTGTTTCCTCATTTGCAAATTGAGAAAGTTGGATTAGAGGACTTCTTAAGTCTCTTCCAGTTCTAAGTCAATGATTCTACAATGGGGCGAAATGGAAATATTAATAATTATAATAACAATAACAGTAATGATAAATCTGTACGTATATTTACTCCTCATTAGAGTTTAAAGAAAACAAGCATTTAATAAGTGTCATGAAAATGCAAATTAGACTAGATAATGGATGTAAAGCATTTGGCAGAACTTTAAGTTCTTGATAAATGACATTTATTGTTGTCACTGCCATATCATCATCACCATCATCATCATCATCACCAACATCATTATCATCATTGCCATCATCATTGTCATCACCACCACCATCAAAACTATGATCACCATCATCATCACCATCATCATCATCACCAACATCATTGTCATCATCACCATCATCATTGTTGTCATCTCTGTTATGGGAGTGGCAATTTAAGGTCTTCCCTGCTTCTAGGCCCTTTGATAGGCTTAAGTGCACCTGGAGCCTGTGGCGGGAGGATTGGTTTTTGGGAATGCTTTTTGATTGGGCAGTGGGTCAAGAGGTTTGTTATGTTTTCTGAGCCAGAAGAAGGCCATATATACCCTGATGTGAAGCTTTGCTTTGGGGCTCACTTTGAGAGGTGTTGTGTGATTCTACCAGATGAGACTCTGGGCAGCCATCAAGCCCCGGCTTTGAAATCCCAGATGTTGGTGCTTCCCTCACCGGTAACTGTGACTAGGTATGGATGTAATGGTCAGACAGTTGGAAGCCTGTCTGCTTGATCTGTTTCTCTGTCTTCTTGTAACTTCTACTCATAACCTGTTTGTATTCTCTGAAGTTCTGGGTGCTGACCTTTTTCCCCTGAACTAGGTAAATGACATATGTTTGATTAAAGCAAGATTGTTAACCCATTTTGAGTTGTTTTCCTTTAGAAAAGCAGATCTAAAAACCTGTGTTGGCAGCCACCCTGAGGATGCTGGGGTGCTTGTGGCTACAATCACCATCATCATCATCACCACCAGTATCATTATCATTACTGCCATCATCATCATCATTGCCATCATTGTCATCATCATCATCACTATAATATCATAGTTGTCATTGCCATTGTTATCATCAGGTTTGATGCAGTCATTTTCAAAGTTAGAGAGATCTGTGTTCAAGTCATGCCTCAGAAAAATACTGACCATGTGACTCTGGGAAAGTCACCTAACCTCTCATTCCCTCAGGCAGCTCTCTAAGCCTGTTAAATTGCAGAGCAGATGCTAATCTGTATTGGTATAGGGATTTCCCCCCCCCCAAGAGTTCCTTAACACCCATGAAATTGTAGATCTGGAGATATCATGAAACCACCTAATTTCAAAAAAGAAAACTGAGCTCTAGAAAGGGGAGGCTAATTTGCCAAAGTGCCTACAGTTAGGAGCTAGCAGAGCCAAGATTAGAACCCAAACCCTACAGTACCTCCCCTGTGTACAAGCTAACCTGAACAGAATTTCTTTGGTAACCCTGTCACTTTAGATTGGGTCCCTGCTCTTCTGCATCCTGAAGGGACATTCACAACAGAAACCCAGTCTCTCCTAGTTTTCTGAGCTTACTAACATGCTAATATGCTTTTTTTTTTTAAATAAAAAAGCTTCTTGTGAATTAACACCATTATTTATCTCTAAATTCCCAATCCCTTGCATGTGCAGGTGACTGTTTTTTATATTTAATTTTGTTTTGGCTTGTTTTATTTGATCCACATGACAATTCTCCTAGGAAGATGTTATTATTCTCATTTTATAGATAAGGAAAACAAGGCTGAAGGAGATCAAGTGACTTTTCTAGAGTCACGCAACTTAGAAGTTTTGGGGGCAGAATTTAAATTAGGGTCTACTAGACTCTCATCCTAGAATTCTCTCCATCATGTCTTCATTATGTCTGGGCAAGAACACAACAAGATCTCTGGAGTGGGGAGGATACACTTGAAACAGTCTGAGGAAGGGCGGCCTTGGGCAGGACCAGCTGACTAGGGTAAGAAGAGGAACGGGCTAGAGTATGCTGTAAGAATCAACTTCTTGGCCTGCTACCTAAATTGTGCCCCCCCCATAGAGGACAGAGGCAAAGGAACAAACAATTAGAGGGCTCAGGGTTCAGAGGAAAAGAAAACTGATCAGAAGTTATTTCTGCTTGACACTTTAAAGTTTGCAGTACTTTACAAATATTATCTCCTTTAATCCTCATTAGAACCCTGGGAATAGGTGCTATTATTTTCCTCACTTTATGAATGAGGAAACTGAGGCAAAGAGAGTCAAGTGACTTATCCAGGGTTGTACAGTTAGTAAATTTGGAGGCAGGATTCATATCTTCCTGACTCCACTGTGACACCTAGCTCAGTGATCAGAAGTCCTGACTGAGACTTTTAACCCGCCTTTTAGGCTCTTGTTCATATGTGATGCTGGGAAATTTGCTTGCTTGTGATTTCCATTTGGTGATTCACCAAGTCTCATAGCTCATTTCCCCCCTGATTCATCTGCATTTATTTGAAAGGGAGAGAGAGGAAAAAAAAGAAAATCTTTGAAATGTATATTCTGTGCCCCCATTTCAGAGCACACACCTGCAGAAAGCAGGCCATTCTAAAGTATTCCTTCTCTTCCCCACTGCTTTTTCTCTTTGCCTCTTCTCTCTCTCTACACATACACAGCATGGATTACATCTCTCTCCATCCTTACTTCAGCACTGATTTTAATAATTGTCTGCTCAACTGGCCTTGTCTGGCTAATAATGAAGATATATTCTGTCTGGAAAACTCAGTGGAAAGAAGCAGTGGTATAGGAGATAGAGCCTGAGGTCTGAAAGGCCTGGGTTCTACTCTTCAGTATGAAAAACTTACTTGAAGTGTGACCCTGTGCAAACTTAACCTCTCTGAGCCTCAGTTTCCTCATCTGTAAAATAAGGATGATCACACTGACCTCTCAGGATCATTGTAAGATCATATGAAGTAAAATAAAAATGAAAATGATAAAAATAGTATTCATATAATTTATTAAAGTTTGCAAGGTGCTTGGCAAATATAGTCTAATTTTGTCTTCACAACAAGTCTGGGAGGTAGTTTCTATTATCTTTTTACATATGAGGAAACTGAGTCTGAGGGAAGTTAAGTGACTTTCTTTAGGTTATCCACCATACCAATCAATCCTGATCATGCATGGTATTTCGGTTTAAAGAGTTTCTGTTTTTAATTTAACCTTTTTATATGGGATACATAAAAAGTGGGCATGGAGGCAGGATTTGAACCCAGTTCCGTGGGCATGTCACATCTCTTTTTTGGCCTCAGTTTCAACTATAAAATGGGGCTTGGAACAGATGGTCTTTAAAATCTCTTCCAGCTCTAATATTCTATTTTTTTTTCAAAAGTAGAATATTAAAGGATTATTATCTTAGTGGGGAAAAATGGCTAGTCATGTAATATGAGGGAGGGTTAACTGATGAGTAGCTCCTGTGCTGCATTAGGATCCATATAGTGTTAGCAGACCTCAAGGAAGGACTTCATACAGCTTACACTCTGTCAGGACTTTGTAAGAAGACATAAACCTGCCCTAACTCTCTTTTTCCCAGTTTCTGTTGAAGACATAGCCATTCTAACCACCTAGATTCATTTCATTCTCAACTCTTCATTCTTCACATCTACCCATTTGCCAAATCTGTTGATTTGACTTATCCCTCATCTCATGAACCCATCTCCACATTCACTCATAGCATCTCCATTTAGTGCTTTATTAACGTTCTCCACCATTGTTATAATAGCTTCAGTAAATTAGTTGAATAATTAGTTATTAATTATTCAATTAGTCAGTAAGTATTTGTTAAAAACTTACTTTGTACCAGGCACTGTGCTAAGCACTTGAATATGAAGAAAGACAAAAGACAGTCCCTCTTATCAAGGAACCCACTGTCTAATGGGGAAGACAGTAGGCAAACAACTATGCATGAACAGATATATACAGGATAAATTGGAGGTATTCAACAGAAGCAAGACACTGGAACTCAGGGGAAAGTCTTCTAATTGACCTTGCTTCTAGGTTCCCCTTCTAAATTTGTCCTCTTATATAACCTCCCTAAATTATAGTTCTGACTATGACAGTCCCCTGCTCAAAGATGCCGACTGCCTGTAGGATAAAATACAAACTCCCATGTCTGACACTTTAACTCCCCCTTTGATCTATTTAGCCTATTGTATATAATTCTCACTTATAAAGTCTCTATTTTGACTCCTAGCTATTCCCTTACCTTAACAATCTACTTCCCATCAATTTATTCAAGCTGTCTTCCATGCACGGGATGTATTTGTCCCTTCTCTTTATGTCTCAGAATCCTTGACTTTTCACGTCCCAACACAGTCACCACCTCTTCTGACCCAACTCAGTTAGTGCTGTGTTTCTCCTCCATTTTCTTTGCACTTATCCGTGCTATAGGCAAGGCAAGCTCCACGAAAACCAGAATTATTCGATTCTCCAAGCTTTAGCTGTCTTATCTGCAAAATGAGGAGGTTGGACTAAATGACAGCTAACCTCTCCCACCTTTAAATATGTGATCCCATGAGCCTCTTCTTGTCTTTGAATGCCTAGCATCTAGATGAAAGCCTTGCTATATAGCTAGTGCCTACTCCGTGTGTGTTGAATTGAATCAAAGCCCCACAGCATGGGAAGATAGATATGGATTGTCAGCTATTCTAGGAGAGGGGGATAAGAGATCAAGATCATTAGACATATTGAGTGAGATGAGAGGCAATATGGCATCCTTGGAGTCCTCAAGACCTGGATTTAGGAAACAATTCTGACATATATTGATTGTGTAACTGGGAAACTTACTTTAATTACTCTGTGCCTCAATATTTTCATCTGTAAAATGGGGGGGGGTGTTAGGTTTGATGATCTCTAAGGACCCTTCCAATTTTAAATCTATGATCATCCATAACCTTTCAATGTTCCCAAGCAATTCTCCAAGACTATAAATCACAGAGAAGGGGACAGGTGCCAGTTCTCCCCTGGTAGAGCTATGCACTAGGAGCTCCCTGCACCTATGAGATCATGAGTATGCTTACTCCCCCAGAGTTCAGCACCCCAATGGATCTATGATTACATCAATGGACTGAATCTCTCCAGCCAGACAGATTGTAAATCATCCAAGTCCATCCCATGGGACTCTTGTCCATGCCTTTCCACAAGTTGTCAGAGGAGGACCATGCAGCATTTTGGGGGTGGGAATTCTTTTTCTTAATAAAGCGATGCCACTAATGGGGACTATGGGTCAACCGTTACAGTGACCAGCCCAACTTCTTTACTCAGAGATTTCTTTGATGTCACCCTTTACACACCTTTTCTGAGTAATTCCATGTTTTTTTTTTTTTTGGGGGGGGATATTGGAGCCTGCTCATAACTTTCACGTCCTTCATGCCTGCCCTTTGGGTAATCCTCAATTTCATTTCTTCCAAGATGGCAGCATTCCATGACTTGCAGCTATACAACCACAATGTTGATATTGCTGTATAGTTGGTTCTATTCTGGTTCTGGTATTAGAAAGACAAGACTTTATTTCAAGAAAAGGCTTGGGGGAGGTGGATCAGTAAAAGAACTTGGCAATTTCCTCAGTGAAATCCAATCCCCTTTTCTCCTACTGTTCAATTCTGGGCTCAACTCATTGTTCATTTGTAATATCTATTCAAGATACATATATTGCACACCCACACACACACAAACACACACACACAAACTCCATAGCTCTAACACACTTAAAAAAACCACTAGTATTGCTAAGGTCCTAACCTAAGTCCATTAGCACCTTCACATTGGGTATTGTCATGAGTAGTGTTGTTGTCCAGATATATGGAATAGTTAGAAATGCTTTATGGCATCCTACATACAGGATATACAAACTCAAGTCTGCTGTTTGGTTAATAAGCTTCTATTCATTGCTCCTACTTTTTAAAAGTCCATTATGAGTGTGAAAAGCATGACTAACCTGCATCTTTAAAAGACAATTGTCTTTTAAAGCGAAGGAATCTGACACATAGATGTAAAATTGGGTGTCTGAGGGCAGGAGACGGAACTGCTGTGCCCGAGGTCCACAGTGGGAGTTGTGGGGTGATTTAGGGTATAGATGAGGCAGGAGGTAAGTGTTCCTGGGAAGTACATGTGATTTCAAAGTTACTGAAAGAAAGGGAAGCACCTTTGGGGGAAAACAAAAGATATACAACTTCTGCTTCTATAAGTGCTGCTCCTGTGTCAGAGGCAGAATAAGGAGGGGGGGACATCCTTCTTTTGGGGTTATCAGTTTCCTCTACAATTTTCCCTGAGGCAAAACTCTATGTCCTCCATTCTAGTTTTGCTTCTGCTAAAGGCCAACAAGAAGCTATGGACTGTGTTGCCACTGGAACCCAGGAGATCTTATTGTTGAGGACCTAGAACACTGGATTTGGGGACAAGAAAATCAGGGTCAAATCTCACCTAAGATTGTCATTAGTTGTGTTTTTATGGGAAAATAACTTTAACTTCTCTCACCTTCAGTTTCCTCATCTGTTAAATGGGCATAAAAGTACTTACAGCAATTACTTCATACAGTCCAATCTATCTGTGAGGATGGAACGAGATAATGTAATGTAAGGAAAATGTTTTGCAAATCTTTAAGTGGTATATCAGTGTCAATCATTATAATCTCATTGTCATTGTTGTTAGCTGGGAAATTGGAGGGACTCCCTGTCTTCTTGTTAATTGAGCTCAGATCTGTAATATCATAGCCATGCCCATGTGGTTTTTCCGTTGATGGCATTCCAACATAATTACCTCTGGAAACATCTGTTAAAAAAAAAAGCATTTGTGTACACACTAGTGTGATGATTGGTTTCTGTCACTTCCATTCATAAATTATGTATTATAATGGATACAAAGAGTAGAGAGGAATGTAACATGAGTTGTTGAATAATGAATTTGTTATTTCTTACTCAGAGTACTAAAACCTTCTCCATTCTCAGACTTGGGTCATGGATACAGCCGCCTCCAGTTCCCACTCCTTTTCTTAAGTGTTTTCCTTTCAGATACTTGGTTTTGCAAATTCAAAGGAAACTAATGAACCATTGAAAGGCAGATAAAGGCATGGATTTGACAGAGAATTTCCCTAATAGGCAACTTAAACTGCTTAAGGGATAGCAGAGTTGGGATGGAAATCAGTGCATTTGGAAGGGAAATCAGAGTCTAGCTAATTCAGCCCAGAGTTGAAGAAGAATCTCCTTTAAAGCATTCCCAAGCAACGTTCATCCAAGCTTAGCTCAAAGACTTTGAGTGAGAGGGAGCTCACTTCCTCATGAGGTACCTATTTTATTTTTGCACAGCTTAAATCATTAGGAATTTCTTCCATACATCGAGTTTAAATCTGCTTCTTTACAATATTTACCATTTTATTCTACTTTTGTTTTCTGGAGATTCAAAAGCCCATGTTTAACCCCTCTTCCAGAATCACTTTTCCCTCATCTCTGAATGGCTATTCAGCTTTAGCTTAACAATCTAAAGGGAGGGGGTCCTACCCACATCTGATCACTCTCTTACTCTGGGTTCAACCAAGCATATGACTATAATCAGTTTTATTATATGGAGGCTGTTAAGCTGCTTGAGGGCAGGAATTATGTCTTGATCATTTTCAGCTCCTCATTGCATTTAATGGTTTGAAATATGCAGTTGACTTTTTGGTAAATATTCATTGGATGATCTCCTGTATTCCCCCACATACAGGAAGTTGCTTCATAATCAATTTCTTGATGATCCCCTGAAGGAACTGGGGATGCTTAGATCTTGAGAAGAGAAGACAAAGCAGGGACATGTTAGCTGCCATCAAATATTTGAAAGGCTGTCATCTGGAAGAGGTATCTATCGACTTAGCCCCAAGAGACCAAGCTAAGATTAGTAGATAGAAGTCCCAAGAAACAAATTTAGACTTGATGAAAAGAAAGCAAACAAGCCATATCTAAACAGTTAGAGGAATCCAAAATGCTTTGGGCTGCTTTAGGAAGTGGTGAGATGATCCTTAGCAGAAATCTTCAAGCAGAAGCTTGGTATGTTACATCACAAACTTTTATTTAGGTATGGGTGATACTAGATGGTCTCCAAGGTCCCTTTGAGTTCTGAGAATCCGTTATTTCCAGAGCTAGCATTGACTGTTCCCTTCTACAACCAGCCCAGTCCCCACACCATTCTCACCCAGTCAAAGCCAGGGACTTTCTTTTTCATTTATCTTACATGGTCCCAGAGGGCCTAGGACAGAGCTGTTCACCAAGTTATGCTCCACATACACTCCACACAAAGCTGATCATGCACAGACCTTGATAGAGAACTTGTTCTGACATCAGGCAGCTTGCTCAGGGGTGACAACATATGAAACATATGACTGTTTTCACTCAGTAAGAGTGGTGGAAATTTGATGCACAAAAGCATATTTGGGGCATAATTTACACAGAATCCCAGGGTTTGGGAGTTGGAAGGTATTACAACAGTTAGTGAGTCCCACTGATACCCTAACGCAATGGTTCTTCAAGGTCCGACCCACCCTTTCTGCAGATCCAAGAAGATAAAACTGTTTCAATAATAATACTACAACATTATTTGACTACTTTTTAGTAATCCTCCTTCCTTTTTCAATCACATTTTGGTGTGAGGTCAAATTTTCTTCATGCACTTTAACTAAAACAACATGTCATAAGAGATTGAATGCAGAAGCAGTAGAATCCAGCTATCTTCTATTAAATCAGACATTAAAGAGATTTGCAAGAAAACAAGCCAAACAGTACTACTTTCCCCCATTTTTTAAACAAAATATAGTTATTTTCATAAAAATATGTTATTTTTGTCAACATCTATTGAGTTAATTTTTGTTACCTTCAATGAATAAATTAATAAATGTTTTTAAAATACATCCGCTTTAATTTCTCATTTGGTAAGTATTAATAGATTCAACCTACATAGACAAAAGCTCTTTGGGATATTTGGTAATCTACAAGAGAAGAGGGTAAAGGCATCCTGAGACCAAAAAGTATGCGAACCACTGCTCTGATATAAAAGCCAGCATCCTTAGAGTGCTTCAAGGTTTATGAAGTGCCTTATATAAGACATATCTTTTGATCCCCATTGCAACTCTATGAGGCATAGCCAATTATTATCTCCATTTTACAGAAAAATCCATCGAGGCTGGCAGAGGTTAAGTGACTTGCCCAGGGGATCACACAACTTGCACATATCTGAGGATTTGAACTCAGGCCTTCCTGCCTTTAAGTTCAGCACTCTGTCTACTATACCACCTACCTATTATATACTCCACAAGTATTCATTGAAGACCTCTAGGAAAGAGGAAGCTGACATTTTTGAGAGAGCTCATTCCATTTGGGGACAGCTCTAATTGGTAGGGAGTCTCTCTTGACAACTGGTTTGTTTGCTTCCCCATAACTCCCCCCCTTTCCCACCCCAGTTCCTGGTTCTACTCTCTGGGGCCAAGCAAATCTCTCTTTCATATGAAAGCTATTTACATATTTGAACAACTGTTACCATATGTTATCGTATGACTTCTGGGGGGTGAGGATGGGGCTAAGGGCTAGAAGTGTGACTTCATTTGGATGAGGAACTCCCCCAAAAGAAACTCTCTCTGCTGATGCAGATTGCCACCTTCTCTGCAACTTAGACTGAGATTGAGGGAGGGAGAGGGGTAGGAATGACTAAGAGGTTAAGTAACTTGCCAAGGGTCATCCAGCCAGGAAGTGTCAGAGGTAAAGACCTAGAGCAGACCTTCACAACCAGGCAGTGGGTAGGGACCAAAATTAAAGTAAGTTAAACTTCTGGCTGCAGATAGGTTAGACTAGAGACAGACTGATGATAGTTGGTTGACCCAGGTCATGTGACAAATAGGAGACTGCACAGTGGCGACCCTACATTTTTGTGGCCTGTCCAAGATCCTCTGGTGAACTGCAAGTGGCCTGTGGTCTATATGTTGTGCAGAACTGACCTAGATTGAAATGCCAGCTTTGTCACTTACTAGCTTCTTGACCTTGGGAAAATCATACAATCCTAGCTCCAAGGACATTGGAGGTTATTTAATCCAACCTCTTTCTTTTGGAGGTTAATAAGCTGAGTAGTGGGGAGTGCTTTGTTCAAGATTATGTAAGTGGTGGTAGAGGTAGCAGAGGCAGCTGGGATTTTTATAGTGTTTTATAATTTGCAAAGCCCTTTATAGACATGATCTTGTTTAATCCTTCCCACAACTCGGTGATCAGGTACTATTATCTCCATTTTAGAAATGAGGAAACAGGCTCTGACAGGTTAAATAAGTTGTCAGGATTGTACAGCAAGTAAGTGACACGGGCGAGATTCAAGCCCAGGACTTTCCTGAATACAAATCCTGTTCTTTCTCCACTACTCTAGGCTGCCTCTTGAAGCAATTAGAGAGCAATTAAGTGGTAAACCATGGGTTGCAAAAGCTGCTCAGAGAAGGGAGAGAAGTTTAAGATTATTATTGTTATTCATCTGTTTTTGAAGAGGACCAATGACATCACGGGATGATGTCTTGACTTGCATGTGAATTGAAGTGAGCAAGAGTTGCACAAAGTAATTGGTCTCATTCTCTCTTCCAGAGTCATTGAAGTCCAGTGGCAAGACAAAAATCAAGGTGACTGCTAACGACCTGGGATGCAGGGGATAACCTTGGCTTTTTGGATGTCTGACCAAGCTCTGAGCTTTCTAAAGCACTTGCTTTAAATGTTTTCATGACTAGGGGTGGCTAGGTGGTGCAGTGAATAGAGAGAGCACCAGTCTTGAATTCAAATCCGGCCTCAGACACTTAACACAAAACTAGCCGTATGACCTTGCGCAAGTCACTTAATCCAAACTGCCCTCCAAAAAGAAAAAAAATGCGTTCATGACTGTTGGAAAAAAAAATGTTCTCTTCTGCCAATTCTGTAGGGGAAGTCTTCCCATGCTTGGTGTAGACACCTCCCAACTCACCAACAGGTGTGAGGTCTGTCAGTTATGCTCAACCTGGTTTAGCCTATCTGCCAAGATGGTTCTTCGGGGTCTGACCACTGAGCATGCTACAGCTTCTTGGGGCCCCAGGTGAGAGTTGGGTAAATCAGGTAGACACCAAAGGTGGATGAGCAGCCATCACACTAGATGTGTCAGCCCTCCTGAATATCCCATATGCTCTGAGTTTTAAGATAGTCTTTCTTTTAGCAACCAAGAGGCCGTGTGGAGTACGGCAAGAATATTTGACTTGGAGTCAGGATGAGTGGGGTCCAATCTGGTCTTAGACACTTATGACCTGTGTGCCCTTTAATCTTAACCTTTTGATCTGTAATTTCCTCATTTCTAAAATGAGAATAATGCTCCTCAATTCAGGGCATTTTTTGTGAGGATCAAATGAGGTCATATAAAATTGCTTTGCAACCTTTGAAGTGCTATCTAAATGGTGAGCTTTTACTAATAGAGGCCATAGGTTCATAGATCTAGAGTTGTAAGAGACCTTAGAAATCCTCAAGTCCAGGTTCATAATTTTACAGATGAGGAAACTGAGGCTCAGAAAAATTAAATGCTTTTCTCAGGGTCATGGAGCTAGAAAGTGCCTGAGGTGGGATTTGAATCTATTTCTTCATGATACCAAGTACCATCTTCTATGTACTATACTATGCCATACTTAGCAATAAAGTCAGATCTAGGATTTGAATCCATACTCTCCAGAATTCACCTTATATCTCTTGGCTTCAGTTTCCTCATTTATAAAACGAGGGGATTAAACTTAAGAACTTTCTAGCTCTAGGCCCATGATCCAGTCCATGAAGAGATCTAGGAAAGAACCAGTTATTTGAATATAATTGTTTTGCAGGCTCCTTTTCTTAATACCTGCCTTGCCTTTCTTAATAACGTGCTAATTGCATGCAAAGAATCCAGGTTTCTGCTGTGTAATTAAAAAAATTGTTATATAAATATTGTTCTGTTAAGCACGCCTACTCCAGACCTTCAGGGACTTGGATGCATCGGAAAGAGGATTTTTTCTCAAGTGCAAACATTATAAGGCTTGGGAGGGCTTGCCAAAAAGTTTAATTAATTTGATGTCTCTGGCGGGTGAGGATGTTGTAATTGGCATCAGATTTTCAAGGGATTCATGTAGGCCTTTGATGGGAACAATGGTGACTTGGAGCCCACTGATTTAATTCACTTTCCTCACTTCCTTTGAATTCACAGCTTGTGTGTACATGGATTTGTATCTCTGTGTCTGTATGTTTCCTTTAGGGAAAACACCTCCCTTGTGAATTGGTTCATACTGTTCCAAATGAAGAATAAGGAATGGGGGCCGACAGCATTCTAAGGAGTGACAGCTTTGTTTCTGTGAGTGACCCTGGAGACAAACTACATTTGACTTTCTAGTTGGCAGCACCCCATGCCCACCTGTAGCGAAGGAAGGAGGTGAGTGTCTCCACTTGGGAAGTCTAGATTATTATCAATTTTAGAATCTAGGTCCCCTACTAGGGTCAGTAAGCATACTGTGCACTGCATGTTTCCATGGGGCTGGATTTACAAAAACCATATTTTAGATAATTATAACTTTGAAGAGTACAACTTTTAATCAGTCAATCAGTGAGCAATGAGTAAGCATCTTCCTGGGTACTATGCTAAGGACTGGGAATACAAAGATGCAAATGTCACTCCCCTACATCCAAAATTTTCAGGGGCTCCCTAATATCTGTTGGTTAAAATATAAATTCCTTAGGCTGCCATTTAAAACCCTGGCCATTCTGACTCTGGATAGAGTGCTAGACCTGGAATAAGGAAGATCTGAGTTCAAATCTAACCTCAGACACTTTCTAGTTATATGACCCTGGACGAGTCACTTAGCCTCTGTCTGCCTCAGTTTCCTTTTCTGCAAAGTAGGGATATTAAGAGCATCTATTTCCCAGGTTGTTGTAAGGATCAGATAAGACAGTATTTGTAAAGCACTTTACATACCTGGACTTGCTACAAAAATGCTGGTTATTATCATTATCATGGTTATAATTACCTTTCCAGTCTTATTGTTTGCTAGTTTACTCCATGCAAAGTATGTTTCAGTCAAACTGGTCTTTTCATTGCTCCTTAAACACAGCACTGCTTCTTCCACTTCTGTACCCTTATAATTACTGTGTCACATGCCTAGAAGGCACTCTCTCTACTTCCATCTCTCAGAATCCCTATTTTCCATTAAGGTTCAGCTTGGCGTATAGTTTTTACTTAAAAGAAATTATTGACTGACTTTAACATTTGCAAAACACTTAACAAATTTTATCTCATTTGATTCTCACAATAACACTGAGATGTGGTATTATTATTGTCCTCCATTTAACTGTTCATGAAACTAAGGCAGACACAAGTGAAATGACTTGCCTAGGGTCATACAACCAATAAACATCCGAGGCTGGATTTGGATTCAGGTCTTCCTGACTCTAGGTTCAATCCTCTATACCCTGTATTCCTGAGATAAGAGGTTATTTTCACTTTGATCTTTGTATAGCCAGCACCTAACACAGCACCTAGTATGTAGGGGGGACTTAATAAATGTTTGCTGATCGATTAATCGATACAGGAGAAGTAATACAAATGATAAAATCAGAGAAATGTATGACCAGAAAAAATAGGAGGGAAACAGCAAATGTAAGGACTTACACGATGACCCTGAAATGTCCACATGAGGGAGGACTCTTAACATGTTGGGTTAGCCCTATAGCAATCTCATGGGAGAGCATGGAAGAGACTCACACAGGATGGACAGACTTGAATTGGTTGCATCTGAAGAACTGAAAGAAATAGCCAACTTGGTGAGAATCACAGATGCCTGGGAGTACTGGGTTATATCCACACTTAGCCCATAGGCACTTAATTAATGTTTGTTGAATTATATTGAAAATAGTTTCTTGCTATTAAGCTTAAGAGGGAAACTGTTGAACTATGGACTTTCTCTTTCTCAAATCTGGAATGCATTCAATCAACAATTCAATTGGACAAATAATTTACCTCTATGCAATTGCCAAATGAGAGTTTTTTTCCTGAAGCCTTATTTTGCTTGACCTATCTGCAGCCTTTGACATTCTGCCACCTCCTTGTAAGCAGTCTTTTCCCCTTAGTTTTCCAGACATTGAGCTCTCTTGGTTTTCCTTCTACTTAGCTGGCAAACTATTCTCAGTCGCTTTCCCTCCTCTCCCTTCCACCTATGTAACTGTGATCTCTCTTCTGATCCTCTTCTTTCCCCTTTATGCTTTTCTGGTGTGATTTCATGAGATCCAGTGACTCCAACTATTACTCTATGTAGACCAGTGGTATCAAACTGAGATGGAAAAAGATGCCCCTGAACTATACATAAAGATCCCAGCAGCCTGTATATTGATTTAGAAAATCACATATGAACATTATTCATATTCTATTGTATTTTCATTTATTTTAAAAATATTTCCAAATTATACTTTAATATGCTTCAGGCTAGGCATTACTTATTGGTAGCATGTTGGATGCTGTTGAGTTAATGGAATATAAGATCTTCCCTGTTCATTAATAGGCATTTGTGACCACATGTGTTGCTTTTTCTCCCTTGGAAGAGGAATGGTGTTCCCAGGTCTAAAGGTACACAGGTATTTCAATCATGGATGTCTTGCTGCTTTGAACTTCTGCTCAGTTCACAGCTGTGACATAATCTGAGTCACAAAGAGCCCACCAGGTGATTCAGAGAGATTTATATTACCTTGGGGGAGGAACTTGCCTAAGGAGAAGCTTGCTTAGGGGGAAGCTTACTTATGGGGGGACTTGCTTGCAGGAAGGCTTTCACACCTTTTGACACTGAGCCAATTAGGCACTGAATCATGTGAGTTGTGGTGTCTTCTGGCTCTAAGCCTATTAGTTAAAAACTATATATACTGGGAGATCGGTATTTCACTTTGGCTCTCACTAATGGGAAGAATGTTTCTTTCTGATTTGGTCAGATGAGACTCTGAGTAGCCATTGTTAAGGAACCCTATCCTCCCTCCCTCCCCACTGGCTTTGTGAACCTAGATGTTGGTGTTTCCTTGTTTGGTGATTATGTATCTATTACTCTTTTTAGACAAATTGGAGCCCTGTCTATTGGATTATTTCTTGGATACTCACTTCTTTCTACTTATCTTTCTGCACTGGTTAAAGTAAGATTGTTGACAGCTTTGAAGCTGTCTTTCCTTTAGAAAAGCAGATCAAAGAACCTGTACTAGCAGCCCACTCTGTGCCCTAGTGTGGTTGCTGTTACAAGGCCTCTAATGCAGATTACTCAAAAGTCTTTATAATCACCTTGTATATCTTTCCTGAGTAACTCTAGTCACATGTCACCAACTTCCTACTGGCCTTCTTATAGATAAATACCACAAAGGCAGCTCAAATTCAACACATCCAGAAGAGAAGTTGGAATTTTTCCTCCAACCCTTCCCCTCTGCCTAACTTGCCCATTCCTCTTGAGTATATCACGATCCTTTCATTCTCCTAGGTTCATAATCTTAGAGTCAACAAAACCAAGTTTTGTGATAGTGCCTCCACAGTACATCTCTCATCTGTGTCCTTTTTTCCACTTACAGAGTCAATGACCTAAATCTCTCCCTCAATACCTTTCGCCTGAACAATTGCAATAGCCCCACAATTGGTCTCTCTTCCTTTGACCTCTCCTCTCTCCAATCCATTCTCTGCATAGCTTCCAAAGTGACCTTACTAAAGGACAGCTTTGACCTTGTCACTCACCCACTCACCAACTTACAGTGGCCCACAAATACCTCTAAGATCAATAAACATTCCCTAAATAGGTATTTCAGGTTCTCCACAATCTGGTTCCAGATTATTACTGTATATTATTTGCTTTCCCATACCTTTGCTTTTCCAGTCAACAAACCCTGCTTTTCCATCGGCCATGTCTAGAATGCATTACTTCCTATTTCCATTTCCTTCTAAGCTTAGCACAAATGTGACCAGCCCCTGGGTGCCTCTTCCCATCCCTATGGTTCCTAGTCTCCATGTCCTCCTCCTGGAAATTACTTTGCATATATTGGTCATTTAATTTTCTGGGCACATATTATTTACTCAATAGAATGAAAATTCACTAAGGGAAAAAAATGTTTCAATTCTGCATTTTTACTCCTAGCATTAGCATAACTCTTGGCACATGGCAGGTGCTTAATAAATGTATGTTGAATGAATGAAAAAAAAACTCACCGAATCACAGGATTTGAGAGGTAGAAGACACCTCTTCCTCCATCTGGTCCAACCTATCCATTCTACCATACCCAACAAGGAGTCATCCAGCTGCTGCTTGGAGAACTCCAAGAAGGGGCAGCCCTTGATAATCTTGAGTCAGGTTATCTCACTTTCAGTCAGCTCAAATTGTAGGAAGTTTTTTCTTGACATCAAGACTAAAGTTTCCTCTCTGATGCTATAATGATAAATCATGTTGCTTCCCGCCCCCCCACCCATTGCTCTTGGTTTTGGCCTCTGGAGCCAAATAGAACTGATCTAGTTTTACCTCCATATGATGGTTCTTCAAAGACTTGAAGGCACTTACCACTAGTCTCTCTTTCTTCAAGCTTCACATACCCTGTGCCTTCAGCTGATTCCTGTTTCTCATAGAACCAAGGTCCTTCACCATTCTATTTGACCCCTTCTGTATTTTCTCCAGCTTAGACTCCTTAAACTGTGGAGCCCAGAATGGACCACATAACACTTCAGATGAGTTCTGATTGGGCAGAGTGGATTGAAACTGTCATTTCCCTTGTCTTGGAAGTTATGACTCTCTTACAGCAGCCTAAGATCACATTAGCACATTGTAAGTGAGTATAACTTAAATAAACAAACGAATGAATGAATTTAACACATATTTTAATGCATCTACTAATTGCTAAGCTCTATCCTAGGTGCTGACCCAAGGAGGCATTGGTGGAGGGAGATATTAAAGGTTTAGAGAAACCATATTTTATTCTCATAGAGCTCATGATATGAGACTGAAAGGATGAAGGGGAAGAGAAGGAAGGGAATGAGCATTTACTTATTTATTTACATTTTGGAGGGGGGAAGGCAAGGCAGTCAGGGTTAAGTGACTTGTCCAAGATCACACAGCTAGTAAGTGTCCAGTGTCTGAAGCCTGATTTGAACTCAGGTCCTCCTGACTCCAGGGTCAGTGCTCTATTCGCTGTACCACCTAGCTACCCCTCTAATGAACATTTATTAAGCACCTCTATGCATCAGGCCCTGGGCTAAGTGCTCGAAAATAATCATCTCATTTGTTCCTCACAACAACTTGGGAGGTTGATGCTGTTATTTCCCACATTTTACAGATAAGGAAACTGAGGCAGAGGTTAAATGACTTCCCCAGGGTCACATAGCTAGCAGTGTCTGAGGCTAGATTTGAACAAAGGTCTTCTTGACTCTAGACCCAGTGTTCTATCTAATTCACTGTGGGCCAATTTCTTCATTTATAAAATAGCAGGGGGGCAGTAGAAGGTCCCAAACCTCCCTTCCATGTCTACATTTTATAATCTACGAACAGTCTGTAATTTAAGTGATATCACTTATATCAGAGACTGAAATTCAATCAAATTCACAAAGCCTGTATTTAACACTCTGCAATCTATGAAGAACTGTGTTAGGAAATAAAGATATAGAGATAAAATGAAGGTTTACGTTCTACTGGAGGCTGCATCAGGTGTGCAAAAAGGAGAATGCAAAATCTATTAAAAATAACACAAAGTCTTTTCAAGAGGGAGAATGAACACCTGTAGGGGAACAGGAAAGGTCTCATGTTGGAGATGATGCCTGAGGTTTGCTTTGAAAGAAGTTGGAAATTATGTACAAAGCAAAAGTGAGGTTGGATTGCATCAGTGTTTGAGAACAGCTGGGGTGTAAGAATCTCATAGTAGAGCCAGGAAAACCTAAGGTCAAATCCCACCTTAGATACTTACTAGCTGGGTGACCTTGGCCAAGTCATTTAACTTCTACCTCAGTTTCCTAATTTGTAAAAAGAGAATGATAATAACATCACTTACCTCCCATGGTTGTTGTGGAGATCAAATGAGTTAATATATGTAAAGTGCTTTGTAAACCTTAAAATGCTATAAAAATGTTGGCTGCTATTAACTCTTATTATTAATCATACCATTTCAAAACCTCAGAAGAATTCAATCCACATATGCCTGAAGCATGAATACCATTTAAATAGCATCTCTGAAAATTGGTCCCGGTCTCTGCTGGTAGATGTCCTGTGATGAGAAACTTGCTACTTCCTGAAGCATTCTTTTCTATTTCTACTGCTCTAATTGTTATGAATTTTCTTGCTTGATTTGAATTGAATTCTGTCCTCCTGAAATTTCTGTCTATCACTTCTGGTTTTGCCCTGTGGGGCCAAGCAAAAATCTGACCCTTTGTCCATCCCTTTGTGTTTTTACATGGAGAAGTCTTTTGTGTCCATCTCTTGGAGGGCATTCCATCTCAAGGCCTAAGCTGAGAGCACTCAGAGAAAAGTAGGCAGTACGATTAGACAACAAATTTATGAAAGCAGAAAATATATGTTTTATTGCTGAAAATTATATATAGGGCTTCCTTAGCCTGTGACAGGGTAATAGTCTGCAGAATATTAAACTCACAATGTAATTACTCCAAAACAGTGATTAACTGGTCCTTGGTATACACACATCTACATTAGCATCATTCCTTATCATAATACATTTTCTCTCTACCTATTCTCTTTTCTTCCAGAGTTGAGCTGGCTGACAGGACTGTGCAAATGATGAGCAAGGGGATTTTCCTTTCTGACACTTTAATAATAAGCCACAGTCACATCCTCAGAGGGCAATTTGATGTATAACATGCAGGTTAATTGATATTACCTATGCACAAATTATTCATTTGTTTGCTAATTGTTAATTAAAATGTCAACTTCAAGATAGGAAGCTTTTATTGCTGGTCCACCACAATGTCTGACTTCACTCTTTGCCCATCAGTAGGGTCTTAGCCTGGAATCCAGCCCCTTTCTGGAGCCTTGGATGAATGGGACAGGAACAGAGTGAATTTGAGGAAGTCACCCACACTGGGCCTGGCCCACAGAGATGAAAGGCTCCTTGACATTCTCAACCATGATGTTAAGCTATTACCAGAAGAAACAGTCCTAGAGGAAAGAGAAATATAACAACAACAAAAACAAAACTTTCACACATATTGAGCCTCGAAGGGTAGAAAATGGGAGAGCTGTGGAAGATGTGAAGATGGGGCAGAGAGAAAAAGGAAATTGGGACTGGATGAAAAATGAGAGACAATGTCTCCTGCAGCTGTTTCTTGTAAGTTACCATGACACCATTTTGAGATAAACGTAACCTTGTTCAATTAGTTCAAGAGTGAGGCAGAGAGTGAATGCAGTAGGCACTCAATACATATTTAATGAAACAAGCTGCATCTGTCTTTCATGTAGCAGCCTTTGAAATACTTAAAGATAGATCTCACCTCCCCACCCCAAGTATTCTTTGCTACAGGCTAGATTTCTCCATTTCTTCCATCAAATTCTCATATGACACGATGTCCAAGCCCTCACCATCTTGGCTGCCCTCATAAGGCCATAGATTTAGAGCTGAGACCTTAGATGTCCCCTAATTTAACTCCCTCATTTTACAGATGCAGCTATGTGGTATAGTGGATAGAGTGCTGAGTCTGGAGTGAGGAAAACCTGAATTCAAATCTGACTTTGTAAGCTTTATCTTGGGCTAAAATTACTTAACTTCTCTCTACCTCAGTTTACTTAACTATAAAATGGGGGTCATGATATCATCTCCTTCCCAGGGTTGTTGTGAGGACCAAATGAGATAATACTTGCAAAGCCCTTAGCACAGTGCCTGGAACACATCAGGTGCTTAATAAATGTTTCCTTCTTTCCTCACAGATAAGGAAACTGAGGCCCAAGTAGGTAATGTGACTCTCCCAAGGTAGAAGTAGTAAGTAAGGAAGTAAAACTCTTTAGCTCCTCCCTGTGCCTATAATTTAGCACCTAGACCTAAGCCTCATAACCCAGAGGTAATCTTCACAGGACAGAATACCAGAGCATCACCTCATTTATCCAGGCAACTGTTTCTATTAACATAGCCCAACATCATACTGCTCTGTTTCATGGGCCTGCTTTGTACAAAGTGCTCTGCACCACCTGCAGCCATATATAACTGCATGTTCTTCTATTTTTATAATTACCCATCTTATTTTCGTCATTGCTTTGTGCTTTTAACTCATGTTGAGTTTCTAGTCTATTGAAATCACTGGTTGCTGTTCACACTAGTGATTGCCTGGTCCTATCCTTTCACATCCTGTAGCTGTGGTGGTGATTTTAGGAACATCAATCTGGGCATGGTGTGGGGGAGGGGAGTATGCAGCCTAGGTTAGAGTGAGGCAAGCCTGGAGATGGATGAGTTAGGAAGCAATTGCAATAAGCCAGGTATGAGGCGATGAAGGCCAGAACTGGCTCTGTGGCATGGGAATGGAAAGGAGGGAATGATCAGGAAAGACAAGATGAAGAATGATCTGAAAGGTCTTGGTAACTAGCTGAAAATGACTGATGCTTTGAGCTTAGGTGGCTGGGATAATGGGGAATGCTATTTACAGAAATTCAAAAGGAGAATCAGATTTTTTTGGGGGGTGGATTTAATTTGAGGCAGATGATTGTATGAAATGATGGTGAGAAAATCAAGGGGAAATGCCCTGTTGACATCTATGGGGGTAGAATTAGAATTCATCAGAGAAGATAGGATTGGAGACAAAAATAGTGGGAATCATCAGTATAAGAGATGATGGCTGTGGCAAAGAGAATGGATGTACCCTTCTTTAAAAGTAATCCAACTCATCTCTCTTTTCAAGGAAGGCTAATTTCTCTTTTTTCAGCCTAATTTGAAGATGGGATAAAATTGCCTACATCTTTTTTATAATTAGTGTAGCTAGACCTAGACCCTGAGTCAGGGGACCTGGGTTTGATTCCCAGCTCTGAAATTTATTCTCTATGTAAGCCTGCACAAGTCACTTAACTTTGTTTGCCTCAATTTTCTCATCTGTAAAATGGAGATAATAAAAGGATAATAACACCTCTTCCTAGGATTATTGTGAAGATCAGATGAGATAAAATTTGTAAAGTGCCTAGCATAGGACTTGATATTCTACATAAATATTAGGTATTATTATTATTATTAAACAAACTTTCTGTATCTCACTTTCCTTATTTATAAAGTGGAGATAATAAGACTTCACTACTAGGTGGCACCATAGTGGATAGAGTGCTGGACCTGGAGTCAGGAAGATGCATTTTCCTGAGTTCAAATCTGGCCTCAGACACTTACTAGCTGGGTGTCCCTGGGCAAATCACTTCACCCCATTTTCCTCAGTTTCCTCATCTATAAAATGAGCTGGAGAAGGAAATGCCAAACCACTTCAGCATCTTTGCCAAGAAAACTCCAAAGGGGTCATAAGAAGTCAGAAACAACTGAAAATGACAACAATGCTATCTATACCTGTAATGTTGTTGTAAGGGAGTACTTTGCAAATCTGAAGGTACTGTATAAATGGGATTCCTTTTTTTTTTTTTTTAGCAATCAGGGTTAAGTAACTTGCTCAAGGTTACACGGCCAGTTATTTTTGGGTGTGGTGCTGAGTGTCTGAGCCTGGGATTTGATCTCCAGGTCATCCCGACACTGGAGCTGGTGCTCTTACTCGCTGAGCCACCTGGCCGCCCCTAAGCAATTGGGGTTAATTAACTTGCTCAAGGTTACACGGCCAGTTATTTCTGGGTGGTGCTAAGTGTCTAAGCCCGGGATTCGATCTCCAGGTCATCCTGACACTGGAGCTGGTGCTCTTACTCGCTATGCTACCTGGCCGCCCCCCATAAATGGGAATTATTATGTTGTAGTTTTGCTGCAGTTCAAGTATTCCTTAAGATCAGAGTGACTAAAGATGAATTAGTGGTATAAATTTGGGTTGGTGGTCACCACATGATATTGGCTATGGTCACTCTCAGAAAGGTCTAATGGATAGGAGGATGGATTTAGAGTCAGGAGGCCCTGAACTCAAATACTTCCTCTGAAACTTACTAACTTTGTGACCTTGGTCAAGTCAAGTGACTTCTCTGAGTCTCAGACACCTCTCTAAGATTCAAGCAAAATTATAAGTCCTTGACATAGGCATGTATCCCTTAACAAAGAGAGGCAACATGGAATGGTACATAGAGAGCCCCCATTAGAGTCATGAAGACTTGGGTTCAAGCCCCCCCTGCAACAAATCCTAGTTGCATGACCCTGGGCAAGTCACTTTATTTCTCAGATCTCCAGGCAAATTTCTAAGACTCTTAAGTTTCAAAGCAGTGCTGACCTGCAAGGGTGGAAGCAGTTTCCTGTACTAATGAAATCACAGGTTGAATTAAAAAGAAAGGAAAAAAATAAAATAAAAGCAAAACTCTACACAGGGCAAGGGTACAGAATGGTATGGGTCCCTGGAGGCTTCAGAAGGAAATTTCCTTTTCTCTGTTTTGTTGTTAATTTTTTCAATTGTCTCAGCTGTGTTTGACTCTCCATGACCTCATTTGCAGTTTTCTTGGCAAATATACTACAGAGATTTGTCATGTCCTTCTCCAGCTCATTTTACAGAAGAGGAAACCAAGGCAAACGGTGTTAAGTGACTTGCCCAGGGTCACATACCATGTTTCGCCGATAATAAGACACTGTCTTATTATTTTTTTGGACAGAAAAACACCAGAGGGCTTATTTTCAGGGGAGGGCTTATTTTAATCAACATTGACAGCAATTTTAATAAACAGATAAATGTGAACAAAAAAATGTACCTTTATTAAATAAGCAAATCACTGGGGAAGAACAGGATGACTCGCTCACTGCTGCAGCTCTGATTGGATGCAGCTCGGAGCACGGCGGGGGGGACGGTGCACACAGAGGGTACCCTAATTTTCAGGGGAGGGCTTATTTTAGAGGAATCTTACACAGTAAGGGGAGGGCTTATTTTCGGGATAGGTCTTATTATTGGGGAAACACGGTAGCTAGTAATTGTCTAAAGTCAGTTTTGAACTCAGCGGGATGAGTCTTCCTGATTCCAAGTCCAATACTCTTTGCATTATGGTGCCACCTAGCTGCTTCTAGTCCTTCTTTTGGTAAACAAAATACATGAGAAATGATCAGATGTGATTTTGTAGAGGTCTGTAGAATTTGGAGCTTGAAGGAACCATAAGGGCCATCTACTCCAACCTCCTCATTTTATAGATGAAGAAACAGAAGTCTGGAGAGGGTTTGACAGTCCCTATTAGTCTTACACTGTGGTGAAATGGACTGTGGATTTAGAATCCAAGGGCCTAGGTTCAAATCCCAGTTCTGCCACATTTTATCCACATTTCTTCTAGCTCTAATTTGTAATCCTAGGAACTGTAAGTGAGCAAATGTCCAAAGCAGGATTTGAATTCAGGACCTCCAACTTTGCATTCAGTACTGCTTAAGTCCCTTGTGATTTCACCCCAAGAACCCCCTCTCCGATTTGGGAATTCAGGACCCCATCTCTCAGGAGTCAGACTACAGAGTGCCAGAAAGAATGTCATCTCACCTCACACACTCTTCATTTTAGCTCAGGGGTGATCAAGCTGAGACTGATGTAAAATCATTAATCTTATTTTTATTTCAAGATGCCTCCTGACACATTATACAATAGGTCCTTTCCCATTAATTGAATCCCTACAAGCAGAGGCAGCGGAGGGCTCAGCCAGCACGCCAGACTAGGAAATAGGCTGTCTCACCTGCTTCAAGATAATGGCAGTGATGGGGACATGGACCACTCGTCAGAAGCTTTTGTTGCTGCAACAGGATGCTTCATTTTGCTTTTCTTCCTGCTAAGTACATGCATTGAGTAGCAAGATGCTTTAGGCCCTATCCTAATGCTTCTCTATAACTATTGCTTATAGAATTAAGTCATCTCCATAATTCTTATAGCCATTATTTATTTTCATGCCTACTGTCCTCAGCCAACTTGCTTATACAATTAGAATAGTCAGTGGTTCTTATTCCTTTGGTGAGCCATTGATTTAGTCTACCTGGAACACGGAAGTTATAATTAGATGGATGCTCCTTTTTATGAAGAGAGGGCCAGATGGTCAAGTAATATTATGGAAGGAGATAGAGGAACATGGATTATATATGACTTGCATCTTTAACTTGAAGGAGTTCATTGTGGAGGGGTAATGGAAAGTGACCTGGATGCACAGTGGGAGGACTTGAGTATGAATCATAGCTTTGCTCTGCCATTGTTAATAAGACCTTGGGGCAGTTAGGGGGTCCCATAGTACATAGAGCACCAGGCCTGAAGTCAGGAAGACTCCTCTTCATGAGTTCAATTCTGGCCTCTAGCTGTATGACCTTGGGCCAGTCACTTAACCCTGTTTGACTCAGTTTCTCTATCTGTAAAATGAGCTGGAGAAAGAAATGATAATTTGCTCTAGTATTTTTGCCAAGAAAACCTCAAGTGGGGTCATGGAGAGTCGGACACGATTGAAGAACAAAAAAGCCAATTAAATTTTGAGCTGCAATTTTGGCTTAATTCTAAATGGGGAGGGGAATAGGTTTGGACTAGATCGTCTTTTTCAGCAGTAAACCCTATAAATACGTTTTGTTCTGTGATCACCCATAACAATCAGTCTTCCATCTTGATGGCTCTGTGCTGGTTGTCTCTGATGCTTGGAACCCTTTCTCTTTCTCATCTATACTTCTGGGAATCCCTAGATTCCTCTAGCTCCTTGAGGGCAGGGACTGCCTTTTGCCCCTTTTTGTACTCCTAATACTTAGCATAGCGCCTGACACATAGTAGGTGTTTAATACATGTTGATTGATTGATTCTGTATGAGGCCTACCCTGGTCTCCCAGCTGTACTCCTAATACTTAGCATAGAGCCTGACACATAGTAGGTGCTTAATACATGTTGATTGATTGATTGATTCTGTATGAGGCCTACCCTGGTCTCCCAGCTGTACTCCTAATACTTAGCATAGAGCCTGACACATAGTAGGTGCTTAATACATGTTGATTGATTGAGTGATTCTGTATGAGGCCTACCCTGGTCTCCCAGCAGCTAGTACCTTGCCCTGTTGCTGTTGTCATTCAGTCATGTCCCATTCTCCATGACCCCATTAGGGAGTTTTCTTGGCAGAGATACTGGAGCGGTTTGCCATTTCCTTCTCCAGCTCATTTTACAGATGAAGAAACTGAGTCAAATAGGGTTGAGTGACTTGTCTGAGGTCACATAGCTTATAAGTGTCTGAAGCCAGATTTGAACTCAGATCTTCCTGAATCCAGGCCCAGGCAGGGGGGGAGTAGGCCTCTAACCACTGCGCCACCTAGCCACCATAGGGCCTCACCCTGCTCCCCAGATAATATGTTTCACATACATTTTGCAAGCTCTTTGATGGCAGGGTTTGCTCTTTTACATATCTCGCACTCAGCTCAGTGCTTGGCACAGAGTGAGCACTTAATGCATGCCTGGTGATCTTTCTCTGTGTCTCTAGGGCTTAAGGCACATAGTAGATACTCAACAAATGCTACTGGATTCATTGATGAATACCTTTCTCTAGGAGGTAAACCCCTCTGTGGGTACAGAGCTGGTCTCAGCATCAAGAAGAAGACTGAGTTCAAGTCTTGCCTTTCACACACATGAACCATGTGATCTGAAGCAAGTTACTTAACCTTTCAATGCTTCAGACGACTCCAAGATTGGAAATTGTAGGCAAGTCACTCATAGGAATTGGTGGAGGGACTAGGAACATGAGGAGTTTCCCAGACTTATGAAATCACAGGTTCCAATCTTCTCTCCACCCCCACCTCCATGTCATTAAAAAGTGGAACAGAATAAACATTAATTAAGCGCCTACTATGTGCCAGGAACTGAGCTTTGAAAATATTATCTCATTTGATTCTCACAACAACCCTGCAAGGAAGGTGCTGTTATTATCCCCATTTCATAGTTGAGGATCCTGAGGAAATCAGAGGCTAAGTGACTTGCCTACGATCACAGAGTTCAAATTTGAACTCAGGTCTTCCTGCCTCTCTAGGCCCAGTGTGTGTATGTCTGTGTGTATGTGTGTATGTGTGTGTGTGTGTGTGTGTGAGAGAGAGAGACAGACAGACAGAGACAGAAACAGAGACAGAAATAGACAGAGAGAGACAGAGGCAGAGAGAGAGAAAGACAGAGAGAGAGCACTATAAGGATTGCAAAGTGCTATATATATATATATATATATATATATATATGTATGTAAAATCTCATTTGATCTTCATAACTTGGAAGGTAGGTACCATTTTTACTCCCATTTCAAAGATGGATAAATTAAGGTTGAGAAAGATAAAGTGACTTGCTCAGTGTCATTTATTAAGCATCTTCTATGTACCAGGCACTGCTTTACAAATATTACATAATTTGATCCTCACAACAACCCTTTGAGGTAAGAGCTATTATGATCTCCATTTTACAGTTGAGGAAACTGAGGCAGGTGGCGGTTAAATGACTTGCTCAGGGTCACACAGTTAAGTGTCATGAATCAAATCTGAGCCTGAATCTTCCTGCTTCTAGTCCCAGTGTTCTACCCACTGTGTCACCTAGCTGCAGGATCCCATGTAGGCACAAAACAATGCATGTATTAAGAACTTAATAAATGCTTATTGGCTGAATGATATCTGCTATCTCTTGGATATATTGTTCTGTTGAAACATTATTCTTCCTTTAGCATGACACTTCCTTGTTGTCACTGTTTCCCAGAAACTCCTTCAGTAGAAAGGGACTTTTCTAGATACTTCTTGGTTGTTATCTCTAAGTGTCTTTTCATTTGACTAATGTTAGTATTCTCCACCCATTTTCTTCCATTTGTTTAATACTCAGGGAAAACAATCTGCAGCTCATTTTTCAGGACCTTAGAGGAGACATGAGAGATGTCTTCCAGGATTTGAGGGGCTTTTGTGTGGGAGAAGAGGGATCAACCTCATTTGGCTTGGCCCCAGAGGGCAGAATTACAAACAGCAGATAGAAGTTGAACTGAGGCAGATACCCACTATGTATGGTGTCTCACCTTGAATTAGAGATGATGTCGGTTTGACTACTTGAAGGTTGTACCCAGCAGAAGTAAATCTACATTGGAAAGTCTGAGAATGATCTCAGCAACATACTGTGTCTTCTTCCTGAGGACTAACCCAGCTAAATGGAGATGCATCAGTAGTCTGGTCACATGGCATTGAACTCTTTGGGCACAACAACCCATGACTCCAAGAAAAATGTAAAATACAATGCTGACTGCGCCCCTCTCCCAATTCTGCAGTGGAGGCAGATGGAGAAAGAGGAGGACAGAAGGTGCCAAGAATCTCAGTTTTTAGGCCATTTTACAAGCGTGAACTTCGAAATGTGAGAACCTTGTCCAGTAGCTAATGAAGGTCATACTCTGAGAGAAGGGCTTCCTTTTAAAAATAATTATTGATATATTCTGTTTTTACACTGATAAAATTTCCCCTTTTAGCCTTGCCTCTATCCTTCCCAGAAAGCCATTCCATATGACATTGTTTTTAATAAGGAAAAAAAAAAACAGGAATGAGAGAAGAATCAATCAACATGTTCTAAAAATCTGACAATATTTGTAATGGTTTAAAGCTGTTGCCCTCTTTAACTCTACAAAAACGTGGAGGAGGAGTATGTCTTTTCATGCCTTTTCTTTGGGGTCATGTTTATTTTTTGAAATTTCACAACATACGCTTTTATTTGTGTCATGGTGATTGTTCTTTCCATTTCCCTTATAGTCATTGTGCTTTTTGTATTCATGGCTCTGCTGACTTCAGTCTGCACCCATTCATATAAATTTTCCTGTATTTACATGTATTCAACATTTTTATTGTTTTTTAAACATATTTGTTGTTTCTCAAATTATATTTATATTTTGATATATATTTATATAATATAAAATATTATAGCAAAATAATATCCCTACATTTATGTACCATAATTTATCTATACATTCCCTTAATAATAGTGTTCTACTTTATCTACAATTATTTGTTCCTGAAAAAAAAAAGGCTTAGAGTAAGGTTTCTCAGGAGGCAGCTAGTGGTGCAGTGGATAGAGTGTCAGGCCAGTGGTCAGGAAGACTTGAGTTCAAATCTAACCTCAGATACTTAGCTGTGTAACACTGTGCAATTCAATTAATACAATTTACCTTAGTTTTCTCATCTGTATAATGAACTGGAGAAGGAAATGGCAAGCCGCTCCAGTATATTTGCCAAGAAAACCCCAAATAGAGTCACAAAGAGTCACTCACAACTGAAAATGGCATAACTAAACACACACACATGACTTCTTAACCAATTTTGTTGCCATGGATCCCTTTAGTCTATGATGAAGCCTAATGAACCTCTTATCAGAATCATGTTTTAATGTTAATAAACTAAAATTCCTAAGACAACAAAAGGAACCAATTATATCAAACAATAGTTTTCAACAGATTCAAAAACAAATAAATCCTTTGACCCTAGGGTTACTGAATCTTATACATTATAATATTCTTGCTTCAACTGGAGCCAGAAGACAGAAGGGAGTTGCTGTTGAATGGAAGGTTGGCTCACTGGTTCTCCTTGGAGGGGTGAAGAGAGGAATTGTTGGAGTGGGTTTTATTGTGAATCCAAAGGCAACAAGAAGCATCATTTCATGGGACATTTAGTCATCTCATATTGGAGTGTTCAGGATAAGCATTTACAAAAAGATCACTATAGCAATAATTGTAGCTTAAACACCAACATCTGTTATAGGGGATGAAGAGGTTGAGAAATTGTATGAAGAATTTAAGAAGCTCCAAATGAAGGAAACCTATATTATCTTTGGTATGTTTTATAAAATGGTAAAGATGAATAGGAATGGTGAAATATATGCTGGACATGACTAATATGGAAATATCTTTTGCATGGATTTACATACATTATTGACATATGGCTTAAAATGAGTGGGAGAGGGAGAGAATTTGGACTTTAAATTAAGAAAAAAGAATGTTAAAAATAGATTGTTTGTTCTTTAGTTGTTTCAGTCATGTCCGACTCTTCATGACCCCTCGTTTTGGGGGAGTTCTTGGAAAAGATACTAGAGTGGTTTGCTATTTCCTTCTCTAGCTCATTTTACAGATGAGGAAACTGAGGCAAACAGGGTTAAGTGACTTACCTAGGGTCACACAGCTGGTAAGTATCTCTGAGGCCAAATTTGAACTTAGGTCTTCCTGATATTAAGCCTGGCACTCTATCCATTTTGCCATCTAACTCCTCCCACATAAATAGATAGATGGCTAAATAAATAAATGAGTGAAATTGATAAATAAATATAAAGAAAAACAAAAATAAGAAAAGTTCTGTGAATGTCTTAGCACTAAGCGTATATATATATATATATCAGGAGACTGGAATTGACTCATTACTGCTCTTGGAGTCATTTCTGTTTCAGTTTTCTGTGTTCAATCAGGCCTCTGACTTGCTAAAACAAAGACAAATTAATTAAAAGATAGAAAAAAAGAAAAAAGAAAAGATAGAAAAAAGAATAAAAATGAGAGAAAAGTTATGGTGTGGAATTGAAACAACTCCATTCTGATCTATTTAAGCATATTATTCATGGTGAAAAAATGGGAAATGGATAGAGGAAAGTTCATTCACATGAATTACAAAAATTTCCTGCAGAATAACCAAGGTTAATCTATTACCATAAGAATGCTAAAGGAACCTAAGAAGTGCCTCAAATTCTTGGTTTACTTACTGTACCAAGAGATATGGCAGCCAAAGGTGCAGCTGGTTTAGAATATTGACTTATAAAAATCTTTCAGGGAAGAATACTGGAAGACTTTTACAATTCTACCTCATCACACAGTGAATCACAGTGGAGGGAGAAATGAGTTAAAAGAAACTCAGTTGTCCAACTAACCAAAAACCCAAGGACATTTGAAGATAGCTCTGGCAAAGGACAACAAATGGAAGAAAGAGGGAAAAGATCTTCAAAGATTTCTTTTTAAATAAGAAGTAGTTTTCACCATCAATAGACAGTTGAGTCACCACGTTGGGTCTTTAAGATCAGAGTCCTGGATGTACTTATAGAGATAGTGGAAATACCATGGAAGGAAACAAAGATGAGAAGAATAGTTGTACTATTCAATTAAACTGAAACTGCTTTTTTCGCAAAGTTACCAATAATCCCTTGATTGCCAAATCGAATAGCCTTTTCTCGATCTACATCCTTCTTGATTTCTCTCCAGCATTCAGCACTGTTGATCACTTTCATTTCCTGGATACTCTCTCCTTCCTGGTTTTTCAAGACAATACTCTTTCAACCTTGGTTCTCTTCTTACCTGACTGACAACCACTCGAAAAATTCCTTTATAGGATCTTCTTCCATGTAAGACCCACTTGCAGGGAGGACCTCTGATATGAGGGCTGCTGAGTCCCTTTCAGGGCTGCTCATCCACGTTTGATGTTGACTTTCACCCAACTCTCACCTTTGGCTCCAAGGAGCTGTAGCAGAAGTAATGGTCACACCCTGGAAAACTTATCTCTGCAGATGAGCTAAACTAGGTTGAAGGTAAGTAACAGGTCACAGACTAGTTGATGAGTTAAGGGAGTGTCTATCCTAAACAAATGAAGACTTCCTCTGGCAGAATGGGTAGAAGAAAACAATCTGTTCCAATGACCATGAAGGTGGTTGAAGCAGGCACAAGTGGAGAGCCTGGTCAGACATTGAAGATGCCAAGGTCATCTACTTCATCCTGGGCCGTCACCAATTGCCCTGACTTTTGTCTTGCCATTAGACTTCAATGAAATGACTCTAGAAGAAAGAATGAGGCTGAAGACTGCAATTCTGCCTCACCTAAATTCAACTGATGCATGAGTCAAGAAATCACCCCACGATGTCATCAGTCCTCTTTGAGAATGAAGGACAAGAACAAAAACACCCACTCCCTGTGGATTCTCTTCTCTTCTCCATCTATACATGTCAAACATGCAACTCATGCAGCTAAATATGGCCCACAACACTCCTGACTGCAACCCGACCCAGATGAAAATGTGCTTCCATCTGATTTTAATGCTTTGATGTATTAATAAAAATGAAATATAAAACTATAATGGCTTTCTAAGTCAATATGTGACCTGCAGAGATCCTCACATATGTCTTAGTAGCCCATGTTTCTATTTGAATTTGATGTTACTCTGTAATCTTACTTAGTGATCTCATCAGCTCCCATGGATTAAATGATCATTTCTGTAGATATAATTTTTAGTTCTTTATATACGGACTTAGCTCCTTTCCTAAGATATGTTACTTTATCATAAACTACCTATTGGACATTTTAATCTAGATGTGACATAGTTATTTCATGGGGCAGCAAGATGATGTATAGTGCATAGAGCGCTGGGCTTGGAATCAGGAAAATTCATCTTCATGAGTTCCAATCTGGTCTCAGACATCAATTGGCTGCGTGATCCTGGGTAAGTCACTTAACTCTGCCTCAATTTTCTCATCTGTAAAATGAGCTGGAGAAGGAAACCAAGAAAATCCCAAATGGGGTCACATAGAGTTAAACATGATTGAAAAAAAATGACAGACCAACACATTCCAATCCATTCTTCACACCAGTAACATTTATTTTCCTAATGATCAGGTCTGACCAGATCATTCATTTAATGAACAAACCCCAGCGGTTTTCTGTTACCCCCTCAATACCAAAATACACTTTTGTCACTTACAGTTCTTCATAGCAAAGGTCCATATTGGTTTTCTATTCTTATACTTTATTCTCTTCTATACACTTCAGCATTGTTGGTCTATTTCCTGTTTTTCTCACATGAGACTGTCTCCCATCCCTTGGCCTTTGCATTACACCTGGGATACTTTGCCTCCTCCCTTCAACATATCAGAATCATTGACTTCCTTTAATATGCTGATAAAAATATTCTTTTTTGCAAGAGATTGCTAATATTTCAGCTGTTGCTAGTGTATTTGCCTTTAAGGTTACCTTCTATCTACTCTGTATATATCTCTTACATGCCTGAATATTTACATCTTGTCTTTCCTCTAACAAAATCAACATCCAGAGAATTAGTGATAGCTATTGCTTATCTTTGTATTTCTTAGCACAGGACCTAGCACATGGTGGTTAAGAAGTGCTTATTAATTGATTGAATAGACAAAGAATAGACAGAATTCCATGCTGGAGGTGATATGGTTTTGAGTGTATTGAATGATCAAATGTCAATGTATCATAAAAAAGAGAAGCTATCAAAGGTGTGAGAAAAATCTTTGATTTCTTAATACCAAAAAAAGGTGACTGAGAGAACATCAATAAATCTCCATCAATATGCCTTCTTTCCAATCTATGTAAATTTTTAAGGACAATACTGTACTTATGCATAGAGGGTATCCTCAGGAAACAATTAGGTTTTTATAAATGCTATTTCACTGAGGATCACATATTCCCCACCATATAATGGATTGAAAAATGCAGAGAATAAATATCCCATATTGCACACAGATTATTGACTATTAAAAAAAGATATAACAACAGGGAGAACCTTGTTGGATGACCCACTGATCATTAATCACCAGAAAGTGTAAATAGGATATATTGTGCTTACTAATGGTATTTGAGATTCGTGGAAGAGGTCCAACTCAGTGCCCAGAGTGAGGAAGAACAGTGACATCTTCCAGAGGTTTATATTTGCAGATGACATTGTGCTGATCCCATAAATCCCTGGAGCATAATGGTATCTCCTAATAGAGATCTAGTCACTTTAGAGAATTTGGCCTTGATATCTACTCAGGAAAATGCCAAATGGATGATCAATGACTATTGTCCATATGCAGTTGGATGGCCAACCCTCAGAGCTGGTCAATATCTCTATGTGTTGGGGCCGAAATAGCAAATGGCTAATGATTTGGACCAAGAATTGAGCAGGAGGAAGAGGACAGATTGCATTCAAGAAATTGTAGGTTTCCTTGGATTATTACCACATCCCCCCCTTTATTATTAAAGGAAAACTTCCTAGTCATCAGAGCACGATTATCAGAGTCAACTCACCTTTTAATTCTTTGCCCATCAAAATCTCTAATGTCTTTCTGCTCATTAGGAGTCTTCCAACAAATGGAAATGACCACGTTCATTAGCAGTAATCATCATTACCATCATATCATCATACCCTCCTTTGAAGGATGGAACTGTGTAATTTTTATATTTATGTCTGCAGTACCTAAGGGACTGTTTGGCATAAAGTAGGCACCCAATTATTATTTAGTGAATTGAACTGAATTTTTTTCTGACTCTGAGTCTATAAGAGCTGACACCACACAGAGAAATAGATTTTTCAGAAATTATGATATTCTTTTCCTCCTAATTTGATATCTACTCCATGAGTAAATAGCCTCCCTATTAGACCAAGAGGATTAGTTTTAAATGAATCAGAGAATCAGAGTATGATTTTGTCTAAACTCTACCTGAACAAAAATCCTTTTAATATGGTGGATAGATCCCACAGCCTGGAGAAAGGAAAACCTAAGCTCTCACCCAGTCTTAGAAACTTACTGGCTATATGACCCTAGAAAAGTCACTTAACCTTTGCTGCCTCAGTTTCCTCAATTCTATTGTTATTGAGTTGTTTCAGTTGTGTCTGACTCTCTGTGACCCCATTTGGGGTTTTCTTGGAAGAGATACTAGAGTGGTTTGCCATTTCCTTCTCCAGTTCATTTTACAGATGGGAAACTAGGGCACAGTTAAGTGATTTGCCCAGGGTCACACAGGTAGTACATATCTGAGGCTGGATTTGAACTCATGAAAATGAGTCTTCCTGATTCGAAGCTCAGTGCTCTATCCACTGTGCCACCTAGCTTCCCTCCTTAATAGGGATAATATATAGCACTTACCTCATGGGGTTCTCATAAGCATCAAATGTGAGGACAATTGTAAAACACAGAGAGTGTCTGAATGTTATAGCATAGAACTATAGTTTTCAAACTGTAAGAGACCCTAGAAACCGTCAAGTCTAACCCTTCTTCATTATGCAGATGAAGGAACTGAAACTTCAAGAGGTTTAAACTTCTTACCAAAACTCACACAGCTGGTGAGTGTTAGAGGTAGGATTTGAACTCAGGTCTTCCTCACTCCAAGTGAGACCACTAGGTGGCATAGTGGATGGAATGCTGGATTTGGAATCAAGAAAACCTGGGTTCAAATTCTACTGCATATACTTACCAGCTGTGTAAAACTAGGTACATGACTTAACTTTTCTTAGCCCGTTTCCTCATTTGTAAAATGGGGATAATAATAATCCATATAGCACTTAAGGTTTGTGAGGTGTTTTTCATGTATTATCTCATTTGATCCTCCCAATCCTTAGACATAGGTGCTATTATTATTTCCATTTTACAGATAGAGAAACTGAGGCAGGGTCAGTGATTTGCCCAGAGTCACACAGTTAATAAATGTTCAAGGCTGGATTTGAACTCAGGTCTTTCTGTGTTCGTGTCCAGGGATTTACGCACTGTGCCACCTAACCAACAATAAGCATGCCTTTCTCACAGTGGTTGTTACATAGATCAACCGATATATGTAAAACTCTCTGCAAATCTGAAAGTGCTATATATCTCAAATCTATATCAGAAACTAATTATAAAACCAGATTATGTAGAGAAGTAATCCTAAAAACTAGATCAACCAGCAAGTTCAGTTGTTTGTACTGTGCTATGTTGCTTTTCAAAAGATATCTAGCAAAAGACTTTCCTCCGAATGACTCAGGGAGATCTTTAGTACAAGGTTTTATCATCCCCATTTTTAAGGATGAGAAAATTGAGGCTCAGGTGAAAAAGCTTGTGCTAGCTTGCCCAAAATGGGATTTGATCTCACTTCTTCTATTCCCACCTCTAGTGTCCTTTCCACAAGTCCACTCTCTATTTCTGAGACCGAGGTTCCAGTGGGAGTGTTTAATGAAGGAATGATCATGGAAAAAGCTGTGGGTGATGATGATGATGATGATATATTCAGCTAATGAATATGGATATTTTCCTACCACATGTCAGCATCTAAATTGGATCTAACTGCTGGCATATTGTTGGGATTTATCAAGGAAGAAACATTTCACATCGAACCTTTGGATTTGGGAGCTATTTTCCATCCTCACCTTCCGACCCTGTGCTCAGAAATTCAGCCTTGCCATGACAAAAATATACCTTTCATTATTTCATTTCCATTCTCCCAGCCCTGTTTTTAGCTTGCAAGATGGAATGCTGTGTGTGTTGTCATTCCTGCTGCTGAGTTTACATTTCTGGAATATTTTGCTGTAATGAGACGTTTACTGATAGCCATGCCAAAAAAAAAAAAAAATCCCAGCATTTTCCCCTCTGTGAGTTGGTGGTTTCTAGTGAATAACTGGACAGATAATAGTAGCCAATTTCCTTGAGCAAGCCTCAGGATCCACAGTGACGGGAAGAGTTCTTTTATATCCACTGGCGAATTCTTTTCAAATGGAGTCTTCTCTTGCATGTCCCTTTTCCATTGCTTCAGTGGTGGCTAGAATGCTTTTAATCACAGGGGATTGGGTTCTGTCTATTTCATTTAATGCAGATTAGATGGAGTCATAACTGGCAATTTCTGCACCTGGGAAAGGTGGAATGAATTGACGGAGGCAGTGAGAATGGAGGAAGATTGCTCTGAGGTATGACTGCAGGAGTGGCACAAGGAAACACACCTTAAAAAACCATAAAGCTTCCAAGTTGCTGAAAGATTTCCCACCCTGGGACACAGCCCTAATTGCCCTGCTTAGTTTTGACCTGGAGATTAGACAAGGTTTAATAGATGCCTGTGGCATACTAGAAGCTAGGAAGAATAGAAGCCTACATTTTTCGCCTCGTGGTGACAAAGCCTCCGTCAATTGTCCTGGTTCTAGGTTTCTAGTGCCCATGCTAGGTCCCTGCATCATTACTATGGAAACCAGAGTTGAACCACCTTTTGTTCCTTGCCCATCACTCATGCTATAGTATGATCATGGATCGTTGATTCAACATCGGTCACAGGTATTGGACCTCATAGGTTTGCATTTTCAGTCTTTAGGAAATACATCCCAGCTTTGTTTCCACTAGGGGTGCTTAATGATCAGGAGTGGTTGGGTCATCCTGTATTCTAGAGCTCTTTAGAATTAGGAATTGATGGGAGTAGGTTTAAGCCAACATGGACCTAAAGACTGGAGGACAGAGGAAGCCAACTTTTAAGTCTCCTGCTCAAACAGGGACTTTCTATGTAATTTACATTTGTATAGAATAAAAGGCTAATTTCTAAGTACTCACAATGTTGTCTTTTTAGTTTGTTTTGCTTTTCTGGGGCAAAGTAGGAATTTCAGGATCACATAGGCTTAGAACTGGAAGGTACTTCAGAGGTTATCTAGGTGAACCACCTCATTTTACAGCTGAAGAAACTGAGCCTGAAAAAGGGGGAAAGTTTTGTCCATGACCAAAAAGATAGTGAAGTATGAGCACTAGGATGTGAAATCAGGTCCCTTGACTTCTGATACAATACTCCTTCCACTCTCTGATGATGAGGATGGAATAATTTACAACCTCGAAGATCAAAGGCCAATGAAAGATGTTTGCTGAATGGGAGTTGAAAGTAAATCACTTTAGATATCATGTACAAGCCCTTAATTTTACAGATGGGGAAACTGAGGGTCCAAGAACAGAAGTCACTTGCCCAAGGTCACACAGGTAATATGAAGGGACATGGCTGGGATTTGAACCTGGGTTCTCTACTCCAAATCCAGGCCTCTCTATATTATACCATGCAGACAGTAGTGGGGACATAAGCTGTCCATTCTCATTACAGATACAGCTTTAGGATGATGGAACTATTGGGGGATGGCAAAAGCTATCGAGCATGAAAGGAGAGGAAATATATCTATTGGCATCTCCTCACTCCCTTTCTCTCATCCCCCGAGCTTTAATGACAGAGAAAGCACAACGGAAGTGGGAAACATGGAGCCCCTATTTGGAGCTCAAATACATAGGACAAATTTCTCATTTATGAATTTCCCTTTGAGTGGTGATGACCATAGTGTTGCTAATAATGATATACTGAGCAATCAGAACTTTCAAACTCCATGAAACAGATTACAGGCTTACAGATTTAGAGCTATAAGGGATCCCAGAGGGCATATAATCATGCTATAGAAAGATCAGTTGAAGGAACTGCTGATATTTGTCCTGAAGAAGAGAAGGCTTAAGAGAGACATGTGAGAGAAATGATTATTTCTCTCTCATATTAATAATCAATTATTGAATTAGGAGCAGGATTTTTTCAGAAGTCTGTAGGAAGTTCAATCTCTGAAGGACATTGCTGATGAGATTGAATTAACTTTCTTAACAATCTTGTTTCAGACCTCACTCAGGTGCAGAAGCTCCTCATGCTTTACTTAGGTCAGGGTGGAAGTAAATTATTTGATTAAATTGCCCAAGGCTGGGGATGATTTGGAAGTAAATGACTTGATCAAAGAGGTGTCCTCCTAGCTCCATATTAAAAAAGATCCACTTCTCATTATAATATTCATTTTCTCTCATTACTTGTTAACCAATCAGTCAATTGCAACCCTCAGGAACGCCCCCTTTCCAAGTGTTGAATGGGTTCCATGAGGGGTCTTTACCATTTGAGAGTGCCACTGACCCTTTTGTTAGTTATATGCTAGCATGACTAATAAAATGATTACTCAGAAACTACATCTCTCAAACTTTATAGGTGTCACATATAATGACTGTTTTTGAGTTTGGGAAGGTTGGCTTGTCACCTGTAAAAAACCAAACAAACAACTTTAGGCTTTTTTTTTTTTTGTCACCAAAGAGCAGAAGCAGGAGCAAAGCATGGAATTAGGAAATAGGCAAATTTATATTTCAGGTGAGGAAGAATAAATCCAAACCATTAGAACTATCCATGAATAGAATGGTCTGTTCTAATATATTTTAGTCTTTTTCTTAGTTGGAGATCTTGAGGCAAATTCTGAATGACTACCATTTGGGGCATGTTGTCAAGTGGATTCTTTTTGGAGGTAAGTATGAGCCAGGTGGCTACTGAAGTCGCTTCAAACCCTGCTGTTTCATTTTATTTTTGCTTTTTGGAGGGCAAATTGGGGTTAAATAACTTGCCCAAGGTCATACGGCTAGTTTTTGTGTTAAGTGTCTGAGGCCGAATTTGAACTCAGGTCCTTCTGACTCCAGGGCCAGTGCTCTATTCACTGGGCCACCTAGCTGACCCAAACCCTGCTATTTTAGTGATCTAGTTAGTCTGGGATTGTTATTCAGTTACTATTATTCCAGGGCTTTTAGGTCGTGCAGTGGATAGAGCGCTGGGCATGGAATCAGGAAGACCTGAATTCCAATTTGGTCTCTGATACTTACCAGGTGTGACCCTGGACAAGTCACTTAACCCTGTTGATCTCAGTTTCCTCATCTGTAAAATGAGCTGGAGAAGAAAATGGCAAACCACTCCAGTATCTCTGCCAAGAAAATCCCAAAATGGACTCACAGAGTCATGACTGAAACAACTGAATAACAACATTATTCCCATTTAGTAGCTAGGGAAACTGAGGCTGATTGGTTTTAGATGTTGGCCAAATTTTCAAGTTTGCTGTTTGAGCTAGAATTGTAACCCAGAACTCCTGAATTCTTAGACTTGTGCCTTTTTATCTTCTCATGATGCAGAAAGGGCCTCTATTGATTAATACTTAATGGTGCATTACTAATGGGGCTATTATGTCCATCGTGATGGGATCCTAATAAAGCTGCGCCAGCCCCAATATTCTAACTTCATTGTAGGCCCAACCCCACTGAACAGCAGGCCCACTGCACCTACCTAGCCCCCCACTCTCCCACCCCATCAATGTCCTAACTTTTTCATATATGCCTCACTGCTCACTAGAACAACAGGTGCATCCATGAACTCATTATTCTCACAGGACAGCAGGTGTGTCTGTGTGATGGGATCCCAGCCACTGCCTCTACCTAGTCACTGCCTCCAGACCCATTCCCACAGAATCAGGTGTCTTCTTGTATTCAATCACAATCACATCATCCATCTAGCCCAAGACAGGACAATAACACCTAACTATCTTGGCCAGACAGAACCACAAAAGCTAGCCAGTTGGAGGGCAGCATGGCCAGAATGTTTAACCCCCTAACCATAGATGGGACCCCTCCTCCATTACCTAATCCCTTAACAAACTCCTCCTGTCTTTTTCATATTAATCATATCCCTATATTCTATGAAATTTTGATTGTGTAATCAGCATCTTTACCCTATAAAAATTCATCTTGCTCTCTCTGAAGTTCCTGGTTCCCCTTGGAACTTAGGTGCTTTTTGAGAGGTGTCAATCTCAATAAATGCCTATACTTGGATTAGAGGTGGTTTGACTGAATTCTTTGAGACAGTTCCACCACAACACATCATGAAATCCCAACAGTTTTTGGTGTCCCTGGGTTTAAACTGCAACAATAGGAATGAAAGAAATTATTACATTGCTTAGTCCAGGGGTATAGGTCACTTTCTGTGCTATGTATGAACCACATCTGATGCAGAAAGGATCAGACCTGGTTTTGTTCCCACAAACTCTAGTAGCCAAGACTGCTGGTGTAATCGAAATAGACATGTGCATTCAGAAGATTTAGGGTCAAACCCCACTCTTCCGTTTAGAATTCAAGTGACCTTGCATAAGTAATACTAGGAAAGATGAAAATCTCTAAGGGATAAAATGCTGAAGATACAAATTATACCAATCAATCAACAAGATCTTATTAAGAGGCCAAGATGTGACAGGCACTGTGGATGAAAAACCAAAGCTGAAATCATCCCTGCCCTCAAGGAGTTTACATGCCATTGAGTAGGAAAAAGGTCAAAGTACCTAGAAGAACTAGAATGAATGTAAAGGGAACTCACCAAGTAACTTAGGTCCTTTGACATTTAAAACTCTTCATAATATGGGCCTTTCCAATCTTATCATACTCACCTTTTCTCTACATACTCCAGTCATACTTGCTAACTTTGTTCATTAAACACAATACTCCATCTCCCATTTCCATTCTTTGACCTGGTTGTTTCCATTGCCTGGAATATCATACTTCCCCAGATATAAGCCTAAGCATCACCTCCTCCAGGAGGCCTTCCTTGATTCCCTCAGCTACTAGCACCATCTCCTCAAGCTTCTACCTTACATTTATACTATACATACTGATGTATATGTGTTGTGTTTCCTGTTAGAAAGTAAGCTTTCTGAGGACAGTGACTGTTTTTGTTTTTACCTTTTCCTTGCATCTCCAGCACTTAACATAGTACTTGAGATATAATTAATTGCTTAATCAATACTTATTGATTAATATAGACATGTATAAAAGATAAAAGGAAGGACAGGAACAAGAGGATGTAAAAAAGTCTCATGTTCATTCTGAAATCACTTTGAGTCAATAAGTTTTCAAAATAAGCTAGAAAGTGGGGAAGGGAGAAGGGAAGAGATGTGATGATGGCAAAAGAGGCCTGGAGAGCTGGGAGCTGATGCAGAACTTGGAGAGTGAAAAAGTGAACATCGCTGGCATGGCTTTACATGAAATTTCTGGGAAAGACTGACCAGTAAGAGAAAAGAACTATAGAAATAAGACTGACTAAATGAAGAATTAGGGGCAAGGATATTGGAGACCTGTACTCCTTCCAGTACTAACCCTAGAAATGATCAGTGCTAATCTCAGACAGGTCTGTCTGATGTGTATAGGGGTATCCATGCCCTCCCCAGTGGAAGAGGTGTGAGTTTATGTGAAAGCATCTTTTAAATAGAAAGTGATTACCTCTTGGGCTAATACAAATTTGACTTAAAGTGTGTATGCACACACACAAATATATGATGCATATATGCATAGCATTAGATGAAATTGTCAAGCAAGGCTAATAATAAAGGAAGGTTAACATGAAAGTGTCTTTCTCTGGATCTCAGTTCCCCCATCTGCAAGAGGAGGCAGTTGGATTAGATCATCTCTGAGAGCTCTTCTAGCTCTTTCCATGGCTTCTAAGCTAAGCTACTTTCCCAAGGAAAGGAGAATTTTTTATGTATATCCACTTCAATTCTTTGGAAACACAACCCTCTCCACCATCAACAAGGAGGAGTGGAGAAAATGAGATGTTTCAGCATCTCTAGGAAAGTCACATTAGCAAATGAGCTTTGGCTCAAATAAATTTTCAGCCCAGGAACATTTTCTTGCTTCAGCCCATTCAGCATGACATTGCAAGCTGTAGGAAAACAAGCCGGGGGAGTTCATTATCATGAGCCGGCTTGGAAATGTTTGGAACAAGTTTCTGAAATAATTAAGATTGAATTTGAATAATGTGAGCACATTTATTTATTTTATTGCTGAACCTCTCCAAAATAACAAACAAGTCTCATCTTCTTGCAGAAAATGCCTTGGCATCATTGGACCTGTCAATCACCAGCCATAACTATGAAAAATTAAAACCCTAGCTTTTCGTCACCTGTTATTAAAAGGAATGTATACATTTGCAACATGGAACAGTCAAGTTTATCTGCCTTGCCAGTGACACAGTGCCTCCAATGCAGCACAGAATCATAGATTTACTGGCTTTGAAGGGGAAGGCAGCCTGGTATACAACAGGGGTTCTTAAGCATTTTGCATCATGGGACCCTCTGCTGATCTGGTGAAACTTATGAACCCTTTCTCAGAGTTATGTTTTTTATAGAAATAATTTATATTGAAGTATAGATACATATATACACATAGATAAATGAAATCTATCAATATATAAAATATAATGTATTAATTATATATTATATATAAAGTATATCCAGAAATATATGAACACACATACATAAATGCATATGAATATGTTATATATTCTCATATATATGTATATATATACATATATATGTGAATGAAATTTTTCACAGGCCATAAGTTACTAATCCCTGGCAGTAGTTGATAGAATATTGTACTTGGAGTCAAGAATACCTGGATTCAATTATTGCCTCAGGTACTTATAAGTCTTGTGACTTTGGTCAAGTTATTTTCCATCTTTTTCTCTCAGTTCCTCATATGTAAAATGAGGGTATTAGACTAGATGACCTCTCAGGTCCCCACTAACCTTAAATTTATGAACTTATAATAAGAATATCCTTTCCATTAGCTTCATCAAGGGCTTGAGTAGATTGTAAGCTCCTTGAGGGCAGGGACTGTTTTAAATGGTCTTTGTCTCTTTAGTATCTAGAAATTCATGTTTAATTAAATTGCTGGTTATCTAACCTCTGTTTGAAGACCTCCAGGGACGTGAGACTCCTTACCTCCCAAGGCATTTTGGAGGGCTTTAAATGTTCTTTCAATATCACCTCAACAATATTATCTTTGCAAGTTTCACCCACTGCTGCTAGTTCTTTCCTCTATGTCTGAGCAGAACATATTCCCAATCCACGTGACAACCCTTCAAGTTTCACTTCCTTGAAGAAAACTATACTACCCCCTCAATTTCTCTCTTCTTTAGATTAAAACTCTCAATTCCCTCATTCAGTCCTCACCAGGCATGGACATGGGGCCTTTCACCATCCCAGGTATCCTCCTCTATTTGCTGTTTCAACATTCTTGCCATTAGAATGTAAACTCCTGGGGCTGAGCTGAGATGGCAGAAGGGAAGCAGGAACTTTTCTGAGCTCCTCCATGAATTCCATTACTAACTTCTAAAAAGTGAATCTGAATGGATTTTAGAGTGACAGAATCCATTGGGAGACAGAGTATGGCTGATTCCCAGCCCAGGAAAGTGTCCACATAGGTCTGGGCAGGAGGAGTGTGGAGCACACTGGGCTGCATCAGTGTGGACTTGAGAGTAGACTACAGTGGAGTGAGAGCAGAGTGAGCCTCTGCCAGCAGATTCACCCACCCCAAGGGCAATTTGCAGACATTTCACCGTGGGACAGAGGATTGGTTGGAGCTGGGTAAGAGAAAGCACAGGGCCTACAGCAGCAACAGCAGCTTCTCCTGGGGCTATCAGCCCACAGCCTGCATGTTTAAAAATCACCTACATGAACTTCCAGGAGCCAAGATGGCAAAGTAAACCCTAACTTCTCTAATCCCCTTCCCTGACTCTGAAAACCCAGAGATTAAAGCCCCACCCAGTGTAAAATCCTGAAACAGTGGAAAAAGCCTCAGGCTTGGGAGTCCTGGAGGAAGGGTGCAACTGAAGCTGTGCCAGAGTCTGAAGTAAAGGGCAGGAGGTGGCCCATCAAGCCCCATCTCAGCTGACCAGCAGGAGATCCCAAAGCCCAGGGAGGTGGAGCTAGCAAACACTAACAACAGAAGCCCAGGTGTGCCTTAGCACCACCGGGAGAATCTGCAGACACCAGCCCTGCCAGCCACCAGCTGCTAAGCCTCACTGAGCTGTAGCATAGGGACACAGAGGTGGAAACCTGAAGTGGCCAGACCACCCCTCCCCCAAAAGTTACTCTGTGAGCCTCAGGGTAACCCAGGGGAAACACTGAGAGTCTTGGTCTTGGCCTAAGTCTAGACACCCAGAGGCTACAGTACACAGAATCAACAACCAAACCCCTAGCTCCCAGCCTGAGAAGCATGGTGCATATGTACCACAGAAGCAGAAATCCACTCAAAAAATTCAGGACATAGGCAATCACAATGGGCAAGAAGGAATCTGTGAAACCAAGAATGATATGATCCTATTATAATGAGCAAGAACAACCAAATTCAGAGGACAACACAGACTCTATACTCACACCTGAGACCACAGAAGGAAATATAAACTGTTCTCAAGCCCAAAAAGCATTCTTGGAGGAGATCAAGAAAGATTTAAAAAGCCAAACTAGAGAGGTAGAAGATAAATTTAAATCTACAGTGACCAAATTGGAAAAAAAAAACTCACTGAAGAAAGCAAATCTTTTAAAAGCAAAATTTGTGAACTGGAACAGGAGCTTCAAAAACTGATGAAAATAATTCACTAAAAACTAGAATCAGTCAAATCAAAACTAAGGACACTATGATGCATCAAGAGTTAGTCAAGCAAAACATGAAGATTGAAAAATCAGAAGAAAGTATAAAATATCTCACTGGAAAAACAACTGACCTGGAGAACAGATCCAAGAGAGATAACCTAAAAATTATTGGTCTACTAGAAAGCCATGATGAAAAAATCAACCTGGGCAACATCCTCCTAGAGATTGTCTAAGAAAACTGTCTTGAAGTCCTAGAATCAGAGTGTAAAATAGTTTTTGAAAGAATTCACTAGACTCCGTCTGAAAGAGATCCCAAATTGAAAACTCCAAGAAATATAGTAGCCAAATTCCAGAATTACATGGTCAAGGAGAAAATACTGCAAATAGCCAAAAAAGAAACAATTCAAATATCATGAAACTACAGTCAGGATTACACAGGACCAAGCAGCTCCTACACTAAAAGATCAGAGGGATTGGAATTTGTATTTTGTAAGGCAAAGGATCTAGGCCTGCAACCAAGGTTCAACTATCTAGGAAAACTGAGCATGATCTTTCAGGCAAGGAGATGGTCATTTAATGAAATAAGGGACTTCCAGATTTTCATGATGAAAAAGCCAGAGCTCAATGGAAAATTTGATCTCCTATTACAAGGTTCAAGAAAGACATAAAAAGGTAAACAAGGAAAACACACACACTCACACACACATGCACATAATTTGGGATTCAATAAGAGCAAACTGTTTACATCCCTATATGAGAAGTTTATGCCTGTCAATACTGAAATTTATATGATTATTGCGACCTTTAAAAGGGATATACATAGATAGAGGTTGTGGGTATAAATGAACTATTCTGATGATAAAAAAAAAACCTTATTAAGGGGTTCAAAAGGACTATAATGAGAGAAAAGGAAAAGATGAGGTAGAAGAAGGTAAATTATACTGCACAAAGAGGCATAAAAACCTACTATAGTAGAGGGGAGTGAGAGAGGGATATGAACATCATATTTTTATTATATATATATATATATATATATATATATATATATATATATAAAATTTATTCTCATTGGTTCTGGTTCAAAGAGGGATCAACATAGTCATTTAAGTTTAATATTCTTTCTAATGTGAATGAAACACAAAACTCATTATAATAGAGGGAAAGGAGGGAGGGAAAGGAGCATTGTATAAAATTTACTCTCATTGGTTTATAGTCAAAGAGGGAATGACATACTCCAATAAGTATAAAAATCCATTGTGCCCTATAGGCAGTAGGAGGGGTAAAGGGGGGAAGAAAAGTGGGATGGTCAGAAGGGAGGGAAATAGTAGTAAGGGGAAAGGGTGGGTAGAGGGGGGGGTCACAGGGAGGGAATACTGAGGGAGGCAGTGGTCAAAAGTAAAACTCCTTTTTTTTTGGAGGGCAATTGGGGTTAAGTAACTTGCCCAAGGTTACACAGCTAGGTTTTTTTGGTGTGTGTGTTAAGTGTCTGAGGTCGGATCCGAACCCAGGTCCTCTTGACTCCAGGGCCAGTGCTCTATTCACTGCGCCACCTAGCTGCCCCTAAAAGTAAAACTCTTAAACAGGGGAAGGGAGAAGGAAGAAACAAAAACATAATCAGGGGAGGGAATAGGATGGAGTGTAAGACACAGATAGTAATCATAACTGTGAATGTGAATGGGATGAACTCTCTCATAAAATGGAGGTGGAAAGCAGAATGGATTAAAAACCATAATCCTATAATGTACAATTTACAAGAAACACATTTGAAAGAAGGGGATACACACAGGGTAAAGGTAAAAGGCTGGAGTAGAATATATTATGATTCAGCTAAATTAAAAAAAAAAGCACAGGTAGCAATCCTTATCTCAGATAAAGCAAAAGCAAAAATAGATCTAATTAAAAGAAATAAGGAAGGAAACTATATCCTGCTAAAAGGCATCATCGAGAATGAAGCAATATTATTATTTAACATATAAGCTCCACGTGGTATAGCATCCGAATTCCTAGAAGAGAAGTTAAGGGAATTAGAGGAAGAAATAAATAGCAAAACTATACTAGTGGGGGACCTCAATCTCTCCCTCTCTGAACTTGATAAATCTAACCTCAAAATAAAGAAGAAAGAAGTTAAGGAGGTGAATAGAATTTTAGAAAGGCTAGATATGATAGATCTCTGGAGAAAACTTAAGGGATAAAGAGAAATATACCTTCTTCTAAGTGTTATGTAGCACATACACAAAAATCGACCATGTACTAGGGCATAAAAACCTCACAATTCAATGCAGAAAGGCAGAAATATTAAATGCATCATTCTCAGATCATGATGCAAGAAAAATCATGTTCAATAAAGGGCCATTGAGTGATAGACTAAAATCTAATTGGAAATTAAATAATTTAATCCTAAAGAATGAGTGGGTTAAACAGGAAATTATAGAAACAATCAGTAACTTTGTTCAAGAGAATGACAATAATGAGACAACATACCAAAACTTATGGGATGCAGCAAAGGCAGTTCTTAGGGGAAGTTTTATATCCCTGAGTGCATACATGAACAAATTAGAGAAAATGAAGATCAATGAATTGGGCAGGCAATTGAAAAAGCTAGAAAAAGAAAAAATTGAAAATCTGCAAATAATACTAAACTAGAAATAATGAAAACCAAAGTATAGATTAATAAAATTGAAATTAAGAAAACTATTGAATTAATGAATAAAACTAAGAGCTGCTTTTATGAAAAAAAAAACCAATAAAATTGATAGACCCTTAGTCAATATTATAAAAAAAGAAGAAAACCAAATTATGAGTATCAAAAATGAAAAGGGTGAATCTACCTCCAATGAAGAGGAAATTAAAACAATAATTAGGAATTATTTTTCCCAATTGTATGCACATGAATTTGACAATCTTAGGGAAATGGATGAATATTTACAGAAGTGCAAGTTGCCCAGATTAACTGAAGAGGAAGTAAATTACTTAAATAACCCCATCTCAGAAAAAGAAATCAAACAAGCTATCAGTGAACTCCCTAGGAAAAAATCTCTAGGGCCAGATGGATTTACTAGTGAATTTAATCAAACATTTAAAGAAGAATTGATTCCTGTAGAGAACTTCCAGGAGTTCCCTGGCTCTGCTAATGAAATGTTCCCCTCCCATATATTATTACCTGAAAGATTACAGGGCAGATAAGCAGGAAGACATATAACTTTGTTTGGATATAGAGAGCTTTTGGGGTCCCTTGGCCCTGCTAAAGGAATATTCCCCTGCACTATACAATTACCTGCAAGGTTACAGGTCAGATAAGCAAGAGGGCATGTAATCTTTTTTTGTTTATGCCTTGAGATATGATCCTATGATATTACCCCAATAAATAACTAACCTTAAGCAAGGGTAAATAGTAAACAAGATCAAGGGAGGGTCCTTGTACATTGTCTGCATTCTTTTGGGGTGTCTACATTCTTTTGGGTCACATAGAACTTCTATTGGTGGGCATATAAACACTGAGAGCCCCCTTGTATCTTTGGTTCTGTATGAAATGGTCCTGTAATAAAAGGACTATTGATTACACCCCCATCTCAGTATTCTCATCACTTGCTAGCCCACCAACTGTGCTGGCCTCAGTAGATTCCAATACTCTACAAACTATTTGGGAAAATTAGTGAAGAAGGAGTCCTACCAAATTCTTTTTATGACACAAATATGGTACTGATACCTGAATCAGGAAGAGATAAAACAGAGAAAGAAATTACAGACCAATTTCCCTCATGAATATAGATGAAAAAATTTTAAATAAAATATTAGCAAAAAGATTATAGCAACTTATCACAAGAATAATGCACTTTTATCAGGTAGGATTTATTCCAGGAAGGCAAGGATGGTTTAATATTAGGAAAACCATCAGCATAATTGATCATATCAACAATAAACCTAGCAGAAACCACATGATTATCTCAATAGATGCAGAAAAGGCTTTTATCAAAATACAGCATCCATTCCTATTAAAAACATTAGAAAGTATAGAAATAAGTGGAGTCTTACTTAAAATAATAGGTAGCAGAGCAGCCAGGTGGCTCAGTGAGTAAGAGCGCCAGCCCCAGAGTCGGGAGACCTGGGATCAGTTCTGGCCTCAGATACTTCACACCCACACCCACATCCACCCCCCCCCACACACAAACTGGTCGTGTAACCTTGAGCAAGTTACTTAACTCCAGTTGCTTTAAAAAATAAAATAAAATAATAGGTAGCATCTATTTAAAGCCATCAGCAAGTATTATATGTAATGGGGATGAGCTAGAAGCATTTCCAATAAGATCAGGGGTGAAACAAGGATGTCCACTATCACCCCTTTTATTCAATCTGGTACTAGAAATGTTAGCAGCAGCAATTGGAGAAGAAAAAGAAATCAAAGGAATCAAATTAGGTAAAGAAGAGACAAAGGTAATACTCTTTGCAGATAATATGATGATATATTTAAAGAATCCTAGAGAATCAAGTAAAAAACTACTCGAGAAAAAATTGATTTGGCAAAGTTGCAGGATATAAAATAAACATAAATCCTTGGCATTTCTATATATTTCTAATGAAATCCAACAGCAAGAGATAGAAAGAGCCATCCCACTTAAAGTTACTGTAGACATTATAAAATATTTGGGAATCTACCTGCCAAAACAAACCCAGGACCAACTACAAGACATTTTTTACACAAATAAAGTCAGATCTAATTAATTGGAAAAACATCAATTGCTCATGGCTAGGTTGAGCTAATATAAAAAAATATGACAATTTAACCTAAATTATATTACATATTTAGTGTCTTGCCAATCAATCTACCAAAAAATTACTTTACAGAGCTAGAAAAAATAGTAACAAAATTCATTTGGAAGAACAAAAGGTTCATAATAGCAAGGCAATTAATCAAAAGAAATGTTAGGGAAGGTAGTCTAGCTGTACCAGATTTTAATCTGTATTGTAAAGCCCCAGTCATCAAAACTACTTGGTACTGCCTGAAGAATAGAGCAGTGGATCAATGGAATAGATTGTGTACATGAGACTCAACTTTGATAAATTCCTTAGTATTTCTTTTCCCTGTTTACATTGTCATGCTTCTCTTGCTTCTTGTATTTGAATGTCAAATTTTCTATTCAACTGTTTTTTTTTTCATCAAGAATGCTTTAAAGTCCTTTTTTTCATTGAATTTAAGCATTATACTCAGTTTTGTTGGGTAGGTGATTCTTGGTTTTAATCCTAGCTCCTTTGACCTCTGGAATATTATCTTCCAAGCACTTTGATCCCTCAGTGTAGAAGCTTCTAGATCTTGTGTTATCCTGATTGTGTTTCCATGATATTAAAATTGTTTCTTCTTGGCTGCTTGTAATATTTTCTCCTTGATCTGGAAACTCCAGAGCCTGGTTATAATATTTCTAAGAGTTGTCTTTTGGGGATCTTTTTCAAGAGGTGATCAGTGAATTCTTTCAATTTCTCTTTTGCCCTGTGGTTCTAAATAATCAGGGCAATTTTCCTTGAGAATTTCTTGAAGGATGATTTTTAGGTTCTTTTTATTTTGTCATGGCTTTCAGGTAGTCCAATAATTTTAATATTATCTCTCCTGGATCTATTTTCCAGGTAAGTGGTTTTTCCAGTGAGATATTTCACATTGCCTTCTATTTTTTTCATTTATTTGGATCTGTTTAATAGTATCTTAGCTCCCATTTATTCCAATCTATTTCTGAAGGAATTATTCTCTTTATTGAGCCTTTGAAATTATTTTTCCATCTGGCAAATTAAGCTTTTTAAGGCATTCTTCTCCTTATTGGCTTTCTGGTCCTCTTTTGCCATTTGATTTAATCTATTTTTAAGGTGTTGTTTTCTTCAGTCAGGTTTTTGACTCTCTTTTCATGTATTTCTTGCATCTTTCTCATTTCTCTTCTCAATTTTTCCTCCACTTTTCTTACTTGGTTTTCCAAATCCTTCTTGAGCTCCTCTATGGCCTATAACCAATTCATATTTTTCTTGCAAACTTTTGGTGGAGTTATGACTTTGTTGTCTTCTTCCCCTTCCATAATTTGATCTTTTTTTTTCTCCAAAAGAGGAATCTAAGGTTTGACTTCTGTGCTTGTTTTGCTTGTTCATGTTGTCACTCAATTACTTGACTTTTGAGCTTTTTGCCACAGTATAACTCTGCTTCCAGGGAGGAGAGCTTTGTCCGAAATCCCTGGGGTTTTCGTAGCTGCTGGAGCTATTAGTTGGGTGCCCTCCCTGAAGCCTCCAGAGGCTCTGGCACCTGGTCACACATGCCAGGACCTCCACCCAAGAAAGTGATCTCAATCCAAGCAGATTAAAGCAAGAGTGGCCCTCAGAATGGCTGCTTGGTCCCCTTACAACCTGCAGGCCAGGAGCTCTTAAATAGCCATGTGGGGGCAGCCACAGTACCTCCACTACTTCTTGCCTTCTTGTCCTGGGGGGCAGAGGCTAGACCACGCTCTTGGTCCTCCTGTTTCCACAAAGTCCACACTGATTTTTTACTTTGCCTTTGGCATTTATGGATTGATAATTCTGTAAACCAGAACAGCTGCTGGTGATCCACTCTCCTGAGGTCCACTCCAGCTACTGCTGGTTGGGGCTGCCCTGATGCTAAAACTGTGGGCTTATGTGGGACTGGGCTCAGCTCTAATTTCCTACTGGCCTGCTGGGGTGCCTTCAGCAATAGATTTGTTTCTGTCTGTCACTTTGTCAGTTCTGCAGCTCTAAAGTTTGTTTAGAGTCATATTTCGTAGGTATTTCAGGTGGTTATGGGGGGAGCTCATGGAGTTTTCCTGTTTCTATGCCGCCATCTTGGCTCTACCCCTCCAGGTAGGTGATTTTTAAATATCCAGCCTGTTGGCTGATATAGCCCAGGAGAAGCTTCTGTCACTGCTACAGGCCCTGTGCTTTCTCCTACCCAGCTCCAACCAATCCTCTGTCCTGTAGTGAGATGTCTGCAAATCCCCCTTGGGCTGGGTGAATCTGCTGGCAGGGGCTCCTCACTCCCCTGTAGTAGGCTTTCTGGTTTGTGCTGGTGCAGCCCTGCGTGCTCCACAGTCCCCCTGCCCAGACCTACGTGGGCACTTTCCTGAATTGGGAATCTGTCACACTCTATCTCCCAATGGATCCTGTCACTCTAAAATCTGTTCAGATACACTTTTTAGAGGTTGTTGATGGAATTCATGGAGGAGCTCAGAAAAGTTCCTGCTTCCATTCCACTGTCTTGGCTTCACTCCAACAATTGCTTTAAAAAAATTGTTTAGAAATGGATGCCACTCACACCTAGCTGAAATAAAGTTGAGGGAAGAAATGAGAACCATTGTGGTTTCATTTTTTGATCTTCAATACTGTGGGCATGTGAAAGATTGCTCTTGTCTTATACTTTGCCACTAGTTTCCTAGTTATCTTGCATGGTGATCTCATCCACTCCCATGGATATGATCTCTGTAGACATAATTTTCAGATCTTTATATCCAATCATAGTCTTTCTCCTGAAATATGCTCCTATATCATCAACTACTCATTGGACATTTTGATCTAGAAATAGGCACATCATGGGGGCAGCTATGTGATGCCATAGTGGATAAAGTACTGGTCCTGAAGTCAGGAAGACCAATTTTTCTGAGCTCAAATTTGGCCTCAAGCACTGACTAGTTGTGTGACCCTGGACTGGTTATTTCTCCCTGTTTGCCTCAGTTTTCTCATCTGTAAAATGAACTGGAGAAGATAATGGCAAACCATGCCAGTATCTTTGCCAAGAAAACCCCAAATGGGGTCATGAAGAGTCAAACACAACTGAAAAATGACTGAATAACAACAACAAAAGTTTTCACCTCTCCCATCTCTCCAGGGGCACAGATTGGAGTAGGTACTTCTCTAAGTAGCCACCACTGATACGGAAGTCATATTGATGCTCTGTGTATCCAGGAAAAACCTTGACACCTTCCTCCCTATCTTCTCTGTCCTCTTTGGATAGAGACCTTTTTATAAGTCCACTGTAGCAGAAGATTCCCTCCAGTTCTGATATTGTTACTTTTCTGAACTGGGAAGACATACATCTTGTACAAACTATAGCAACATGAGCCTCTTTTTTTTAGCCTTTTGGAGGACAATTGGGATTAAGTAACTTGCCCAAGGTTACATGGCTAGTTTTTATTTTTATTATTATTATTATTTTTTTTTCTGTGTGGGGATTTAAGTGTCTGAGGCCTGAACCGAACTCAGGTCCTCCTGACTCTGGGGCCAGCGCTTTACTCCTTGTGACACCTAGCCGCCCCAACATGAGTCTCTTCTTAAGTCAGTCAAGCCAAGCCTTGCCAGAAAGTCTATTACACTAAAATGTTGGACCTGAGAACTGAATATAATATTAAACATGGTCTGACCAGGGCAGCTCACTGTCTTTCACCCATTTTAATGTAGGCCATTACTTTAAAAATGATGAACATCTCAGATCCAGAGCATCAGTCCACTCCTGTGCAGACCTTACTTTGTATCTGGGGAACCATAGTTTAATGACAGTTTCCCTTTTCATAAGACCTGCTCACCCAAGTCATATGGCTTCCAGCTGGCTATCCCAAAGCTGCTAAAGATGAACTAGAACAGAATTCTAAGACATAGCACTGAGCATCAGTTGAGTAAATATTTGGGGTACATCTCATTTTATGCTTCACTTCAAGCAAAGACTGAACTGGAAACTAATGACTCATATTTTGCATTCCCCCCTAGGGACTTGGCTTGTTCTGTTGCTGTTGTCGATTTTTTCAAACACAACCATTTACTATGCTGAGAGAAAAATATTGCTTTCATAGCTTTCACATGAGACAAAGCAAGAGCTTGTGCTCCTGGCTCATGATTCCACCTGTCTCAGGGGATAGAAGAGAACCAAAGGGTGTCATTCAGCTTTACTGATCTGCTGTACAAATTATTGCTTTGGCTTGAGGGAGCAGACTTTCCCCATTGTATCTGTCTGTCTCCCAATTCCATGACTAAGGTTTGACACAGGAACATTGGAACTGAAGTGGATTTAATGGAGGGCTGCTTTATCAGGTTAATAGTTTCTGGAAAGAGATATGTGCAGAAAAGTGAGTGGGATTTGTACTTACAAAAAGAAATGCAGACAAAGGACCAATGAATCAGAAGCTTGAACTCAAGAGAAGAGATCTTGGAAAGTTTCAAGGACACACAACATGGAGAGTTACGTGGAAGGAGGTGGAAAATTCTCTCCCCTCCTCTCCCCTCTTTTCATCTCCTCTTATGTGCTCTCTCCTCCCCTCCCCTCTCCTCCCCTCCCCTCTCCTCCCCTCCCCTCTCCTCTCCTCCCC
>NW_027185575.1:1845230-1901183 GCF_028583685.1 Petaurus breviceps papuanus
CTCCTCTCCTCTCCTCTCCTCTCCTCTCCTCTCCTCTCTCTAATTGTCTTTGTGTTACCAATGTTCAGTTCCTTTGAATAGAAGTCTGATAAATATGGCAATTTCTCCTTTGTAGGACTGCAGGGTGTCAAGTGGTACAGTGAGGAATGCTGTACATTAAGCCAGGAGAGATAGGGATTCATCTTGGCAGCAATGCTTGGTGGCTGGAAATTGGCACAGGTCAATTGCTTGACCTCACCAAGTCTGTTTCTTCATCTGTAGAGTGGGGATGATGATATCTGTGGTACCTTATAGATTATGGTGGTGATCAGCTGAGATAATGCAAGAAATACACTTTGTAAAACCTGACTGCACTCTATGGCTCAGCTCTTATGGCATCTCTAGGTAGAATTTCAGTGACGAAAGCTGTTTGCTCAGCAAGGTGGCTGACTTAAGAAAGCCAGGTGCTCAGGTGCTGATGAGTATAAGAAAGTTTTTTTTTTCTGCCATGAGAAAATGGAAAGAACTGCTTTGTTAGGATCTGATACAAAACCCAATTAATTTTTAGATTTTAAGTGCTTTATTTGAAAATGCAAAGTAGAAAACTCTTATTCTGCTATAACTGATATGACACAGGTGGGTTCTTTTTGTCTTTGAACTCCTTGGGGGTATATAGGGTATATGCCTACTAGTGAGAATTAAACTCTTCTATATTTCAGACTTCCCATTAATTCAGACCAATTTTTCTTTCAATAAGCCCAAATGAAGGAAATTTTCCCCTATTTCTTATCTGAGTCCTGAGTCAATGAGCCCACAATTGTCAAATAAAATGTTTTCTAAGAGAAAGAGAAAAGTCTGCTTATGTCAAGGACAGGAGTTTAGACATATCCTTTATATGGGGGAAACTCAGTGTGGAAACTCCTTCCACCAATGCAAACAGGTAACTTCTCTGTACCCTATTTTAGACAGTTGCCAGTGACATCAAGAGCTTAGATCAAGTTAAGTCAATAGCATTTATTAGCACCCACTATGTGTTAGGCATTGTTGTTTGTCCTTCATTCTTGAAGAGGACCATGATATCAGGAAGATGATGCCATGACTTGCAAGTCAATTGGATTTAAGTGAGGGAGGACTGTGCAAAGTCACCAGCCTCACTTTCTCCTCCAGTACCATCTGGGTCTGCTGTCCAGATATCGGTTAGGATGATTGGAGAAGTGCTGTAGATACCTAATCCTGTTCTCAAGTAGCTTAAGTCTAATGAGGGATAAGTTGATTTGGGGTGAAGTAACTTGGCCAGGACCATATAGCCAGTCTGTGTCAGAGTCAGGACTTGATCCCAGGTCTTCATGACTCCAAGTTGGGTTAGACCTTTTACCAACAATATTACAATTCTCTTTGACTAATTTTATGACAGTTTCTTGGAGTACAATAAAACCTTCTTAATTTGTATTTGTTGAGTATAGAGTCAATTTTGGGAAAAAAAGTTTGATAAAGAATTTGTTTAATCAAAGAGAGAACTGCAAATTAATAGTCTAAACAAGATTGAAGGTGGTATTAAGAGCGCAAACATGGATTGACATTAAATATTTATATGCTAATTACAAGTACTTCTCATTCATAATAAACAAGCTTGAGACCATCTGTAAGGCAACACTTTAATCTAGTTTTGAGGTCTTAGATATGCTAAAGAAAAGCAGTACAGTTTAAAAATATATTTTGTTTTTTAGCAATCATCTTCATCTCCATATATATTCTTCCACAACCCCCAGTGAACCACATTTTCTAATGAAAGATAAAAGCAAAGCAAAAAGTTCAGCAAAACTAACGTGGTTGGACAGCTTATTCAGTGTTCAACATCCACAGTCCCCCATGTTTGCAAAGAAACAAGTGAAATTTTTTTTTTGTAAATTACTCTAGCGTTAAGTTTGGTTATTAAAATTATGGTGTTGAATTTTGTTATGTATTTTTGTGCTTTCACTTTTATTGTGGTAGTTGTGTTTATTGTGGTGCTGGTTCTGCTGATTTTACTCTACATCAGTTAATTTAAGTTTTCCCATGCTTTCCTTTATTCATCACAATAACAATTTCTTATGGCACAATAATGTTTTATTAGATTCATGTACCATGACTTGTTGAACTTTTTATTAATTGATGACTATCTGATAAATTTCCCATTCTTTACCACTACAAAATATGTTACTAAGAATATTTGGGTATATGTGGGTTCTTTTTGTCCTTGAACTCTTTGGTGGGGAGTACATAGGGTATATGTCTATTAGTGAGAATTAAACTTTTCTATAATTCAGACTTCCCATCAATTTAGACCGGTCCTCCTTTCAACAAGCCCAAATGATGGAAATTGTCCCCTATTTTTTATCTGAGTCCTGAGTCAATGAACCCATAATTGTCAAGTAAAATGTTTTCTAGGGGAAAGAGAAAAGTCTGCTTATGTCAAAAGCAGATTTGGACAGGGAAGATGGTCAATCACTGTCACAGACTGGCATTTCACTGCCCTTTGTCTAGCCTGGGCACCTGTCTGGGTGAGAATGTCACTCATTTCTCTGGTTGTTCCATCTAACATCAGAGATGCTGAAAATGAGAAAAAGAACTAGGAAAGGAGAAGGGGACAGAATTTTACATCCATGGGGAGCAATTCTGGGCCAAAACACCTGTGTTCATTCAAATTTGTATAATGACTGAGTAGGATCTGTTAGGCAGTGTTAATTATGGTAGCAGGCACAGCGGGCACTCTTCAGGAAGGTGGTAAGAATCAGGAGCTCTAAAAGACCATTATAGTAACCCACACTGACATTTTGAACAGGCACACTAGGCAGGTTGCCAGAGAAGTTATAGGTGCAAAAGTTAGCCAGGAGAGTTACCAGAGAAATATTTAAAAAATATATAAAAAATAAAGGGTCTGCTTTCTGGCAAGTGGAATTTTGTAGTGACATAATGAAAATATTCTATTCAGTAAAAAAGAGAGCTCACCTCGGAGCTCAAAAAACCTGCAGAGAAGCAGCTTGAGTCATAGGACCTGGGTTTGAATCCTGACTCTTCTATTTACTGCCTATATGAACTTAGACAAATAATTTCACATTTTGGATCTGTTTCTCATCTGTAAAGTGAGATAGTTGGGCTAGATAACCCTCTGGAAGTCCCTTCCTACTCGAAATCTGTGAGCCTATGATCCTTTTTCAGAAATCTGGTAGCGGTGGGACCACGAGCTAGTCACTTAACTGCTCTGTTCCTCTGTTTCCTCATTGACAAAATTGGTATAATAACACTCATTCTCTTTGTCTCTCTTCTCTTCTCTTCTCCTCCCACATTATTACATTTTTTGAATAGGATCAACCTAAGGAAAACCAGTATGATATTGCAGCTAAATAATGGTACCAGGATTTTAAGTGCTGTTAAAAGAGGCACACTGGCGAGGACTAGAGTATGCTTATATTGCTATACTTCACTCCAGTTAGGTCACACCTGGAAAGTTGTGTTTAGCTCTGGGAACAACATTTTAGGGAAGACCACATTGAAGTCTATGTTCTTTCTTTTCCTATCTTTCACATCCCTAGTCTGTTCTCACTTTCCACTCTTAAAAGTTTTGAGGCAGTGAACCCTTTCAGCTGTGTTGTTCACTTCCCCTTTGACTACCCTTACCATCGTCCTTCTCTCTTCATAGTTGTACATGATTTTTCTTTTTTATTTTTTTTTAAAGCAATCAGGGTTAAGTAACTTGCTCAGGGTTACACGGCCAGTTATTTCTGGGTGTGGTGCTAAGTATCGGAGCCCAGATTTGATCCCCAGGTCATCCCAACACTGGAGCCAGTGCTCTTACTCACTGAGCCACCTGGCCACCCCTAAGCAATTGGGGTTAAGTAACTTGCTCAAGGTTACACGGCCAGGTGTTTCTGGGTGGGTGCTAAGTGTCTGAGCCCGGATTCGATCCCCAGGTCATCCCGACACTGGGGCCTGTGTTCTTCTTACTCGCTGTGCTACCTGGCTGCCCCTGTACACGATTTTTCATAGAGAAAATCATATCACCATTTTGCCTGGGTTCAGGATAAATTAATGTTATATATGTGATCATAAATAGGTTCTCATGGCTTCATGATGATGCTCCCATTTTGCTTCCCTATCATACTCTTTACAGTTTGTTGCAAATCCTCTTCTCTCTTCCAACCACCTTCATCATCACCCTCCCTTCCAGTAGAGGACTTCCTTACCTTACTTTAAGGTAAGCAGAGGCAAGCTGTTGTAAGCTACTTTCTTTCCCCTAATTCTACATCTCAAATACTCTTCCTGATATGCCCCAATATTGACTCCTTTGCTCTAGTTGCCACAGAGGCATTGCTAGCTCTTCTTCCTGCCAAGGTCAAACCATCTACTCTTCTATCCTGTCTCTTTCAGGAGCTTTAACCTTCAATCATTTTCCATTTCTACTTGGGTTTCAAGTTCTCTTTTTATTCACCAACTTCTTCCTGTTTGCTTTCAAATATTCCCATATCTCCTCCATCCTTAAAAAAGAAAGAAAATAAAACTTACCCTTGACCCTGCCATCCCCTCTTCTCCCAGAAGTCATTTATGTTCATTTCCTCCACTACATGTCCCATTCAATTCTCAATCCCTGACTTGCAAAGTGTAACGAAACTGCTGTCTGAAAGTTTGCTATCTGTTAACTGCTAAACCCAATTCTGAATTCCTCTTGACCTTACTGTGGCATTGGATGTGACTGATCATTATATCTTCTAGCATACTGTCTCTTCCATGGGTTTTGATGACACAATTCTCTTATGACTGTACTATAGGGGACCACTCTTCAGTCTCCTTTGCAGGACCACCATCCATGTCTTGCCTTTTTCACATAAGTGTATCCTGAACCATCTTCTCCTTTCTCTATATACTTTTTTTCTTGGAAATTCTATCAGGTCTCTTGAGCTCAGTTATCAACACTAAAAATTCCTCCCAGATCTCTATATCCAGTCCCAGTCACTCTCCTGAACTAGTTCTGTGTTTATCTCTAGATCTTTACTTCTGCTTCTTTTGCACCTTTAATGTCCTCTTACACCTTTGTCTATCACCATCTTCCTTTTTCTTCATGGCCATGCTCAAATACCACCTTCCCTATGAAGCCTTTTCAGATGCTCCCCATGAGAAAGGACATCTCTCAAACCTTCATGTACCTTCAAATTGTGCCCCATAACCTTGGATGTTCCCCAAAGTTGCATCTTGGACCCTCTTCTCTCTATTCTCCCTTGGTGATCGTAACAGCTCTCACAAACTTAATTATCATCTCTGTGCAGATTACAATTACATCTATCTGTCAATTGATTTACCTAGATGCAGATATATGTATGTAGATATAGATAAAAGGATATATGTAGATAGCCAGGTAGATAGATATCCAGGGCAAGTCCTCTTCTGAGCTTGATGCTTTCAACATCAATTGCCTATTGGACATTTTAATCTGGATGTCTTAGAAACAACTCAAACTCAAAATGTTCAAAAACAGCATTATCTATCTTTCACTCTAAATCTGTGCCTTTCCCAAACTCCCCTCTTTTTGTCAAGGACACTTCTATTTTCTCAGTTTTTTGAGTTTGCAACTTTGAGTCATCTTCCATTCTTCTCTCTCTCTCATCCCCCGTTTCTCATGGGAGAAGAGAGTCTTGTCAATTTTACCTTTTAATGTCTCTGATATCCATCTACTTATATATACTCTAATTCAGGCCCTCATTATTTTTTGTTTTAATAATTGCACCAGCCTCTTAATTGAATTATTGATTTAACCCCTCTATTCTATCTCTCGTGAAGCTACAACAATGGTATTCCCAAAATATGAGTCTGACTAAACTAATCTGCTCAAGAATATTCACTGAATTCCTATTGTTTCTAAGATAAAAAGCAAACTTTTTGGCTTGGCATTCAATGTCCTTTGCCATCTGGTTCCAACCAATTTTTTTTTTCAAATTAATTGCCTAGTACGATACGCTAATGTACTTTGTATTCCAATCAAATTAAACTATTTACTGTAACCTCTAAAAGACATTCCATTGCCCTTGCCCCCCACCCCCACTTCATGCCTTTGTGCAGGTTGTCTTCTCTTCCTGGAATACCCTCCTTCTTCACTGTTGCTTCTTGGAATTCCTAGTACCCCCTGACACTAATGACATAGATCATAAAATCTTTAAGATAGAAGTGACCTCACAATCTATCTAGCCCAACCAACTTGTGCCTGACTGATAATCCCTTCTTCAAGGTACCCAGATAAGAAAGATACCGTCCAACCTTCATTTGAAGACTTCCTTGGAGGGAGAGCCCATCACTTTTCCAAACAGCCCATTATACTATTGGGAAGCTTTCATCATTATGAAGGATTTCCTTATGTCAAGCCTCAATCTGCCTACCTACAACTTCTACCTATTCTAGTTCTGCTCTCTGGGGTCAAGCAGAAGACGTCTATATCCTATTTTCATGATAACTCTTTACATTCTAGAATTCAGCAGCCATGTTTCTGTCCCACTCTTTACAAGTCTTCTTTAGGCTAAACATCCTCAATGCTTTTGCCTTTACCCACCAGGACACTCACTATACTGTATTGTTATACAATGAAACTCACAGGTTTTTACACCAGTAGAACTGTTATCTCCCATACTTAATGGCCACAATTAGCTGGACTGAACAATTAGAGTTGGACACAACCAAAAGCAACTGAATAACAAAAATAAAAGATAGATCTTGGATACACCCAGATATTTTTACCCATTTTTCTCATTAGATTGCACTCTCCTTTAGAGCAGAAATAGCTTATTTGGTCTTTTTTTATCTCCAGTGCTTAGCACAGTATCTTAGTAAATGTTAAAGAAATACTTGCTGATTGGCTATTCCTTGATTAGTGATAAAGCTCTCTGCAAGTCACTAAACTCTCTATGCCTCAGTTTCCACATTTGTAAAATAAAGGGCTTGAACTTGACCTCTGAGAAGATTCCCTTCTAGCTCTTAATCTGTGATCTTATATAAAGGTCATTGCAAACCTTAAATATTGTTATTTTGTTTAAATTTTATATTATATCACATCCTATTACATTAATTACATGTTGTATTACATCATATTTATCACTTTTACTATTATTATTAGTAATAGTAGCATCAGGAGCAGTAGCAGTAGTAGTATTAAAATTATAAATTGGCCTTTATTGATGGGCAGGGTGGGGTGGGGTGTGTTGAGTTCCTCATTTGGAAGTTCCCTATACCCATGAGAACAGAGGTATGAATTAAAAATCAATAGTACCTACTCATGGAATTTTCATCATGAGGTTCAGCCAAAGTAATAAATGTAGAAAGCTTTGCAAAGCTAAAGCACTCTTTTTTTTGTTTTTTTTAGAGGGCAATTGGAGTCAAGTGACTTGCCCAAAGTCACACGGCTAGTAAGTATGTCAAGTGTCTGAGGCCTGATTTGAACTCAGCTCCTCCTGACTACAGGGTTAGTGCTCTATTCACTGCACCACCTAGCCACCGCTAAAGCACTCTTTAATTGTTAGCAGGGTTCTTTCCACTGTTCGACTCTTTAAAATTATCAATGCCTCCCCCAGGTGGTTTGAGTTGAATAGTAGAACACTAATCCATATATTAAAAACAAACAAATACATAAATGAATGAAAGAATGAATGAATAAATAAATTGTTGGAGAGAGGCTGAGTGATTTGGTGAATAGAAAGTTCCTCTCTCATGCATACTACCTGTGTGACTCTGAGCAAGTCATTTAACCATTCAGTGAGCCAGGCAGCTTTCAGACTATAAGTCATAGAGTAATGGCCAATCCGCTTTTATTGGAGAAATTCCTTTACCAGAAGTTCCCTTTGTTGTTGAATCATTTCAGTCATGTCCAACTCTTTGTGACCCCATTTTGGGTTTTCTTGGCAAAGATACTGAAGTGGTTTGCCGTTTCCTTCTCCAGCTCATTTTTACAGGTGAGGAAACTGAGGCCAACAGGATTTAGTGACTTGCCCAAGGTCACACAGAAAGTGTCAGAGGCTGGATTTAAACTCAGGGAGATGGGTCTTCCTGACTCCAAGATCAGCATTCTGTGCATTATGGCACCACCTAGCTGAAGTTCCCTACATCATTTGTTATATTTATAACTGACATTTATATAGCATTTACTATGTGTCAGGTACACATAAGTGTTTTACAATTATGATCTCATTTAATCCTCGCAACAACCCTGTGAGGTTGATGCAGGTATTATCCCCATTTCACAGATAAGGAAACTGAAGCAAGCAGAGGTGACCTCTTGTCTTCAGAACTGATGAGCAAAACTCAGCCACCCCACAATATAACAATGATAACTTGGAATATCCAGTCCAAAAATACAACTCAAGACAATTTGGGAAAAGGTGGTGGAGAATGAAATGTCATTCAGTTTGAGTTTTCCTTTGAGTGTTCTTGTGTGTGAATGTGTTTGTGTATATATTTTCCAGACTGCACTATTAATGACCGGGCAAACCCCAGCATCCTGGCTATGTGCAGAGAGCCTACTTCGCGAATTTAAGTGACTCTTTACTGGAAGTCAAAATTTAGACATTTGGCAAATGTAGCGGTGGGACGTGATTTTCTCTCTGTTGCTGGGAACAAGTAACAAGGAACCAAGCAGCATTTCTCTGAGTTTGTAAAAGAAGAAGAAGATGAAAACAAATCTCGGTTGAATTTTTTTTTTTTTGCACTGGGTTTTCACTATTTTACTGTTTAAGCTTAAAGACTTCTGCAGCAAAGATCTGTATTTATGTCTGGATTAAATTGACATAGGAGTTGCTGTGAGAGCCCGCTATTTTTGCTCTATAAACGGTGCCTGGATCATAATGAATTTTCAGTTCCTGAAGGTTTTTACTTTAGTAGATTCATGACATAAAGAAATGAAAAAAAAAGATACAATGAAGAAGGAACGCATCCCAAATGAAAATTGCCGAGGAATAGAAGTTTCTGTCATTTATTGGATTAGTTATGGAACTTAACTCGAGCCTGTAATATTTGCTTTCCCGCTATGCTATGACGGCTGAAATGAAAAGGCATGTCAGGGGAGAACTCAGTAGACATCCCCCTCATTTCTCCCATCTTCTTATGGTGCTGGAAGGATTCTGCCACTCAGAGCTAGAAATTAATATTGCGAACATATAATAAGAGAGACAAAAACTGAGATATGAGATGGAGACATTCTGGCCTCAGAACAATAACTTGGCTGATTGAGTTAAATGTGTTTGACTCAGGCAGAAGGGCACTCTATTTGCACCAGATAATCATAGCTCACAGCAGAAAATGGGAGCCCACGGAATGTTGGAGGCAACTACTGTCATTGGGAAACCAGACTCCTCAGGCTGGCATTGAGTTTTTAAAGATCCCAGGCCCATGTTTGGCTCTTGAAAGATTTAAATGAATTGAAATCTCAAGTGCATGGAGAGTGGGAGCTTTCCTAAGTCCCTGAGTTAATTTATAACATAGAGTTAGGATTTCAGTCACTGACTTTTCTTGTTGGCATGCTAGCTACAGAATCGATACACAGTCCCAGGGGCCATTTTTAGGGCATTTGCTGAGCATTACAAAAACTACCGGTAATGTTTCTCTCCAAAGCCACAATACCAATTAAAAGAGACTCCTGGGAGGGAGCCATCTCACATCTGTCTAACCATATTCACTCAAATGCAATGGGCCCAATTTGGCCTTCAGATGTGATCATAGGACTCCTGGATGAATTTCAATCGGAATTTTGTCTACGAGAGGGACAAATAGTAAGAAGATGAACCAAGACACACACTTTTGCTTGTAAATTATTTGTTATTATAATGAATTCCTTCTCTCCTGGACTATGGCAAAAGCATTCTACTTGGTTTCCCTGCCTCAAGTTTTTTCCTACTCTAGTCTATTTTCTACTCAGCATAGCCCTCATTCAGTAAATACCAGTGGCTCCCTATTTCCTCCAACATCAATTATTAAAATCTCATTTGGCTTCCAAAGCCCTTCACAACCTGGCTCCTTCCTACTTATCTAGCCAGTCTTCTTATACCATAGCCAGTCTCTTATATCAGTGACTACCCTATTTGCTCTGCCTCAAAAAAGATATTTCATCCCCTGAGATAATGCATTTTCCCTGGTTGTCCCCCATGCCTGGAATTCTCTCTCTACTCATCTTTATCTCCTGGCTTCATGAACTTCTTCAAAGTGTCAGAGAAAAATCCTACCTGCTCCAACATTCTATTCCCCCTTTACTAGCTGCTTCTCTTCATGAATAATCTCCAATTTATCTTCTTTATTTCCTATTTATACATAATTGTTCCCCCCATTAGTCTATGAAATCCTTGAGAGAAGGGATTGTATTTTCGATTCCCTGTGTATCCTTAGAGCTTAGTACAGTGCCTGACATCTATTAGTTATTTAATAAATGATTGTTCTGTTCACTGACTTACAGGGTTTGACTGGAAAAAGCAAAGAAGTGCAAATTTATAAACATGGTACTTTCTTCCCAGACATCTCCGAAATCTGCTTCTTTGCTTGTGTCCTCTGAACCCATTGTCTTGCCCTGCTTTTCATCTCTAGCTCCCCTTTTTATGTTGTCTTTCCCTATAAGAATGTAATCTCCTTAAGGTTAGGGACCATCTTGCTTTCTTGTTTCACATAGTGCTTAGCAATGTCTGGATACTCAGTGCTTAATCACTGATAATCATTTTCTCTTTCATTCATTTTTTCATTCTCTCATTCACTCACACAAAAGGAAAGATAGGATGAATCCATGAATCCAAACCTTGGATCACAAGATCATGAAATGTGGACTTGGAAAGGAGCTCAGGGGCCATCCCATCTTAGTTGTATTTGAACTTGTTCATCCTTGAACAAGTTCATCCAGCCTTTGTATAAACAGAAGAGATTCCCATGACTTCCTGAGACAGCTAATCCACTTTTTAATATCTCTAATTGTTAGGAAATGCTTCTTTACAAATCAAGTCTAAGTTTGTCCATTTGCCATTTTTACCAATTGTTTTTCATTGCATCTTCTGCTGACAAGGAGATCAAGTGTGATCTCTTTTCCTTGTGACAGTCATTCAGATTCATGAAGACAGCTACCATCTTCTTCCTAAATATTCTCTCTTCCAGGGTAATTATTTCCTGGTCCTCATATGGTATGTTCTCAGGAACCTTTGCCTTTCTGGTTGCCTTTCTCTAGCATTTCCAGTTATAACTGAGATAATGGCAGAAGTCCTAAACTCCTTTTACCAGTGTTCAGTTTGAACCTCTTCTTTTTTTTCCATATCAGAATGGAAAAGGTATTGGCTCTAGAAATAGAAGATTGAGTCTAGACTCTCAGTTTTACCAACACCAGGTCAGTACAGCTCTCTGGGCCTCAGCTTCATCCTCTGGAAAATAAAAGAGTTGGACTACATGATCTTTAAAAGCCTATCTGGCTCTAAATATATTGTCCTATGAGTTTATTTTCTATTCATTTTTTGGCAGTGTATCTGAAGGGGATTCAAATATGTGGTGACTTGATCATCAAGATTAAATGTTTCCTTTGGTAGTAGCTGCTGAAACTGAGGGGATATTATGGGAGTCTATGAAAGAGAAAAGGAAAGAATTTCACATGGGGACATATTAGATATTTTAGAGATCGTTCAAAAGTAAAATAGATATAACAGAATTAGCTTTTTCCATTTTGGTTTGCTCTCCTTATGCCTTACAAATTTCTTCTCCTCACATTCATCAAGCCATGCCTAGAGTAGAGAACCTAGCTAATGTCAATTTCACATGTATGGACACCATTTTTTTTTCTAAGTGAGAGGAAATATCTTGCTTACTGTCGTTGTAAAATATCTGGTAGGTTTTACTTATCTCAGAAATTCAGGTCCAGAATTTTAGAAATAATTAATGCCTGTTAGTTTGAATTGAATTGAACTTTTGAAATTGGGTTTGAATTCAAATCTTTCTGACTCCAAGTTCAGGTCTCTTTCTGCTAACTCAAAACTTCTTCTTTTCTACTATTACTACTACAGAATGGGATTAGGACAGAAATGAGAGTAACAGAGACAAAACGAAAAGGGACAAATTCAGTTTTTATTACAGAAAATAAAACTTTCTGACGATTAGAGCTGTCCAAAACTGGAATGATGTAACTTTAGGGTAGCGAGTTCTCCATCACTGGAGACCTTCTAGCCAAGATCAGGTGACTGCTTGCCGGGTATCTTTGAGAGGGAACTCTACTTTTATGCCTAAGTTGAACTCATAGTCCCTTTCAACTCTGGAAATTTTGTGATTCTATGTTCTGGGTGGTCACTCTACAAACAATGCATTTTGTCAATTCTGCTTCTGAAAAAGTTGAATAGCAATGTAGTGTAGTAAAAAAACAAACCAAAAGCAAAAACAATAAACAAAGAAAAACCCATAGGATTTGGAGCCAGAGGACTTGGGTTTTCATCTTTGTTTCACCAGTCAATATGTGTGATTTTGAACAATTTATTTTGCCTTGCTAGACCTCAGTTTCCTAATCATATAAAATGAAGGTGTTGGATCCACTATATTATCTCAGAAATTCCTTCTATTTTTAAATCTATGATCCTTAGCAGCCCAGATGTTTGTCCAGTCAATCAGATACATCCTCCTTGGGGATCCTCTGAAATTTTCCTTCTTGCAAAAGGTATCCAGCATTATGTCACTCTTATTTTGTTTTCACCAACTGGTGTCATATTTTCTCCTTAAATGAAGATGACAGTGTGGCAAAGCTAATAGCTCTTTCACTTAAAAGGACCTCTAACAGCAACTGGAACCAACTCTTGGGGCAAGTATATGTGTGTCTAGAATATTTTCTCACTCATTGATAACAACTTTATAGCACTTTAAGTAGTCTATTTTCCATGAGCCTCATACCTACCCTTTGAGGTGAATTCTACAGGTCTTCTTATTAATGTTTTTTTTAATTTTAATTTAAATGCTTTATTAACTGCTGATTTACATCATTCGTTTCCGCCAGATTTTGAGTTACAAATTTTCTTCCCGTTTTTCCCCCACCCATCCCCCCAAAACAGCAGTCCCACAGGATATCCCCACCTCCAATCTGCTTTCTCCCATATTTTCTCCCATACCCATTTCAACTTTTCCAGTGGATCTCTATGCCTCAGTGCCTGTATATCTTTTTTCTTAATTACATATAAGATGGTATTAATAATAGTATACACACACACACATATATATTTGAATATTTGATTTTAAAACTTTCAATTCCAGATTCATTCCCTTCCCCTCCCCCTGCCACCCACCCCCACTGGGGGGACAAGCAGTTCAGTATAGGTTGTACATGTGTGGCTAATGCAAAACAATAACATAGTAGATGTATTGTAAAAGACTGACTATTTTTCCCTCCCTCCTATCCCACCTCCCACTTGTTCTATTCTCTACTTTGATCCTGTCCCTTTTCAAAAGTGGGTGCTTCCAACTTCCCTCCCCCCAGCCTGCCCTCCCTTCCATCATCCCCCCTCACATTCCCTTCCCCCCCATTCTCCTGGAGGGTGAGATCCCCTATTTAGTGTGTATTTCCCTCCCTTCTCAAGCCAGATTCAATAGGAATAAGGTTGACCTATTCCCTTTTGCCTTCCTATTCTTCCCCTCCATTGTAACCATTTTCCCTTGCCTCTTCTGTATGAGATAGTTTGCCCCACTCTGTCTCTCCCCATCTCCTCTCATTATATTCCTCTCACCTCTTAATTTCACCTTTTAAGTATCATCCCTTCCTGTTAAATTGGTCCTGTGCCCTCTATCTATGTATACCTGTAAACGTATATACACACATTCACATATGTATTCATATGCCCGCATACCCTCATATAGAGACATATATATATATACACACACACACACACACACACACACACACACACACATATATATATATATATATATATATATATATATATATTTCTAATCCATTCAACTACTGAGAAAAGTTTCATAGGTTACAATTATTGTTTTTCCATGTAGGAATGTTAATACTTCAATTTTGGCCAGGTGGCTCAGCGAGCAAGAGCACCGGCTCCAGTGCCGGGACGACCCGGAGCAAATCCGGGCCCAGACACTCAGCACCACACCCAGAAACAACAACTGGCCATGCAACCCCGAACAAGCCACTCAACCTCTATTGCTTCAAAAAAAAAATAGTTCAACTTTGATAAGTTCCTTATGATTTCTTTTCCCTGTTTACCTTCTCATGCTTCTCTTGCTTCTTGTATCTGAGTGTCAAATTTTCTATTCAACTCTGGTTTTTTCAGCAAGAATGCTCGAAAGTCCTTTATTCCACTGAATGACCATATTTTCCCCTGAAACATGATACTCAGTTTTGCTGGGTAGGTGACTCTTGGTTTTAATCTCAGCTCCCTTGACCTCCGGAATATCACATTCCAGGCCCTTCGATCCCTCAGTGTAGAAGCTGCCAGATCCTGGGTTATCCTGATTGTGTTTCCACAATATTCAAATTGTTTCTTCCTGGCTGCTTGTAATATTCTCTCCTTAATCTGGGAATTCTGGAACCTGGCTATAATATTCCTAGGAGTTTTCTTTTTGGGATCTTTTTCAGGAGGTGATCGGTGGATTCTTTCAACCTCTATTTTGCCCTCTTGTTCTAAAACATCAGGGCAGTTTTCTTTGAGAACTTCCTGGAGGATGCTTTCCAGGCTCTTACTTTGGTCATGGCTCTCAGGCAGTCCAATAATTTTTAAATTATCTCTCCTGGCTCTATTTTCCAGGTCAGTGGTTTTTCCCATGAGCTATTTCACATTGCCTTCTATTCTTTCATTTGTTTGGATCTGTTTAACAGCATCCTGATTTCTCATAAAGTCATTAGCTTCCATTTGCTCCAATCTAATTCTGAAGCAATGATTCTCCTCAGTGAGCTTTTGAGATTCTTTTTCCATCTGGCAAATTCGACTTTTTAAGGCATTCTTCTCCTTATTGCCTTTTTGAGCCTCCTTTGCCATTTGAGTCAGTCTGTTTTTTAAGGTATCATTTTCTTCAGTCAGGCTGTTGACTCTCATTTCATAATTTTCTTGCATTGTTCTCATTTATCTTCCCAATTTTTCCTCCACTTCTCTTATCTGCTTCTTAAGGTCCTCTATGGCCTGTAACCAGCTTGTATTTTCCTTTGAAGCTTTTGGTGCAGGAGTTCTGACTTCACTGTTTTCCTCCTGTTCCATGCCTTGCTCCTTCTTATCCCCAAAATAGGAGTGTAATGTTGGAATCTTCTGTCTGCTTTGTTTCCTTTGCCTACTCATTTTGCCACTCAATGATTTGACTTTTGGGCTTTTTGCCACAGTAGGACTCTGCCACCAGACAGGGGAGTTTTCGTCCCAAACACTGGGGTTTTCTCAGCTGCTGGAGATATTAGATGGGTGCCCTCTCTGAGGTCTCCACATGTTCTGTCAAGCTGGACCCACACCCCAGGACCTCCACCCTAGACTGCAATCCAGATCCAAGCAGGTTAAAGCAAGAGCGATGACCCCTCAGACTGGTGCTTGGTCCCCTTACACTCTGCAGGCCAGGAGCTGAAGCCGCCACATGGCGCTGGCAGGCTGTGCTGGCATCTCAGTGGTTTCTCGCTTCGGGGGTAAAAGCCAGGCACTCCCACTTCCTGGGTCCCAAAATCCAGACTGCACTGGTCTCTCACCTTGTCCTTCGCATCTATGTATTGATAAATCTGGGAACGGCCACAGCTGCTGCTGATCTGGAGTCCCTCTGGCTGGTGGCTGATCAGGCCCGCCCTGGGGCTAAAGCCTCAGCGTGGGGCTGGGCTTGGCTCCCAGAGCATTGTGCTGGCCGATTCCTGCAGGCCTGTCCTCAGCGGGAGGTTAGCTTCTCTGTGTCATTTTGTGGGTTCTGAAGCTCCAAAGTTTGTTTAGAGTCCCCTTTTTACATGGATTGGGGAGGGTGGAAGCCAGAGCCGCAGGAAGGTTGTGCTTCTACTCCGCCATCTTGGCTCCGCCCCCCCTTCTTATTAATGTTTTATTGAGGAGGAAACTGAAACTAGAAAATCCAGTAATTTGCACATGATCCTATAGTTAGTAAGTGCCACCAATGGGATTCAAACCTGTGTCTCTTCTGGATGGAAGTCCAGAGTTCTTTCTATCATATTACACTGGAACTCACCCAAGTAGAGTGAATATTGTCATTTCTTAAACAAACAAAAACTGACATTAGTGAGTGTTTTGTTGGTGACCTGGGGAGGGAGAATTCTGATGAAATGAAATGACTTAATGATCTTTGAGATTTGTAGTCCTCTGTGCCACTTAATAGTGGAGAAAGTCTTGGTTTTGGATCCAGAAAGTCCTACTTTGAAGTTCTGACACTTATTAGCTATATGATTTTGGAAAAAAATCAAGTCTAAGTTTCCTCATTTGTAACACAGGACAATTATATATTCATTATCTTCCCATAAACACAGCTGTGAAGAAAGTGTCTAGTAGCTTTAAAACACTATAGAAATGGGAACTATCATTAGTATTTCCACATTTCAGAGTTGAAAGACAACTCAGGGGCCATCTAGTCCATCCCATATAAGAACAAGAATCCTCTCTTCATACTCAACAGATTAGTCATCCGACCTATGCTTGAAGAGCCCCAGTGAAGTGAAATATTTCACCTCCTGTGGTAACCCTTTTGTATCATTTTCATTGGGATCTTTTCTTAAATTTACTTGTCTTTTTTGCAATATCCACCCAATGCTCTCATTTCTATCCTTATGATCCAAATAGATCATTTCTAAACTCTCTTCCATGTGACAATCCTTTAGAGACTTGAAGCAAGCATTTTCCCTCTTGGCTTTTATCTTCTCCAGGCTAAACATTTCTAGTTCTTTAAACTGATGCTCATTTATGTAACATGAGGTCAAATTTCTTCATCATTCTGATTACACTCCCCTGGCTGTTCTCCAGCCTTATCAATGTGCTCCCCAAATAGTGGTGTCCCAATCTCAACACAATTTTCTAGAAATGGTTATCTATCTTCATTTCTGGGACCATTTTAATGCTTTAAGGTTACTCAGAGTCTGAGAAACTTGTTGTTAGCTACTTACACATAATAAAGGCATGAATGCCTTTCAAGTGGTTGGAAAATAGTGGTCTTCCTCTCCTTAACTTTTATTCAGGCTCAAGTTAATTTGTGTGTCAAGCTGGAGAAGATACTATGAATTTCTAGCCCAAAATCAGTTAACTGCTTGTGTTCTAAATCCTGATATTAAAAAAAATCCCTCAAAAGTCATAACATCTTAGCTTAAGGTGTGACCATAATTAAAGGAATAATCATGCTATTATTTGGTAGAGGCTTTCTAGTCATTACATATTCTTGTAACAGAGTTAGGGATCAGAAGATACCCTGAAGAGACATGTAGCTCAGAAATTGGTATTATATAGAAATTCCACAGCCCTAAAACTAGTGAAAGCATAGAATCATGGAATCAAAAGAATATCATCTATCAACAGCCATATGAGACCAGTAGGGAGTAATACTTGGAAGAAATTACATGAGAACAACATTAAGCAGGCCTAGAAGGAAACGTATGTTAATATCAGAACACAATGGCAGCCTTGCTTTGTCAGACTTGCACATGAGCTGACCTATGCTTCTTATATATTATGCCCTGCCACATGTGTACCCCGGTCACAGATGTTCCCTATATGTGCAGGCAAGAAAGGAAAGATTAGGATTAGAATTATATATAAGCCTCTCCACATGTGTTCTGTACATGTGTCCATCCTTACTATCAATATGTCTATTTGTGGGTGAGTATACACCAAGTTTAAGGGAAAAATTTTCTTATCTTTTTCTTATGTTATTTCATTAAATGTCTTTACTTTGAATTAATAATGTCTTCTAATTTACTAATAAAAGTAAACACCTCAATGTTACATTTTTTTTTTCCTGAGCAGTAAGGCATGCACTCACATAAATAAATACAATAAAATTTGAGGAAGGAAAGACCTCTAAAATTTTCAGTAGTTAGAAAAGACTTTCTTTAGGAGACAGTACCGGAGTTGAGTACTGAAGGAAGCTAGGGGATTATAAGAGGTGAAAGTGAAGAAATAAGAAGGTGAGGGCCATTTGTGTGATGAGTTTAAGGAAGGAGATGTAATGATGGATTAAGAGAGCTGCAAATAGGCCAGTTTGGTTGAATGAATAGAATATTATTTAACTACTTTGCATTTATTTCTTTTATATTTATTCTATATTTCTCTTTATTTTTCTATATTTACAAAAAAAGGAAATATATACTTCCTTTTTGCATTAGAATGTAAGCTCTTTATGAGTAAGGATTATTTTTGTTCCTTGTCTTTATATTCCCAATGACTCATACAGTAGCTGTCACATGGTAGGTGTTTAAGGAAAGACAAAAATCACTTATTGAGTGCCTACTATATACCAGGCATAAATTCTAAATGCTAAGAACTTTACAAATATCTCATTTGAGATATGCAACAACCCTGGGAGGTAGGTGTTATTGTTAAAACTAATTGCAAAGAAGTAATCATTGGGGTCCACAAATATATAACTTAGGAGAAAAGGTTGACTTCCAAGACAGTGTCCATTGACAAAGGGCTACCATAGATTCTGTCTCATCACTGCTAAGATATCAGGAGCACTAGGGTTAGCTCTCAAATATAACAAGTGTAGAACATGTTTCATTTCAAATGAATATATAAACTTCCCTGGAGAAAGGCAAATGAAAATCTTCCCAGCCTCCAGGAACTATTATCGAACTAGCAATGGTTCTTTTTTTTAAATCCTCTTTATTCCCACAAGTGCTCTGACAAGGTCCTTTTAAAGTGGTCAGAATAAAATCTCTCCTCCTGATACCCTGGTGTTTCTTGGTGTCCCATTTGATACTGCCCGTAGAGTGCACATTTGGTTTTTAAATCACCTATAAATGTTTTCTGAAAACAGGAATTCTCTATAAAAGTGAAACCAATGTTCGAAAGCTGGGGCCAAGGTGTCTCACATGCCTTTTATATGGCCTTGTTATGGGCCTGGAGTTGCTAGTTGGTGTCAGGTGTGCAGTCAGAATTGGGCATCCTACCCTTTGCAGCTGTACTCGCCTGACAAATACTGTCATAACAGAAATAGGTATATTGTTAAATTCCCCGGATCTCACATAAAATGAAAAGTCCATAATGTTAATTGGAACCTCATTCTTTCTATCTTTTCCCTTTTTTATTTGCTTTCCCCTTGCTCAAGCTTTTGGAACCATCTCTGTGCATTAGAGGGATTGCCATTGCAAGGGAAGTTTCTTTTTCTTTAAGTTAAGCTCTTCTTAGTTTACTCTTGTAAAAAAAAAATTCTTGCTAAAACAGCATGTGATTCACCTAATTGCTTCTCTCCACTTTGTTCCCAAGCTCAAGGGGATATCTTTCCTTTTGGGAAGACCTTTTATCTATTAGGTTGAGATCTGATAATGGGATGAGGAATTTCAAGGTCTAATTTTCAATTCAAGTTAGTAGGGCTCAGAAAATAGTAGCAAGTTTTTTTTCCCCCTTTTAAGTGAGGAAAATCATTGATGTGTAGAAAAAATCCTATCTCCTCAAAAATCAAATAATAGCTCATTGGTTCTGGCTCACTAATAGTAATACTAATCTCCAACTTTAGTATATGGGGTTTTCAAGTTTACAGAGCACTCTGCATAAGTTCAGAGATAAGTAGGAGAGTCTTGTAAGTAATTTGTTGTTGGGGAAACAGGACAAGAGGTCATTGGTTTTAAAAATTTTCTTCAGTCAACTCATTCCTTGTGATTTGCATAGGACACAGGAAAGAAATTGGGTGGGGGAAGGGGGTGGGTATCAAAAGCAATGTCTTCACTTCAATTTCAATTAGGAATTTTTTTATTTGATGAAGTAAAGCCCTGAGTATACTTGCCCCAGTGGAGGGAATGGGGGATGAGAAAACTTTAGAAGTAAAATGGGTTTGTGAAACTTAGTTCAAATGAGGGAACTGAAGGAGAGAGCAAAGGGGAGACAAGGTAAAAAAGTGTTAACCTGGGCATCTGCCAAGCTTCTTTGATTCAATGTGACTGAGGGGAAGGGATTTATAGCAACTGGTTGAAAGGGCTGACAAGGGAGATCTGTACTCTTCTATTATGGAAGAGGGGCTTAGGGGCGGCCAGGTGGTGCAGTGAGTAAGAGCACCGGCCCCAGAGTCAGGATGATCTGGGATCAAATCCAGGATCAGATACTTAGCACCCACCCAGAAATAACTGGCCATGTAACCTTGAGCAAGTTACTTAATCCCAACTGCTTTAAAAATAAAAAGAAGAAGAGGGGCTTACTAACCATAGCAATGCCCTCCAACCCCACGGTAAATGATACACAGTAGCAAAAAGGTCTGAAGTGAAGCCTTGATTCATTGCATCAATCAATCAAACAAATAGCATTTATTAAGTGCCTATTATGTGCCAGGTGCTAGGAATAAAAGGACAAAACTTAGTCTTTACACACAAGAAGCTTATATTCTTTTTAAAAAATAAAATTTTATAATGTTTTCTGGTTTTTACATTATTGTAGTTATTCTCAATATCCTTCTCCCTCTTCCAGAGAATCATCATAAATACAAATAAAATTATTTTAAAAATCATTACAGCATTTATTTATTTTTAGCATTCAGCTTTTTAAGAAGTTTGTGTTTCTAATTCTCTTCCTTTCATCCTTCCCTCACCCATTGTGAAGGCAAGAAATATGATAACAATTATGCAATTGAAATCATGAAAACATATTTCCATATTAGCTATGTTGCAAAAAAACACAAAAGAAAAATAAAGTGAAAAAAATATGCTTCAATTCAAATTGAAATTCAGTCTTCAAATTCTGTCTACATCAACTCTTTTTTTTGTAAATGAACAGCATTTTTAATCATGGTCCTTTGGAACTGTTTTGGATCATTGTACTGATGAGAATAGCTAAGTCATTCACAGTTGATCATCACATAATATCTCTGTTACTGTGTACAATTTGGTTTTGCTCACTTCACTTTACATCAGTTCATGTAAGTCTTCCCAATTTTCTGAAACTGTCCTGCTCATCATTTCTTATATCACGACAGTATTCCATCACAATCATGTTCCACAACTTCTTCAACCATTCTCCAATTGATGGGCAGTTCTTCAATTTCTAATTCTTTGCTATCAGAAAAAAGAGCTGCTATAAATATTTTTGTACACAAAGGTTCTTTTCTTTTTTCTTTGACCTCTTTTTTTTCATTTTACAAATGCTTTATTAACTTCTGATTTACATCATTCATTTCCACGAGATTTTGAGTTACAAATTTTCTCCACATTTTTTTCCCTACCCACCATTCCAAAATAGCAGTCCCATAGGATATCCCCTCCTCCAATCTGCTCTCTCCCATATTTTCTCCCATACCCCTTTCGACTTTTCCAGTAGGGTATGGTGGATTTCTATGCCCCAGTGACTGTATATCTTATTTCCCAATTACATGTAAAATAGTATTAATAGTATATATATATATAGTATTTAAACATTTGATTTTAAAATTTAAATTCCAGATTAATTCCCTTCCTCCCTTGTCACCCACCCTTATCGACAAGATAAGCAGTTCAGTATAGGTTGTACATGTATAGCTAATGCAAAACAATAACATAGTAGATATATTGTAAAAGATTGACTATATTTCCCTCCCTCCTATCCCACCTCCCACTTGTTCTATTCTCTACTTTGATCCCATCCCTTTTCAAAAGTGGGTGCTTCCAACTTCCCCCCCCCCGACTGCCCTCCCTTACATCATCCCCTCTCTCATCCCCTTTCCCCCTACTCTCCTGTAGGGTGAGATACCCTAATTATTATATATTTCATTCCCTCCCCAAGTCATATTCAATGAGAATAAGGTTGGCCCATTTCCTTTTGCCTTCCTATTCTTCCCCTCCATTGTAACCATTTTCCCTTGCCTCTTCTATATAAGATAGTTGACCCCATTCTGTCTCTCCCCATCTCCTCTCATTATATTCCTCTCTCACCTCTTAATTTCACCTTTTAAGTATCATCCCTTCTTATTAAATTGCTCCTGTGCCCTCTATCTATGTATACCTGTATACACATATTCACATATGTATTAAAATGCCCATATACCTTTATATATAGACATAAATATATATATATATATATATATATATATATATATATATATATATATATATATATATTTCTATTTCCTTCAACTATTTTCATACTGAGAAATGTCTCATGAGTTACAATTATTGTTTTTACATGTAGGAATGTAAATAGTTCAACTTTAATAAGTTCCTTATGATTTCTTTTCCCTGTTTACCTTCTCATACTTCTCTTACTTCTTGTATCTGAATGTCAGATTTTCTATTCAACTCTGTTTTTTTCATTAAGAATGCTTGAAAGTCCTCTATTCCACTGAATGACTATATTTTCCCCTGAAACATGATACTCAGTTTTGCTGGGTAGGTGACTCTTGGTTTTAATCCCAGCTCCTTGGACCTCCAGAATATCATAATCCAAGCCCTTTAATCCCTCTGTGTAGAAGCTGCCAGATCCTAGGCTATCCTGATTGTGTTTCCACAATATTCAAATTGTTTCTTCCTGGATGTTTGTAATATTCTCTCCTTAATGTGGGAATTCCAGAACCTGGCTATAATATTCCTAGGAGTTTTCTTTTTGGGTTCTTTTTAGGAGGTGATCAGTACATTCTTTCAACCTCTATTTTACCCTCTGGTTCTAAAACATCAGGGCAATTTTCTTTAAGAACTTCATGGAGGATGATTTCTAGGTTCTAACTTTGATCATGGCTTTCAGGTAGTCCAATAATTTTTTAAATTGTCTCTCCTGGATCTATTTTCCAGGTCAGTGGTTTTTCCCATGAGATATTTCACATTGCCTTCTATTCTTTCATTTGTTTGGATGTGTTTCACAGCATCTTGATTTCTCATAAAGTCATTAGCTTCTATTTGCTCCAATCTAATTCTGAATCAATGATTTTCCTCAGTGAGCTTTTGAGATTATTTTTTCCAATTGGCAAATTCAGCTTTTTAAGGCATTCTTCTCCTCATTGCCTTTTTGAGCCTCTTTTGCCAATTGAGTTAGTCTATTTTTAAGGTGGTATTTTCCTCAGTCAGGCTGTTGACTCTCATTGCATAATTTTCTTGCATTGTTCTCATTTCTCTTCCCAATTTTTCCTCCACTTCTCTTATCTGCTTCTTAAGGTCCTCTATGGCCTATAATCAGCTCGTATTTTCCTTTGAAGCTTTTGGTGCAGGAGTTTTGACTTCACTGTCTTCCTCCTGTTCCATGCTTTGCTCCTTTTGTCCCCCAAATAGGAGTCTAATGTTGCAATCTTCGGTCTGCTTTGTTTCCTTTTCTGGTTGGTCGTCGCCCCTCAGTCACTTGACCCCTAGGCTTTTTGCCACAGTAGGACTTTGCCACCAGATAGGGGAGCTTCTGTCCCAAACGCTGGAGTTTTCTCAGCTGCCAGAGGTATTAGATGGGTGCTCTCTCTGAGGCCTCCACATGCTCTGGTAAGCTGAATATACACCCCAGGACCTCCACCCTAGACCATAATCCAGATCCAAGCAGGTTAAAGCAAGAGTAATTACCCTTCAGACTGGTGGTTTGGTCCCCCTACACTCTGCAGGCCAGGAGGAGCTGAAGCTGCCACGTGGTGCTGACTGTACCTGGTGTCTCAGCAGCTTCTTGCCCAGGGGGCAAATGCCTATGCACTCCCACTTACTGGGTCCCAAAGTCCAGACTGCACTGACCTCTCAATTTGTCTTTAACATCTATGTGTTGATAATTCTGGAAAGGGCCACAGCTGTTGCTGATCTGGAGTCCCTCCAAGCCGGCAGCTGGTCATACCCGTCCTGGGGCTAAAACCTCTGGCTCACCCGGGCCTGGGCTCAGCTCCCAGAGCACTGCGCTGGCTGATTCCTGCTGGCCTGCTAGACTGTCCTCAGTGGGAGGTTAGCTTCTCTGTGTCATTTTGGGGGTTCTGCAGCTCCAAAATTTGCTCAGAGTCCCCTTTTTACATTGATTGGGGAAGGTGGAAGCTGGAGCAGCTGGGAGGTCCTGCTTCTACTCTGCCATCTTGACTCCGCCTTTCTTTGACCTCTTTGGGATACAGACCTAGTAGTGCTATTGCTGGATTAAAGGGTATGCATGGTTTTATAGCCTTTGGGCATAGTTCCAAATTCCTCTCCAGAATGACTGGATCATTTCACTACTCCACCAAAAATACAGTACTGTTCCAGTTTTTCAACATTCTTTCCAACCTTTATCATTTTCCTTTTTTTTTTTTTCATAGTCAATCTCATGGGTATGAGGTGATATTTCAGAGTTGTCTTAATTTGTATTTCTCTAATTATTAGTGATTTGAGCATTTTAAAATATGATTATTGATAGCATGATTTCCAAAATAGAATGGTAGAATGAGCTGAAAGATGTTTACCTGCCCTTCAGGGGAAGTACTTATTTGCTGTAGCATTCCCCTGTGAATGGATGATAGAGCATTAGGTAGATCTAAAGAACCTGAAAACTATCTAGGAGCATTATAGAAACAATGCTTAGTAAGCAGCAGTGGGAAATAATACCCTGTGGAGCATCAACACAGCATATATCATTGGTAGGTCACCATCAGTTCTTCCATGACAGAGGGAAAAGTTATTCCTCTGCCTTTGAGTCCTAGACACACATGCTGCTTGTGTGTCCACCCCTCTGCTCTTGTGTCCTGGTTACAGACTTTTCCCACTTGTGTGACCCATGTGTGCCTTTTCCCTTCCAATCTTCCTACATTTTCCCTCTTGGTGAAAAAAATGAGCTCTCAGTTTCAGGAGAGAATGTTCTTTTGTTACTTCATCACTGTGGTGTTTCATCAAATGCTTTTGATTTGAATTGTGTGTGCGCTGGCTGATTAGTAAAAGTTAATACATTGGTAGGGGTTCATGAGGTATGATTTAGAAAGAATTCAGATGGACAAAGTACCAAGAAACTGGATGGATGGAGGGAAATTCTGTATCTACACACATGCATACGTACATACATACATACATACACACTATCTCGAATGTTATATGATACTATACAACACATAGATTCAAGTTTTAGCTAAAACCCTGCCACATACAAGAAGCACTTCCCAATCCCTCTTAATGCTAGTTCTTTCTGTTATCCTCAATTTATCTTATATATATTTTCTTTGTACATAGTTGTCACATGTTGTCTTTTCCATTAGAATATTCATTCCTTGTGAACATAGAGTGTTTTTGTCAGTCCCCAAGGCTTAGCACAATGCCTGGCACACAATAGGTGCCAAATAGATACTTCTTGACTTAGGATCTTGTACAATTGATAATGACAACCCCTTGACGTGGGAACTGTGGGTATTTTTATCCCCATTTTATAAATGTGAAAATTGAAGCCCAGACAGGTGAAATATTTTGATCTAGATCACAAGCATGGGAAATATCATAAATACAATTTGAACCCAGGTGTTCTTGACTCCAAAATTAGCACCCTACCCACTCTACACTGCCTCCTACAACAATGGATCATTTTCTGATCACAGCATAAAGCCCTCTAGTATTTCATTTTTTAAAATGACCATCTGTGATCAGAGGGCAGGAGGGGCATTTTCTTCATTCCCATCCCAGATATTTGTGCCTAGTGATTACTGTCGTTATTTTAGAAAGGTTAAAATAAAAACAAGCACATTCTGTGGCCCAAACCTGGATTAAATTGAAGTGACCTAGTTTTGAACTTTCAATTCAGCAATTCTCTTTTGGATTTATCCCCCTCCTGCTTGCATCTCCCATTAATTCTTGGTCTTGGCAGGTACTAAAAAGGTGGGGGGGAGTTGAATGGGAGGTACTCAGATACCTCACAGAAGGCTGTTCTAATGGTATTTTTGACCTAAGGACAGAGCAGTGTGGCACATTATAACAATCCTGCTTGGGGTGCCATGGCAGGGTTCCATACTACTAGTCTATCTGATCTGGGATAAAATCACTTAACCATTCTAGGTTAAGAGAGGTCTTTCATCTATAAAATGAGGGATCTGACAATAATGATAATAATAGCAATACAGAAAAATACTATTAGAGACAATAGATCTCTGATAATTTCAATAACCAACCTAGGGATCTTGTGACACCATTCCCTCATGGTTCTCTTACTGTCTGACCACTCCTCAGTCCAACTTCAGCATCCCCTCAATTCCAAATTTTATACCATAGGGCACAGACCTTACCAGAATCTCCTACTTAGGAGCCTTAGGAAGTTCCTACTTAGGGCTCTGGTGGTAGCTCCTAGAGCTCATAAGGAACTCATAAGAAATTCACATTTAGAGGGCAGCTAGGTGAATAAAGCACCAGCCCTGGAGTCAGGAGGACCTAAGCTCAAATCCAGCTTCAGATTCTTAACACAAAATTAGCTGTGTGACCTTGGGCAAGTCACTTAACCCCAATTGTGCTCCAAAAAGCAAAAAAAAAAATGAAATTCACATTTTGATTTGGGAACACAACACACAGAAGAAATTTAAGCTGCTGTTCAGATGGCAAGGCCCAGAGGTCTTTAGGCTGCATAGATAGTCAAGATAACAGGACTGGAGAATTGCAGGGCAGAGAGACAGGGAAGAGGGTAAGGTTTGGTGGTCTATTATCTCATCAAAAGGAATGGAGTCATTGCTCCCCATTACTCTTCCTCCTTCAATAAACCTGTTGACTTCTGTGGATTCCTCTAAGTCCCAACTAAAATCCCACCATTTACTGGAAGCCTTCATGAAGCCATATTAATTCTAGTCCTTCCTTTTGTTAAATATTTCTTGTTTATCCTGTATGTAGTTTTGTATATATTTATTTGCTTATTGTTTCCTCCATTAGACTGCAAGCTAGTAGAAGGCAGGACCTATCTGTTACCTCTTTTGCATCTCCAGTGCTTAGCACAGTATCTGTAACTAGGAAGCATTTAAAAGCTCTTGATTGATTGAATGATCTATGCCTTGTGAACAAATAGCCAGAGTGAAGGGTAAAGACAAAGAGGACAGGGCATACCAATTGTGTGTCTCTTCCCATTATCTGACAGTCCTCACCTTTTGCTACTAACCTCAGAACCCTATTTTTACTGCCTTAGAAAAATTGAGTGGTAAGAGTAGGCAGTTGAATACTAGAAAACCAGCTTCTGGAAATTGGTTCTGGCTGGATGATATAGGTTAGAGAACACAGGATTTTGTAGTCAGGTATACAGAAGGAGCTAGGCCCTATTGCAAATGCACCAGTCATAGTAGATAAGGCTAAGAAGAGGGATTGGCAGAATTCACAAAATCACAGATTTTGAGAGTTGAAAGGGACATCAGAGGCCATCTATTTCAACTCGTACATGAAAGGAGTCCCCACTATAACCCACCTGATGAATGGTTATCCAGTGTCTGCTTGTAGATCAAGGAGTGAACTGTGCCAATCAACATTTTACCCCTATACTCAGGGCAAAAAGGACTTGATTGATCTGGCCATGTGCAGCTTTAAACAAGTGCTGGCAGCTCAAAATGCTGCAAAGGTAGATGTATCCAAAGCTGACAAGCAGAGGCTATCTTTCTATTTCAGGGAAACATGAGAGAATATGTCCCTTAGAGCCTAGGAACTGTTCCATCTCAACTCTCTTTCTCCTTCACAATGGCTGGAAACTTGTGAAATTGAATTATTTGGATGAAGTCTTTATTTCATAGGATTTACTGATGAACATCAAAAAGGAAAATAAAATAAAATTTGTGTAAAAGATTAAAGCACTCTTGTGCTAATGAGAGCCATCTGTTTGTTCATTTCTTTGTAAATGTGCATTTGCTCAATAGGCAGAACAAAAAAAGAACAGAAAGACTACAACAAAAAAACCTCACTACAAAACTCAAAATTCAGACAAGCCTCCTGGCCTTGACTTTGCAAAATTGTCAGGAGTAGCAACTTTGCTTGGCAAAACTGCAATTAGGAGGTACTCTAACAGGCACTGTTTTAAAGTCAGCTCTTGATGAATTAAGTTGCATTCTCACTCTACAGAGTAAGCCTTAGCCAGAGTAGTCAAAAGCAGATTTCATCTTTACAAAGAGTTTATCCTCTTAAGATCTTTAAGTACTTATGCGACATAAATGTTTTTAGGATATCGGCTTTGCTCTAAGGAAGTAAGTGGATAGGTGCTTTCCAGGGGGAAAAATGATATGCTGCAAAATTTGAACTAATTGGAAGAGAATCCAGACTCTGAACTGTAGAATTTAATAGGCAATGGTCCTGGTGTGAGAACTTCCTCCATATTCTGCAATCCTCTACCTAGCTATGATTTAGTAGAAAGTCCTTGGGAGCTGTCCGATGTGCTGAAAGGTGAAGACAACATTTCAATCCAGGTCTTTCTGGCTCCCTATCCTGTTTTAACTAGGATTCCAGGCTTCCTATGAACTGCAAGCATATTTTAGGTTCAGTACTATATATTTTTTTTTCACTGGGGGGAACTCCTGACATGGATACTCTCTCAATTTAGGTGACACCTCTCTAACTTGGATTCCTACAGAGTTTCCTGCATTGTCAAGAAGTTAAATGACTTTGATAAGGGTCGTACAGCTAATAAGTATCAAAGATAAGTTCTGAATCACTGTTTTTCCTGACTCCAAATCCAGTTCTGTATTAAAATTCTTCCTCAGTCACTATTCATAGGTCTGGGGCCCTATGCATATCACTTACCTTATGGCAGCCTAAACTTTATCACCTGAAAATTGTGGCTGATTATAGTACCCACCCCAGAGAGTTATTGGGAGGGGCAAGTAAGATCAGGTCTGCAAGATACTTAGTAAGCCTTAAAGAACTATATTCACATCAGTTATGATTCTTTCTTATACTAGGCCTCCTGTAAATTGTAGACAACATTTATGAAAGAATTCAGGCTTATTTGTTGTTCAGGCATTTCTGACTCTCTCTGATCCCCATTTGGAGTTCTCTTGGCAAGGATGCTAGAATAGTTTGTCATTTCCTTCTCTAGCTCATTTTATGGATGAAAAAAACTGAGGCAAACATGGTTAATTGACTTGCCCAGGGTCACAAAACTAGTCAGTGTCTGAGGTCAAATTTGAACTCAGGAAGATGAATCTTCTGACTCAAGCCCTATGAACTATGGCACCACCCAGCTGCCTCCTCAGATTCATTTGAGAGAGAGAGAGAGAGAGAGAGAGAGAGAGAGAGAGAGAGAGAGAGATGAGAAGGGGGGCTGGGATTTTTTGGTTCTGGATACTCTAATCATTTACATGATGATTTATAACATTATGTGACTAGATGGTCTTTAAGAGCTGTGTGTTCAGCTCAGTGTTTTTCCCTATTTATCCCAGCTGGACTTGGATATATATGCAGACATATAACCTTTTCTCATCCCTGTATTTTGAAGCATTTCTAGCTTGCTAGGTCCTGGCATAGTTTGTGTTCCACTAACTTTAAGAACCTAGAGTTAAGTCAACCCCACAAGAAGGGATCAGATGAGGATTTGGATGGAGTATACAGTTGCCAATAAGATTTATCCAAGTAGATGTCTTCATGGTCACCTCCACCTTTAATAAGTTGACAATTAAGAAGAAGCTACTCTATGGCATAGATAGAGGGAATTTCTCCTTAGGGAGTTCCATGAACAAATTAAATCACAGGACTTATCACAAGAGGTCCTCCCCACTCTGTTCTCCCCACCCAAAGTATTATAATTAGTACTCCAAAGAAAAATTGAAGTTCAGAAATATTTGCTGCTTAAATTCATTTGGCAGAAACTTAGAGTTGGGAGGGGCATCAGAAGTCCTTAAGGTCAACTGGAATCTTTTTACAATATCCCTCACAAGAACTCATTCAACCTCTGCTTGAAAACCCTTATGATATAATAGGTACATAGCAGTGTAGCCTAGTGTATAGAGAGCTGGCTTCGAACTTACAGACTTGTTTATAGTCTTGTCTCTGGCACATACTGACTGTGTGACCTTGGACAAGTCACCTGGGTATTCTAAGCAGCCATATACAATGAAAAGTTGCAGATGAGGTGCTGATCTACTTTGGTAGATGGTATTTCCTCATTTGGGAGTTCCTAATATTAATGAATCATAGGTCCAGTTCTTATTTGCCAAGTTCTCTCAAGATTTTAAGTGTCATTTGGTATAACTCTCATTTTACAGATGAGGAAACTGAGGTTTGACAAATTTCATATGAACATACAGGTACTAAGTACCAAAGAAGTAAGGATTAACCATTACCCAGTGAGGCAGTTCATCCCTCTTTTGGACATGTCCAATAGTTATTTAGGGAGTTCTCCCCTTAAAGTAAAATCGATTCCTGCTTCAGCAAATCTTTCTTTTGTGGGTCTTCCAGAGTAAACGAATTCCCAGAGCAGGCTGACCTGCTGCATGTTTGAAATGAATAAACTTGAACTTAATAAAGTTTTGCTGAATTTTCATTAATGGTAATATATAGAAACTGAATACATGGGCATAGTGATTAGTTTTCAGAAATCCCAAAGGAGTTACATAAAGAGTTGCATCGAGTCCAGGAGGGAAGAGTTAATAGACCCATATTCTCTGCCCTGGTTAGGTCTCATCTGGTGTATTGTATTCAGTTCTGGGCTTAGGGAGGACATGGATAAGGTAGATCAAAGCCCAGAGAAGAATAGACAGGAGATCAGTTGAAGTGAGAATGCTTAGCCTGAAGCAGTGAAGGCTGGGCCAGGGGTGGGGCATGGTAGTTCTTTTCAGGTATTTGATGAGCTATTACATGAATGATCATAGGATTTTAGGATCACAGATTTAGAACTGGAAAGGACCTCTGAAGTCATTCATTCCAACCCCCTCATTTGACAGATGAGAACACTGAGATGCAGTGTATTAAGTGACTCACCCAAAGTCACTTAGGTTAGCAAGCGTCAGAGACAAGATTCCATTTCAAGCATTTTGACTTCAGATCCAACTTTCTTTTAATTGTACAGAGATAAGAAATAATGCTTGGCCCCAGAGGCCAGAACTAGAATAAATGGGGGAGGGGGAATCTGCTTAAAAACAAATTTAAGATTCTGTCTATTCATGTATACATTTGCATGTATCCAGATTGCTTTCCAAAATGATTGTACTAATTTATATATGCTGATATGTATTTATAATGTTATCTTAAATTTGTATTAATATATTTATGTTTGGATCTGTACATGCATATATGTGTATTTGTCTTTATACATATATGTGTACACACATATATGTTTATACACACATATGGTTTCATTTTACAACCAGCAAATTGGTAAAGATGACAGAAGATGGCAAGGGTCAATGTTGGAAGAAATGTAGGAAGATAGGCTTACTAGTGTATTGTTGGAGAGCTGTCCATTGGTATAAACATTTTGGAAAGCAATTTAGATATATGCAATTAAATAGATGAAAATTTCCATAACATTTGATTCAGAGTTTCTACCACTAGGAATATATCCTAAAGAAGAAGAAATTTCTCATATATACCAAATATTATAATTGCATTTTTATAGTAATAAAGAATTGGAGACAAAAGAGGTACCTTTTGATTAGAGAGTGGCTAAACAAATTGCAGTACATGAGTGTAATGGACTAGTGCTGTGCTGGAAGAAATGATGAACATGATGAATAGAGAAGCATGGCAACACTTTTATGAACTGATGCAAAGTGAAGTAAGGTGGGTCAAGAAAACAATACACACAATGTCTACAACAATGTAAACAGAAAGCACAGCAACAATGTAACAAGAGAAAATGAATGTGACAACATTATTATTATTTTTTTAAAGCAATCAGGGTTAAGTAACTTGCTCAAAGTTACATGGCCAGTTATTATTTCTGGGTGTGGTGCTGAGTATATGAGCCCGGATTTGATCCAGGTCATCCCGACACTGGAGCCGGTGCTCTTACTTGCTGAACCACCTGGCTGCCCCTAAGCAATTGAGGTTAAGTAACTTGCTCAAGGTTACATGGCCAGGTGTTTCTGGGTGGGTGCTAAGTGTCTGAGCCCGGGATTTGATCTCCAGGTCTTCTCAATACTGGAGCCGGTGCTCTTACTCGCTGTGCTACCTGGCCGCCCCTAATGTGACAACATTATGAAGAACAAATGTGACCCCCAGAAAAAGAGAAGATTCCTCTCCCCTAACCCTCTTGCAGAGGTGTGAAGTCCATGGGGGTAAAACATTGCTTTACGTATTTTGATGATTTTTCAGATTTTACATCTTTTCTCTTTTCCCAATTTCTCTTTCTTTAAAAATATTTTAAATATTTAAAAAAATAATTCTGAGATGACTATTTCAGAAGGGGAAAGGGGAAAGATATGGGTGAATTTTAAGCAATGTGATAAAATAAAGTGAATTTTTGAAAGTCATATTTAAGAGAAATATCCCCCAAACTAGGTCTCCCAACAATGTTATGAGCTGCCTTAAATAGTAGAGGGCACCCCCCCATTAAAGGTCTTCACACAAAGGATGAAAGACAACTTGTTCAGATACAGGCTGAACTACATGGCCTCAGATGGCCCTTCCATCTCTGAAATTCTGTGATTTTATGTGGCAAATTCCCTTTGTAATGTAAATAATCTTTCAGTTTTCTTAATGAATCCATACTAGGACAGTCATAGAGCCAGGAATCCAACTTGAGCCCTCATTAGTTACTCGTGGCTCATAGAAAATATGGATCTTTTCCCAATGTCTCCATTCCTTTGAGAAAGCTACTGTCATCAGAACTATTCCTTCAGCTGCTTCTCTTATCAGATGGACATTCTGTAGATTCCTTGAGGTAGGTATCGGCTTGAAACTAAATCATAGACTAAAGGAATCTCAGAGTAGGGGGACTTTAGTGGTCTTTTACAGTTCAATCTCTCTCACAGAATTCACAGATCTGGAGTAGGAAGGGATTGTAGAGCGGTATCCTCATCAACCACTGTCTGGGCAAGAAGTTCCTCCCCATCCTTTTGGCAATGTACTCCTATCAATGAACTCGCTAAATTGTGGTGCAGAGATTTGAATGCAATACTTTAGATGTGGTCTGACCAGGGAAGAATAGGGAAAGGAAGGGGAATAAAGATTTACATAGTACCTACTATGTGCCAGACACTTTGCTAAGTGTTAAAAAAAAAAAAAGGAATACCCTACCAATTATTATTGCATTTCACAATTGAGGAAAATGAGACAAGTCAAAGTAAGTTAAGACTTACCCAGGGTCAGGAAAAAAAATCACTGAATTAGTTCAACTTGTATCTGTATCACCTTGCCAAGCCAAGATGAATCCCTGGGGAATATATCTAGGCTGCTGATAATACATACAGTCTATCACTGGGTATGTGCTAATAGCCTGGAAGGGATCTAACTTGAAGTAGTTAGGTAGCACAGTGGATAGAGTGCTGGGCTTGCAGTTTCTGGAGAACAAGGAAGGGAGTGGTAGAATTGGTTCTTAGAATTTAGAGATGGAGTGAAAACCATGTTCTGCATAGAACATGCTTTCAGATACTTGAAAAAATGAATAAGCCTCTCTACCCACCCTGACTCTTCTATTATTTAGGTTAAACAACCTCAGGTCCTTCAAATGATTCTCCTAAGTCATATATTGAAAGTCCTTTACCATCCTGCTTGTCTTTCTCTGGAAACTCTCCCTTTTGCCAATATGTTTCCTAAAATGTACTTTAAGAGCCAATCACAGCACTACAGCTGTGACCTGACTAGGGAAGAGTAAAGCTTGATCATGACTTCCCTAGTCTAGGCACTGAGTGTCTTTTAACAGAGTTCCAAATGCCACTAGATTTTTTGGTTGACATTTTTGGAGGAACTATTGACTCATTTACTTCGATAATTTTAGTGCCTACTATGTGTTAGGCATTGTGTCTGTTTAAGGAAACACAAAAATAAAAATGAAATACTGTCTGCCCCCAAGAAACACATATTAAAACTTAGGGAAACAATGTGCTAATAGATAATTGAATGCAAAGTATAGACTGAATAATTTCTTGGGTGCTGAGCACTAACAGACATACTTTTTGCAGGAGGTGATATTTGAACTGAATTTTATGGAAGGTTTCAATGACATGAAAAAGAGAACAGAGTGCATTCCAGGTGTGGGGTACAGTCAATACAAAGGCAAGGATACTGGAAATAGAATATCATGTTGAGGAAAACCATAAACATACTATTTTGAACAGAATGTTATTTGATGTAGAGTAGTATTCAGTAACCCTCAAAAGGTAAGATGGAGCCAGACTATAAAGGATTTTACAAGCCAAATGAGTTAGTATTTCATTCTTGAGACAAGAGGGAGCCACAGGCGTTTCATGAGTTATAAAGTGAGACGATCAGATTTGTGCTTTGGGCAAATGTGTATAAGTAAGAGGGGGAAAAGAGTAGAGATAGAGAGATGAATTAGGAGGCAATTATAATGGTCCAGACTTTGGTGATGAGGACTTGAATGAGAATGGTAGCTGTGGTAGGAAGGGGATGTAAGGGAGATGCATAGTCAAGGTAGAACTGACAAGACTGCAACTAATTGAAAATGGGACATGGGAAAAGTGGAAAAAATCAAAGATAACTCTAAGATTAGCAATTTCATTGGCTAACTTCAAAAGGCTTACATTTCATTTTGTTTCATTTTTGTCTATGTATCCCCAGAGAAGAGCATGATAGTTGGCATTAGTGAGTGCTTAATAAATACTTGTTGATGGATTGATTGGTGTCCTTGACAGAAATAGAGAAGTTGGGAAGATGGGAAGATTTGGAAGAAAAAAGATGATCTCTGATTTGAGTGTGAGTTTATGATACCTATGGAAATACAATTGTAGATTTCCAATAGGCAATTGGCAGTGTGGCACTCAAGTTCAGGAAAGGGACTGAGGCTGGTTCTGTAAATATTTATGAAAACCCCAGATCCTTTAAAGACAAACTGATACATAATGTTGCCTTCCCTATCTTTTATTAGGAGTTCCTGAACTCAAGGGTAAGGTTTCAAATTTCTCAGTTAAAATCCATCTCTCTTGATCCAGGTCTATATTCTAGGCTGCCAAGGGCAGGACCATAGGAGCACAGAGTAAGACCAGATATAGGGTCTAAATCTTCCCCTGCTCACCTTGCCACTCCAGCTTTCAGCCTTGGCCCTTGCCCTAGCTAATAAGCATCTGTCCTTATGGAATCTCAGCTTAATCATTCACTTTCCTACCTCCTATGGAATACAGGGTAGCATGCCAAGTAGGAAACTGCTTGGATTAAATATTCAAGACCTGAATTCTATCTACCACCCCTTCCCTCTCCTGGTACATTCTTACATTGCAGATGAGCCCAACTATGGATGTCAACTTTTTGCAGAAAGTTGATACACAGAAATTCACATGCCTGGCAAACTGCCAATGAACTTGGCTTTAAAGTATGAATTTTATGGTTCAAGAAAGAACAGCTCTTTATACTGCATAGAACAAGGGACCTGGGGTTAGCAAGAGTCAGGACCATTACTGACTCACAGTAGGAGGCTGCAGAAACACTTAATCTCCCAGTTTACATCCTTATGTACAGTGAAGATAATAATTCCAGCCTCTTAGGGAACTAAGGGGCTAAATAGAGTGTTTGTAAATGATCCATTGAGTTTCATAGGTGAAAGGACAACTACATCTCATCAGAGTGCATTTATTTCTCCTTAATATATTCTACATGCTTTAATGAAGAAACATACTTAATTCCTTGGAGCAGGGGAAAGCCCTCTGCTGCTTCTGCTGGCATGTGAGAAGTCACTGGGCTGATGAAAGACCAGTTGATTGACTGCCATGACAGGCACTGCGAATCTGCTCAATTCATCATCATTACACAAGCATCTGTGCTCAATCAGTGTGTGTGGAGCCACTGGGAAAATGGGCAACGTCTTTGGAGGGTCCTATTTTTGGTTTCTGTCTCTGCTTCCCATTGTGAGACAGCATGGGGTGGTGGGATGAAGGCTGGGATCGAAGTCACAAGAGTTCAGTTCTCTCCTGCCCTCTTTCCCTAAATCCAGCTATGCCAATTTCTAGCTGTGTGACCTTGGGCAGATCAAGGTACTTGATGCCTTAGCCTTCACATTTTTTGGAAAATGAAGGTAGTAATTCTTTTCTTTTCTCTTTTTCTAACATTAAAGAAATGGTTTAATGCCCAGTAGCAAATGAAAGGGACACATGCTTAATTGTACCAAAATGGAAGACATCCATAAAACATGAGAAAACATTTTAAAATCATGTTATAAATTATAAGTTGTCTGAGACAGTAATGGAAATGAATTCATCAGAAGTGACACTATTGGAAATGGAGTCATCCAAGTCATTGGAGGTTGGTGTAGCTGGAAACAAAATTATCTTGGGTGCTATTACTGGAAACTTCTGCATTGCTGGAAAGTCAGTGGCTTCAATAGGACAGTGTCTGTGGGATTTACTCGAACCTTCTTTCTTGCCTTTTTCATGGGACGGTCGTAAGGCTCAAAGAAGATGATACAGGCAAGAAGGTTTGGCAAGCTTGCAAAGTGCTTAAAAATGGAAGGCATTGTTACCTTTCCATTATAAGTTGAGAATCTGAGTATCAGTATTCTACAACTCCCTATGTAAAACCTGAAGGAAGAGTGATGAGTGGAGTGTGCTGAATTTGGAGGCAGAGCACCCATGTTTCAATTTTAATTTCAACTTCTACTCTCTGTGTGAACTTGCATAAATCACTGCCTCTCTCTGAGCCTTGATTGCTTCATCTGTAAAATGAGAGCATGGCTTCTAAGGTCTTATCTAATTCTTACATTCTATGGTCTTTTGATATTCTACTGTAGTTCTAGTTCAACCTGGCCTAAAAAGACTGGTACTTAGATGTCTATATTTGAATAAATCTATGACTCATCGCTACCTGTCCCCCCCCCCCCGCCCCCGCCTTTCAGTCTTCTGTCTCTAACTATCTTTTCCTTCTTGGCTGTCTACAAACACACGCAAGTTTGCCACATCCTTAAATGATACTCAGTAGACCTCACCATCCCTGATGGGTTATCATCCTATATTTTTCTTCCCTTTCTCAGTTAAATTTCTTTTTTTTTGGAGGGGAAGGTAGGGCAATTGGGGTTAAGTGACTTGCCCAAAGTCACATGGCTAGTAAGTGTGTCTGAAGCTGGATTTGAACTTAGGTCCTTCTGACTCCAAGGCTGGTGCTCTATTCACTGTGCCGCCTAGCCGCCCCTCTCAGTTAAATTTCTAAAATGAGCCATTTATATTTGGTGCTTCTCTTCTAACCACTCTGCAAACTGGTTTCCAATCTCATTACTCAGTTGAAATTCTGAAGAACTATGGAAAATTAATTGTGTGATATGGAAGATGCTGGCAAAGGACCACCCAGTATGGAGTGCCTGTATCAAAGAAGGCTCTATGTTCTATGAGAGAAGCAGCTTATTAGCTTAAAAGAAACACAGCATGGACAAATTTAGAGATATTTCCACCCCAAATGTTGATATGAACTATTTGTGCCTGACTTGTGATAGAGAATTCCAAGCTCATATTGGTCTAATCAACCACAGCCAGACACACTGTACAATGACCTGACAGTGAGGTAATTTGTCCTCTTTGAGAATGAAGGACAATGACCACCACCACTCTCTCACTCATCTTCTTCCTCTTCATCCTTCTTGACATCTCTGCAGCATTTGACTCTGTTGTCTTGATGCCTAGTCTATCTTCTAGCCACAATCCCATATAATGAAGTGCCTATTGGACATTTGAAATAGATTCCTCATAGGTATTTCAAACTCAAAATGTTCAGAAAAGAACTCATTATCTTCTACCCTCAAACCCTAACTGTTCCTCAAACTTCCTATTATTTTTTCCATGTATTACTCTCCTAGTCACCCATGTTTGGTATCATACTTGATACTTGGGCAGCTAAGTGGCACCATAGTGGACAGAAGACTCTTCTGGAGTTCAAATCTGACCTCAAACACTTACTAGCTATGGGCAAGTCACTTAACCCTGTTGGCCTCAGTTTCCTCATCTGTAAAATGACCTGGAGAAGGAAATAGCAAACCATTCCAGTACCTTTGCCAAGAAAACCCCAAATGGGGTCATGGAGATTCAGATATGACTGAAAAACAATTAAACAGTATTATATATGACTTCTCACTCTCAATTACCCCACATATTCAATAAGTTGCCAAACTTTGTGATTTATTTCTACACATCATGGCTCACATATATTTCCTTCTTTCCACTCACTCAACCACCACTTTAGTTCTGGATTTCATCACCTCTTGCCTGGACAATTGTGGTAGTCTCCTAATTAGGGTCCTTGCTTCAAAACTCCCCCTAACCCCAATGAATCTCTCATATAGCTGCCAAAGGAATTTTCCCAAAAGTGTAGGTCTAACTATATCACACCCCCACTCAAATTATAGGGGCTCCCTCTTTCAGGATCAAATACAAATTACTTTGTTATTTAAAGTTTTGAAAAATCTGACCTTATCTTACATTTCTAGTCTTCCTATGCATTACTCTTCTCCACTAAGTAAAGCCCTTGCTGTCCAGTGTTGTTGTATGGATCAAATGAGATAATATGTGAAGAGCTTTGAAAACTAAAGAATTATGGAAATGTTAGCTGCCAAACTGGCCTTCTTAATTGTTCCTCACACCTACCATTGAGCAATCTGTCTCTTCCTCTCTTTTTTGGGGGCTGTTCCCCATGCTTGGAATGCTCTCCTGTCTCATCTCTGTCCCTTGGAATCTCTGACTTTCTCTCTTCCCCTCCAGGACCAACTTTCCATCTTTCCCAGTCCCTCCAGCTTCCAGTGCCTTCCCCTCTAAGGCTACCTTGTATTTACTTTCTATGTATCTTGTCTATTCCTATATATAATATATAGGTATATATATGTATATATATATATATATATATATATACACATATATATTATCTTCCTCATTAGAATATAAATGCCTTGAGGAAGACTTTCTTTTTCTTCTTTGTATGCTCAGGGTTTGGCATAGTTCCTGGTATGGGAGATGCTTAATAAAGGTCTATTAATTGGTTGAATTTTTAAGCACTATTTTTTTTTACATGTGAGGTACTCAGACCAGAAAAGTAAAAATCAAAATAGTTCCTGTTTTTAAAAAGCTTACATTCTACTGGAGTAATAGAACATGTTCAAGGGGAAATAAATTTATGATAGCTACTACATGCCAAAAGTCTTGGTGCAGCTTAAAGCTATTAAATCTATTCATTTAAGCTCTTAAAGCTTGCACCCTGAGACACTCTGTATACCAAATAGATACAAAGGGCATGGGAAGCCCTGGGAGGATCAGAGAAGAATTCTTAAAGGTGGTGAGGACTTTGAACCCAGGCTCATAGGGCACTAGGAGTTCCAAGAGGTGCAGGTAGTGGAAGGCAACTTAAGAACTTCTCACAGAGGTGAGAGAAGGCATGCTGCCCATAATAGAACAAGAAATAGGGCAGTTCAGCTAAAACATGGAGAGTAGTCATCCTGGAAATGTACATTTTTGTTTCTCTAGAATCAGCTTTCTCTAGTTCCTGACTTGTCCTTTGAAGTACACTGTATAAGGACAAGGGAAGATGTTACCTTGTAGAGATAAAATCTCTATGCTGAATCTCAAGGCAGGGCTATATTTTACCATGTCATGGGAACTTCTCTATCACATGGGCTCCAGGCTAAAATGCCAGCTACACAATTCATTTCCATCTAGCTGGAGAGGAATATAACCTCCCAGAACGAATGGGTCACTGAAGGGAGAAGTGATGTCCCAACTGCTGTGGTATACCCCTGTGATAGTAATGGCAATTAAAGATTCCCCTGTATTGGCTTGGTTTTCAAATTGATTGTATTAAAACCCAGAGTTTGTTAATCCCACCTGTGGGATGGGCTTGTTGATGTGAAAAGAAAGTCCTGAAGTGGGAGGAGCTGGTGACGTAGATTTGGAGAGACACTGGAGAGAGGCGGAAGATCTTTTTTGGAAGCAGCACCTCGTGGAGAGGGAGAGAGACTAAGAGGATTGCTGGTGGCCGCTTTGAATTGCCCTGGACTTTTGAGACCTGCCCCCTGAGCTGCCAAGGACTGAGGAGACATGGCTGTTTTGCTGGTACTTTGTCTGTCTGTTTTGATGTTATTTTGCCAGATTTGTCCACTGGTGAAAGACAGTCCTTTTGTTGAAGAAGTCCTGGAACCTGGCATTTGGTTAAGAAGGCCTGAGACTGTCCTGCAGACAGAGAGTGAATACTGTCCACTGGTGAGGGACAGTACTGTTGTTGCAGGGGTCTGGAGACTGTCCTGCAGACAGAATGAATACTGTCCACTGGTGAGGGACAGTACTGTTGTTGCAGGGGTCTGGGAGCCTTTCTGTTGGTTCAGAAGCCCTGAAGAAGGATTTTCTTGTTGTATGTTTACAGAAATCCTGGGAGAGGGCTTTGCTAATGTGTTCAGGGGTTCTAGGGCTGTTCTACAGACAGAGGATAAATTCATGAAGGGACTGGCAATGTATCTTATGGCCTTGCTAAGCCTTGTCTCTCCAGGAACTAAGATTGCTGAGAACTTGCCTCGTGTCAAGATGAATAAAAGACCTCCATTTGGGTATTAAGTGCTGTGCTTGGACTTGATGTAACTCTGGGGTAGATTCAATTGTGATCCAGGGGTGGGGAACTTTTGACCTTTTTGTACTCTGTGATTGACAAATGAAGGTACTTTACTTATATTTGGAAACTAATCTCCATTTGAGAAGAGGGGCTTTGTGGTGGACCAAATGAAGGTACAGCCTAGGGGTGGAGCAGTATTTAGAATGGGGACTTTGTAATTGATTGAATGATTGGAAAGTCCTGGGGTGGGGTAGGCCTTGGAGATTATTTAATCACACTTAGTAAATGCTGTATTTTGAATGATGTCATGTTTTGATCTTCTCTGTTCTGGGTTTGTTACTGAATAAAATAGAGAGCACCTATGCTGGTATTTTGAACCTGGGAAGTTGCCTTTCCTTGGCATTACATTACAACCCCTAAAGCAAAGAGGTAGGATTTGGAGTTGATTGGAGGGCTGATCTGAGTTCTCAATAAGAATATTTATTGACAGTATGAATGACAGGGCTGATTATTTCTACCTGTTCCCAGGGTAACCTAGTAAGAAACCTCAGTTTGCATTGGTTATGATTACTATAAGGGGCTAAAAGAAAATATAGGGAAAGGAGGTAATGTCAGATTTTGCACACAGTAAAATTATTTGAGGTAGAGGCCGTGGATTGGAATTTTGATTTTACTGATTATGATCTGTATGACCTTGGACAAATCCTTCCCTTTTTCTAGTCTTTAATTTCCTACCCTATATCACTGTCATTATCATCAACCACCAGGACCACCACTACTACCACCTCCATCATTATCTGTTATATTAATTATATCATAACATAACAGGTCATATTGTATAATACTGTATATATCGTATCCTATCACATTGTGCTATGCTATGTCATGTTATATTTTATTTTATTATATGTGTTGCATTGCATCGCATCCTACTTTATTATATGATATTGTCATATGATTTCTTACCAATCATGATAATAATTTAATGTAGCTAATCAGTTTCTCTTATCAACAAAATGAGATTACAGAGAATGGATCATTATCTGGAAGGATGTTTCCTAATGTTGTGTGAGAATACCCGGTGGTTCCATTGTATTTCAGAGACTAATTAGGTTTTAGATAGTGGGGTCCCCTCCCTGATAATTGACTGGCTGAAAAAGTAAATTGGTTGATCTTCCTTACTCTTTTACCTTAAGAATTTCCTGTCTTTCCCCTTTATACTTTCTGGATAAAAACAGTTGTGGTTGAGGGGCAAAAAAGGATTTCTTTCTCTTCCCTACTCCTTTCTGCCCCAGAGCAATTGTTAGCACTTTGTTGTAGAAACCAGTGGCACTGGTAGACTTATCTTTGTATATGACCTGAGGGGAGGGCTCTTGGAAAGGGAATTGCTCAAATGCTTGTTCAGTCCCTACAGACTATCTTTCAGTGGTGGTGGGGTGGGGAGGAGAGAGTGCAAACCATAAGGTACCTACCACTACAACTCTGAAAGGGACTGTGTATGAATTTGTAGGAGCGAGGAGCTCCAGTATAATTTAGGCTTTTCCTATAATAGCAATGTCAAATTTTGTTTGCCTTGTTAAAGGGATAGGGAGCATGGAACTGAAGGTAAGTTGAGTGATCTGTGTATTTCTGATTCAGTTTAGGACCTTTATGCATACATTCCCTTTTTGTGGGACCAAAAAAAAAAGCTGTCCTATACTTGATAACCACATTATGCCCTAAGTGCTTGTACTGAATCTAGAGATTCTTTTACTCACATGTGGGGAAACCTAGATACAGTTATTTTGATGTCCTTGAATAGGTTGTTCCATTATGGAATGCACTCTTTCCTCACCTCTGCCTTTTAGAATCTAGTGTTATTCAAACATCAGCTCAAAGGCCCTTTTTCCCATGAGTTCTTTCCTGATCTCTCCCCAGATACTAGTGCCTACCTCCAACTGTCTTGTACTTATTTTGTATAAACTTGTTTGCATGTATGTTGTTTCCCTGTATAAACTCTAGGCTCTCTGTGGCCAAAGCTTTCATTTCTTCCTGTCTTTGTATTTCTAGTGCCTTACACAGTATGTGGTACATAGTAAGTCCTTAACAAATGCTTAGTGATTGGTGAATATATAAAAGAGGTTTTTTTTTTTTCTTAGAGTAATTCCAGTTAGGTGGCAGAGTGAATAGACTGCTGCGCCTGGAGTTAGGAAGACTCATTTTTCTACGTTCAAATAAATGTGCCATCAGACACTTGTTAGTTATATGGCTCTGGGAAAATCACTTAACTCTGTTTACCTCAGTTTCCTTATCTGTAAAATGAACCAGAGATGGGAAATGACAAACCACTATCTCTACCAGGAAAACCCCAAATGGGGTCACCAAGAGTTGGACATGATTGAAAAATAACTAAACAACAAATTCCAGTAGGGGCAACAGTCTAGAGGGATACTGACCCTTTTGAGATCAAAGCCCCAAGATCAGATACAAGAGCAGACCCAGAATCCAAAGTTCTGGAGGTGTTCTGGGCCAGAATTTACAAAAATATAATCTGTAATTTGCATAATACTTTAAAGTTTGCAAAGTGTTTAATGTACATCATCTGCATTTGACTTGCAAAACAGTCTAGTGAGACAGGGGCTCCTGGTATTTTTATGTTCATTTTAAGGAGGAAGAAACTGAGATTAAGTAATGTTAAGTGGTTTGCTTGCCTATATGGTCACATAGCTTAGCACATGTTCAAGGCAGAATTTGAAGCCAGGCCTTCCTAACTCCAAATGGAGTAGGACTAGATGATCTTTATGGTCACTTTTAGATGTAAATGCTATTATTTTGTTAAAAAAAGAATGACCCCCCCCCAAAGGGTTTCATCTCTATCTCCAGTAAATAGCAACTTCAGCTAGGGAAAGGGAGCCCTTCCACAAGGAAACTGACAGTTATTGTTCAGTAATTTCATTCGTGTCTGACTCTTTGTGACCCCATTTAGGGTTTTCTTTGCACAGATAATGAAGCAGTTTGCCATTTCCTTCTCCAGATCATTTTGCATATGAGGAAACTGAGGCAAACAGGGTTAAGTGACTTGAACTCAGGTTCTTCTGACTCTGGGCCTGGTGTTGTATCCACTGTACCATCTGGCATCCAACAGTACCGAAGATAAAGTAAAGGCATGTGACATGGTGTTTACGTGGGTTGTGAATGACAGACCTAATACAATACAACCATCTAGAGATAAGCTCCTGCATCTGCTGTGGTGACATTCCTCTAACAGGCAGCTCTGGATTGTCAAGATGCGAGGAAATGTTCTATCTCAGCAACACCGAAGGATGATATGGTGGGAGACAAAAAAAAAGATAGTGGATGCTGATATTGATGCAGCCATGGGCTCATTGGCAAAGATGCCTCAGTCCATGGAGCTGCTGTCTCAGACTAGGGGATTCTGGAGTATTCACCAAAGATCTAAGAATGGGCAACATTTGGTATTTACTTATCTATGTACCTCTGTTCCCTCCTCTTCAGCCCCCTCCACTAGTAGAATATAAGGTCCTTGATGGTGGAAACAGAGCTTAGCATAGTGCCTGGCTCATAAAAGGCACTTAATTAATTTGTGTTGATTAATTAAATGGAAAGGAGATAACAATAATAATACAATAATCATAATCTATATAGTACTTCAGCGTGTGCACAGTGCTTTACAAATATTACCCCATTTTGTCATCACAACAGCCCTAGGGGGTTTGGGTATTATTATCCCCATTTTACTGAAGACATTGAGGCAGACAGGGGGGAAGTGACTTGCCCAGGGTTCCAGAGCTAGCAAGTTTGTGTGATTAAATTTGAATTCAAACCTTTCCTGACTCTAGGTCTAATACTCTATCCACTGGGCCACCTACAGGACTTATTTTCCCTTGAATTAAATACAATTCCAAAGCTATGAGATGACTGAGCATAACAATTTATAGCCCACCTGAGATTTTTTTAGTTCAAAAAAGCAACCCAAAACCTTGAAAATATAAACAAGTAATGGCAACTAAGAACCATAGGCCTTAAGAAGTTAACTTTCTGAATGGTACCAGGCCTAGAAGCTCTAAGACCCAGGCTCAGTCCCCTGTTCTTTGTTCTTGCCCCAGCATGCCTAGCCCATTGCCCTTCCTTGTCCCTCCTGTAGTCACTTTAGAAGAGGAAGAACAGGTTACAGCAAGGGTAACAGCAATGGTAGAGGGAGAAGAAGTATCCACAGCATCAAGCAGGGCTTTCCCCAAGATCTGGATTGAGCCCAGCAGCATCTACTGGCCTGATGATACTCCTGAACTAATAGTACCTCCCAACTGCCATTCCTCCCCCTGTCCCTATCACATCCCAGAGGAGGATTCACTTCAGAATGAGCTGTCTAGTACCTGTGTCCTCCAATCACCCTACTGTAGCACCTCTCCCCATCCATCATCCATTCCCCCATCCTAGAACCAGACAGTGAGAGTGCCTAAGACTCTACACTCCTGGCCTTTGTTCAACAAAACACCACTTGGAGACAGTGAATTTATTGTCTATCTGTCACCCACTATCACTTCTATGGCACATAGTAAGTGCTTAACAAATTGAATTTACTAAATATTTATATTGAGTATTTTAAATTTATTTATTAAATATTTATACAAATACAAGTAATTCCTTACTACCTTTTTCTCTTCCTTAATCTTGTATATATCAAGTACTGGCCACACAGGAGAACACTACCCTATTTCCTACTTTCTGATCTCTCATCTCTCCTCTCTTCAAGACTGTCTTAGCCATGTCCATTACTTCCATTGTGCCCTCTTCAATTCCTGTTCCATAGTGAACAAATTTCCTTTGTCTTGGATCATTTTCAATCATTCAATAAACATTTATTAATCACCTGCTATGTGCCAGGCATTGTGCTAAAACATTGGGAATACCAAGAAAGGTAAAGACAGGCCCTGCCCTCAAGAAGCTTACATTCAAATGGGGGAGAAAACATATAAAAAGAAGCTGAAAGGGGGAATATAGGGAATGTACCTGGAACAAAGGCATGGGGAAATCGAGAGGAGTGATTTTGTTTGAGAAATTATGAGCTATTCGCACTGAGTGCCCTTCTAAAATGATAGAGGATCTAGGGAAAACTTTCTTCTCTCATATTTATTTTGTCCATTAGTCCTCACTGAGACCTTGCTGCTCCCTGACCATCCTAAATCCCTGTTATCCCTCTCCACCAATGTCTACACCTTCACCAAAACCTCTTGACACAATGACTCTGTAAGAAGAATTGGGTTACTCCTTGCTCTCAACTGCCATTCCTAAAATCTATTTGGCTACATCTCCTTCAGCAACATCTCCTTCTACATTCATAGCATCAAAATTTTCCATCCAATTCTTGATTATGTTTGTATGGTTGCTTTATACTGGGTTTTAGAACATCTTCCTTCCTTTCTCAAGGATTTTAGCACCCTACTAACCATCATCTTCTCTTCCCCAACTCCTGCTATTATGCTAGGAGACTTCAATATCTACCTCGATTCTCCCTCAAGTTCTCTACCCATCTAATTCCTCAAAATCCTTAAATCTGATGACCTATTCCTTCATTGAATCTCAGCAACAAATAGAAATGGTCATTCACATATTGGATCTCAACATCACCCATAAGTGTTCCACTTCCCTAATTAAAAACTCTGATGTTCCTCTCTGACCAAAACCTTCTATTGTATTACTTCTGCCTACACCTCCACCCACCTAAAACCATTCTTCTCCCTCAACACCTCCCTCTTATCCTTCTGTTCCCCAGTACTTTATGAGATGAGAAGAACCAAGAGAATGTTGTATACAGTAACAATATTTTTTAAGAACAACTTGAGTGAACAAGTCATTTTTGATGGTTGTTAATACCAAAATTAACAATAAATTACAATATGAAGAAACATACTTTCTGCATCCAGAGAAAGAACTGATAAATAGAAGTATGTATAGAATAATTTTACATTTATGTGTTTGTTTATGTATATATGTGTATATATTTGTATATATATATGTGTATGTTTTGTGCATCTAAGGTAACCATTTGTAGGGTGGGGAGAGAAAGGGGGAAAGGGAAAAAAAAGAAATTTACTTGATAATTTTGTTATATATTTAAAAACTATATATAATAGATTTGCAGTTTCATGTGTAATCAATCATCTTTTAAAATTATATGACATTATGGAAATGCTTGTTTTATTCCATAAGTTAAAAATTTGAAAATACTCTGTCAGACAATGGAACAGACTTCATTTCCCTCACTCTTCCATGTTGACCCTATGGTTAGTCTATTCAGTATATTATGCTCTACTAAACCCTGGGTTACTCTAATTATCCAGCTCCTACACTCCTACTCAAATGCTGTTGAACAGAACTGGAAGATATCAGATGGCTATGCTGATTGGGTCTAATAGAAATTCATGGCTTCAACTGAATCATCACTGCAGCAAGATAATCTCTTTAAGCCTCCTTCATTGATTCCATATCTCACTTCCAAACCTCCTTTTTCCTGCTGCCTTCAAAGATGCCCAAGTGATCCCCATATTAAAAAATATTTCCTAGACCCTAATATGCCCTCAAACCATTGCCATATTCCTCACTTTCTCAAACTCCTAGAAAAAATATTTCCACATTCTCAGACTCTATTTCCTCATTTGTTTGAATGGGCTAAATGACCATATCTGGGCTGATGATTCAAAGATCTATATATCCAACTTCATCATCTCCCCTGAACATTAATCCTGTATCACCAGTTGCCTTTGGGACATTTCCAACTATAAGTCTTGGAAATATTATTGTCCTCTCTAGCCATCCCTTTTCTTCCAGTCAAAGACATGACCATCCTTCCATTCCAAGAGCTTTGTAACTTTGATGATATGCCTGATACTTCACATATCTAACCAGTTACCAAGTCTTCCCATTTCTCTAGTTACAACAGAACTTCCATGCAACCTCTTTCTTTCCACTCAAAAAGCTATTGTCTTAGTTTGTGCCCTCATCACCTTCTTGCACAGATTATTTTAACAGTTTCCTAATTGGTCTCCCTACCTCAAATAGCTGCCAAAGTAATTTTCCTAAGTGAAAATCTGGTCATATCATGCTCCTACTCAATAAACCCTAGTTTTCTCTTCTTCTTCCCCATCAACTCTGAATCAATATAAACTCCTGGTTTCCTTTAAAAACCTTGCATAACCATGTCATATCCTATCTTTTCAGCCTCATGTACTGTAATGCCAAGGAAAGACAACTTCCCAAGGTTCAGAATACCAGCATAGGTGCTCTCCATTTTATTCAGTGTCAAATTAAGAACAGAGAAGATTAAAACATGACATCATTCAAAATACAGCATTTACTAAATGTGATTAAATAAACTCCAAGGACTACCCCACCCCAGGACCTTCCAATCATTCAATCAATTACAAAGTCCCCATTCTAAATACTGCTCCACCCCTAGGCTGTACCTTCATTTGGTCCACCACAAAGCCCCTCTTCTCAAATGGAGATTAGTTTCCAAATATAAGTAAAGTACCTTCATTTGTCAATCACAGAGCACAAAAAGGTCAAAAGTTCCCCACCCCTGGATCACAATTGAATCTACCCCAGAGTTACATCAAGTCCAAGCACAGCACTTAATACCCAAATGGAGGTCTTTTATTCATCTTGACACGAGGCAAGTTCTCAGCAATCTTAGTTCCTGGGGAGACAAGGCTTAGCAAGGCCACAAGATAAATTGCCAGTCTCTTCATTAATTCATCCTTTGTCTATAGAACAGTCCTAGAACCCCTGAAAACATTAACAAAACCCTCTCCTAGGATTTCTGTAAACATACAACAAGAAAATCCTTCTTCAGGGCTTCTGAACCAACAGAAAGGTTCCCAGACCCCTGCAACAACAGCACTGTCCTTCACCAGTGGACAGTATTCACTCTCTGTCTGCAGGACAGTCTCAGGGCTTCTTAACCAAAAGCCAGGTTCCAGGACTTCTTCAACAACAGGACTGTCTTTCACCAGTGGACAAATCTGGCAAAACAACATCAAAACAGACAGACAAAGTACCAACAAAACAGCCATGTCTCCTCAGTCCTTGGCAGCTCAGGGGGCAGGTCTCAAAAGTCCAGGGCAATTCAAAGGCCACCAGCAATTCTCTTAGTCTCTCTCTCTGCCTCCACGTGGGTGCTGCTTCCAAAAAGGTTCTTCTGCCTCTCTCTTGTCTCTCCAAACTACGTCACCAGCTTCTCCCAGTTCAGGACTTTCTTTTCACATCAACAAGTCCATCCCACAGGTGGGATTAACAAGCTCTGGGTTTTAACACAATCAATTTGAAAACCAAGCCAATACAGGGGGAATCTTTAAATGCCATTACTATCACAACTCATTATACTATCTTTGCAATCCATCCCCTGTGATCTTCTCTCTACTTCTTATATATCTCTATGTTTTTGCACTAGCTGTCCCCATGCCCAGAATGTATTCTCTTCTCATCCCATTCCCTTCCCATCTCATCACCTCTTCCTTTTAAATGCAGTACAAGCACCACCTTCTACATGAGGACTTTTCTGAACTCACTTACCTACTAGTGCTTCTCTTTATCAACTACCATTCATTTAACTACCTGGATGACTTCTATGTATATTTTTCTGTCTATTCTTACATAGGTATTGTCATCTTCTTATTAAAATCTATGAAGGCAATGGCATTTGTGGCAGTGTGAGAAAACATGGTATAGAGGATTTGACTCAGACTGTAGAGATCTGTGTCACCACAGGCAAATCACCCTCCCTCTCAGATAGTGTAATATGGCTGGAAAGATAAGATAGGTCATGGTTGCAGATTCTTTCTTTTCCTTCAAAATGCAGCCTAAGCTCGAATTTCTATATGGACTTGCAGCTAGGAGGTTCAGTGGATAGAGCATTGGGCTCCGGGGTCAGAAAGACTCATCTTTATGATTTGAAATTTGTCCTCTGAAACTTACTAGCTTTGTGACCCTGGGCAAGTCACTTAACCTTGCTTGCCTCAGTTTCTTCATCTGTCAAATAATCTGGAGAAGGAAATAGCAAAACACTGTAGTGTCTTTGCAGAGAAAAACCTAAATGGAATCAGAAGAGTTGGACACAACTGAAATGACTGAACAATACCATGCTTTTAAATACCATGTAAGAATTCAATTGACATTTTTTTTCTGACTGTCCTTATATAGGTACATCATCTTTGTATCCCCAGGACCCAGCACAGTGCTTCGTACACAGAAAGCACTTAATAAATGCCTCTTGATTGACTGATTTATTTAAAGAAAATGAAGTTAGACTCAATTGAGTTGAGAAATCGTTTTTTTTTTGTAGTATTGAAATACAAAATTTTCAGCATCACCTACCGATCTCTGATATCAATATACTTATTGACCCATGACCAATTTTGTTATAGATTTCCTCAATTCAATTCAACTTCTATTTATTTAGCACCTAGTATGTATCAAGTATTATTATAGGCATTTGAGGTAAAGAAAACACTTTGAAAATCAAAATGTGATTGATTATTTTGAAGCCAAAGACCTATGGTAGAGTAGAAAAAATGAGGGCTGTGGAGTCAGAGAACCTCACTTCAAATCCCACTTCTACTGGCTTGCTCCCTGTGTGACCTTGGACAAGTCACTTTAATTATCTAGGGTCTCAACCTCCTCCTTTATAAAAGGATGGATCAGAGATTTAAATTTGGTAGGAACATAAGACATCAACTCCCTTTGTTTTTCAGTTATTTCTAATTCTTTGTGACCCCGTTTGGGATTTTTTTTTGGCAAAGATACTGTCATTTGCTATTTTCTTCTCCAGCTCATTTTACAGATGAGGAAAATGAGGCCAGAGGCTTAAGTGACTTGTCCAGGGTCACACAGGTAGCAAACATCTGAGGCTGGATTTGAACTAATGAAAATGAATCTTCCTGACTCTATCCTGACTGATACTGGTGCAGTATCTACTCAGGCTCCACTCAGCTGCCCTTATGTTTTGCAGATGAAGAATTTGAAACCCAGGAAAGTGAGGCCATTTATTCAATCACTCAGTTAGTATTAGAATATCAGCTTCTTGTGGGCTTGTCTTTGATTCTTCTTTGTACCCCTACCACTTAGCACAGTGCTTGACACTGAGCATTTGCCTAATAAATGGTTGTTGATTGATTGCTAGTGACAGAGGAGAAGTGTTCATTCAGTACTGACTACAAAGTCAGGTCTACTCTCTATAATTCTTCCACTCTAGGGCACGAATTATAGGATTACGGATTGGTGGCCAGAAGGGCCCTTACATGCCATTCAATATGGTCCCTTCATTTTAGAAATAAGAAAACTGAGGCTCAGAGAACTAAGAAACTTGCCCAAGATCCCAGAGCTCGTAAGTTATCTGAGGCAATATCTAAACTCTTCTTGAATCCAAGTCCTGATATCTATGATTAGCAGCCAATCCTATGATACAGACTGGAAGAACTTAAAATAGTTCTCCAAAACCACCCCCCCTAGCAGGTAAACTTCTTTTAGAAGGCATGCCATCACCATTGAGTTAGGTGCCAGTTTGGATTGCTGAAACTGTTTATCAAGGGTGGCTACTGTGGCTGCCATTTTTAACCAGTCATTTCAGATTTTTTATTTGGTATTTTGAGTAAGTCAGTGGGAATCTAGGCATTCAAGCATGGGTGGGGAGAGTCATTTCATCTAAGTAGGCTATTTTAAAGGGATAACAAGCAGCAAGATCTCTCCGCATTGTCTGCCATTTCAATCCCAGGCTCCATGTGGACTCAGCAGGAAGTTGGAGTGTTCCACCAGGCTCCCGGCCCCACAAGCATTGCCTCTGTTTTAGTGTAATTGTGCAATAAGAGATGGGCATTATTTTTTATACCCCTTTTATGCTGAGCTTCGAGTTACATAAACGAAAGCCACGTGCCCATTTCCAGAGCGGAGCACCGAACAGCCAGCAACAATTCTGCATGGCGTTTCCATTCAAAGAAAAGTTCTTGGAACATGAGATGGAGCCCATTCGGTGTGCCCATCTGTCATGGCCCTTGTCATTGGGGTGTGGGTAGAGCTAGCAGATACCCAATGGCAGAGCTTGTGGTGTAGTAGAAGACCAGAGAATCATGGGATCAAAGAATCACAACAGAAAGGGGCCTAAGGGACCATGAAATCCAGCCTCTTCATTTTATAAATGAAGAAGCTAAAGAATAAAGAAACTGAACCAGGAGGTTCAGTGACCTGTCCTGTGTCAAAGGGCTAGCAAGTGTTTGATACAGTGTTTGAGCCTCTCAGTTTCCTCATATGGTTTCAATTGCCTAGTTTTCACTTCACAGAACAAGAAGTTGTTCCCAGGTTAAGCTCATTACCTCTGATCTCATCCACCAAGATGCCAATGCAAACCTTGATTGATACCACTTCCCTCAGCCTCCTCTCCCCTCATATTAGAGGCCTGCTGGGAGAAATACCAAATTCCTTTTAATGTCTTCCTTTATAGAAAATACGCCTTGGGTTCCCCTCTGTATCAGCAGCTCTGCCTGCTTTCAAGTCCACAGAATGAGATGCTCAATGGGTACCCCTTGGTGTCTTCCCCACTACCTTCTTGCCTTCCTCTGTGTGTTGTCTCCTTCATTGGATTGTAAACTCCTTGAGGTCAGGGACTTTCTTATTATTAATTCTATCCCCAGTGTTTAGCACAGTGCCTTAACACATAGTTTGTGCTTAATAATTATTTATTGGATATTAGATCTGTACTATGAGGGGCTTGAATTCAATGACCTGTAAGATCTCTTCTAATTATAAACCTACCTATCTATGATCTATGCTGTTAATGGTACCCTTAAAATTATCATTAGCTTTGCTAATTGTTTTAGAATTTAATTTAGAATTTAAAATTAGAATTGTTTTAAGAAAGAAAATTGTGGTACCATTTTTATTTGTTTGTTTTGGTCTGTAGTCTTAGAATTAAAGGTGTATTTCACTTTAAAAACCTGCTTCAGAATTTTCTCAGAAGGCTAGAAATAACTATCAAAATTATTTCATAATGGAAAGAAAAAAACATTTTCTCTTTCATTGTCAGTAGAGTGTGGACTTTCAGTTCTTTTCCTGGTATTGAGAATGGGTTACATGGAATTAACCAAATCTTTTCAGTAAGACTCCTTGTTATATGACTGAAAAGCAGAGTTTGATAGAAGAGTTGAAGAAGAGTCAGAAAAACTCATCTCCCTGAGTTCAAATCCAGCCAAAGACGCTTAGTAGTTGTGTGACCCTGGGCAAGCCATTTAACTGTGTCTGCCTCAGTTTCTTCATCTGTAAAATGAGCTGGAGAAGGAAATGGTAGACCACTCCAGTTTCTTTGGCAAGACAACCCTAAATGGGGTCATAAAATATCAAACACAACTGAACAACAAAAAGAGTTTGGCACTGGGAAACAACATGTTTCGCCAAGAGAATCCAACTGTCAAGGATGGTTTAGAACTTTGGTCTGTTACCAGCTAAATGAAACATCTCGGTTATAATCTTCTTTTCAAAGATATGGAGAACATGGTAAGGAGTAAAGAACATGGGATTTGAGATTAGAAAAAGGAGGTTTGACTCCGTTATTTGCTCTATGGATAACTTTGGGTGAATTACTTTCTTCAGTAGCTTTGTAGAATAGGGGAGACCCCAAACCTGCACCAGCCAATGACACTATTGCTCTACACCACCCCCTCAAAATTTATTAAGAACCAGAAATCCTTGAATCTTTAGTTACATATACTTGCAAAGTGAAACCCTACAAAATGATTACCCTTTTTTGCTAGAGAACCTTCACAAAGACCATCAGCCTATATGGTTATACATGACTATGTAAATGGTCAGAGGAAGCAATTAAGGACACTCTCAAGGCTTCTCTTGGGAAGAACTTTGGAACTGATAGTATGTCATGAGAGACACTGGCAAAGGAATGCTTCACATGGTGTACGTCAAAGAAGGCTCTTAACTCTATGAGTGAAGCAGAATTGCAGTAGTTCAAAAGAAACATGTGATGCCCAAATGTAGAGTTGTCTCTACTCCAAATGTTCATATGGACTACTTGTTCCTGACCTGTGGTAGAGCATTCTGAGCTCACATTGGTCTGATCAGCCACAGTTGGATACAATGTACCTTGACTCCAACATGGCGATGTTATTCTCATCCTCTTCAGGAACAAAGAAAAGCAATCAACCAACCACGATTCTTAGCTCAGTAATGATTTTACTAATTTAATTTAATTTGAACTAGGAAGCACATGAACTATGTTATGAACTACTAATCCAATGACACATTTCCAAGTCTTTCAAAAATGATGTCCATGGGGGCGGCCAGGTAGCACAGCGAGTAAGAGTACCGGCTCCAGTGTCGGGATGACTTGGGGATCAAATCTGGGCTCCGATACTTAGCACCACACCCAGAAATAACTGGCTGTGTAACCTTGAGCAAGTTATTTAACCCCAATTGCTTAAAAAAATGATGTCCATGTAATGAAAATAATGTTCACTGTGATCACATATGTGAAAAACAATTATTTCTGGAAAGAGAATAGCCTGGAAATAGGCGAATTGGAGATTCTGAATGTGGGACTACATGGACTTCTCAAGTTCTTGCAGGGAGAAAAAAGAATGTTCTAGGAATGGGGAAAACATAAGCAAACATTCCAAAAGCACTTACAGCCTTCTCTTTGCTTCTGGTCGGACTAGATCTCATGTTTCCAGTCACATGGGTTCCACATCTCTTCACTTAAGGATAAGACAATGCATATCTACATTAGAAATTCTGTCAGTTTGGGCGCTTAGGGGGCACATTGGATAGAACACTGGCTCTGGAGTCATGAGGACGTGAGTTCAAATCCAACCTCAGACACTTAACACTTACTAGCTGTGTGACCTTGGGCAAGTCACTTAACCCCAATTGCCCTGCATTCCCCCCTCCAAAAAGCAAAAAAAAAAAGGAATTCTGTCAGAAGATGTATTCAGTTAGCAATGAGGAGAGCCTAAGCCTTGCTAAAAGCACAGAAACTCCACTCTCAATCTAGTCTACATGACTCTTCAAGGACCACGTGCCAAGAAGGTTCTATCCCATTTGAAAATGAAAAATCACTCCACTTAGTCTCATGATCCATTTGGGAACCTTTCCTCTCCTGTCAAGGTAGGTGGATACAGGTTTGAGGGGCATGGTTCTTTAATATTCTCTAGTTTTAAAAGTTTGTCTCAGATATCACTTACTACATCATCTTATTCCTCTGCCCCCAGGTGCAAGTACCTCTGTCCAAAATTATCTGGTATTTATAGATTGATTTCATGAATGCCCAACTATGTGCATTTTCTCTACTCAGATAAAAGGTAAACTCCATGAGGGAAAGGATTTTTTTTCCAGTACCTATCCCAGTGTCGAGCACAAAGTAAATGCTTAATAACTGTAGATAGATTCTTTTAACATGCTCATCCACACAGCAAGGGAATGTCAATTGTCAAATCTGACATTTTAAGGGATAATTGGGAGCTAAAGATACCTCAACAACTTCACCTCTCTGGGTTCCAGTGGTATGAAACATCAATTCAGGGTCACGGGGCTCAGTGATATCTAAGGTCCCTTTCAGCTCAAGATTAAACACACACGCACACACACACACACACACACACACACACACACCAGATTGCAAACTATAGATAAAAGGCTGTCCCATTTACCTAATGGATTCAGTCATAGTGATTTAGCCAAAATCCTAAAAGGAAAATAGATAATCAAGTATTAAGTAGATGCAGAATTGGAATATCATGCTTTATTTCCCTACAGTCACACTTTATGCACTGTACTGCTTGATGGAAAACCTTCCCTGATGCCCCAGGAAGGAAATAATAGTTAACATAACAATAATTAACTTTGTACTTTTCCTACAGTGGCTTCTTTGAGACTCAGAACAACTTAGTGAGATAACTCCAGGTAATATTCCCCTCATATTAGAAATGAAACTGGCAACTTTGTGGAAATCTGCCTCTTAAATCCAATTAATGAGCAAGGCAAGATTTCACTTTATTGTGAGATCCTCGGTCTTCTTTGAAAACCAGGGATGAACAACAGAAATGAGAACAGTTCTCAAGCTTGTTGTTGTTCAGTTTAAATTTCTGATGATATACTGATTTCAACACAGGTAACTGGGAAAACAATCAAGACTAGTTTGGATGTCTACTTGTAGCATGGAGATTTATCATAAGGATAAGCTGCTTGCAGACAAGGGCAATTTCTTGTTTTGTTTTTATATTTCCAGCACCTACTTCAGGGATACAGTATTGACTCTCTCTCTCTCTCTCTCTCTCTCTCTCTCTCTC
>NW_027185575.1:1901283-1915346 GCF_028583685.1 Petaurus breviceps papuanus
CACACACACACACACACACACACACACACATAAACACACATCTATCCCTCTCTCTGAAATGTATAATATTAGAGAATTACCTGTAGCACTGTTTGCCTAGAGTCACAAAGTCAGTATGTTTCAGAGGCTGAACTTGAACTCAGGTCTTCCTGATTCTGCAGTCAGCTCAATATCCACTATAGCATACCTGTTTCTAAAGCATGAACTAGAAAAGTATTAGAGCAGGATGTATCCCAAATCTGTTTCTATCTAAATATCGCCAAAAAGGATGAAAAGAATGAGATCATACTCATTCTAATTACTATGTATACATGCATATATTTGTATATCCTCTGTCTTGAAAACATGCTTAACATTATCTCCTTTTAACTGTATAAATCACTCTGTGAGGTGGGAACTCTAGGAGTTATCCCCATTTTTTGTATTGGAAAACTGAGGCTCAGAGAGAAAAAGTGTCACACAGCCGGTAAAGAGTCAGAGATGGCCTTTGAACCCAGTTCTTCCAGATTCCAAATCCAGGCACTACACTGTGTTGCCTCCCTTTGAAGGCTGTATATAGGTTGGTCTGATGTGTGGTGTGGGTAAACCTGGGTTGAGTATTCCTATTGACTTTCCCTTTTCCCCCTTGCCTCTCAGTAGAATGATCAGTGCTAATTCCCTCAGGGGAAGGGTCAAAGGTAATGCCCACACCCTGGGAGTTGTGATCTATCTGTGCCTGTTGTCATATATCTAGTAGGATAGCTCTCAAATCCAATCGAATTGTTAGATCTTCCGTTAATTTACTGAATCTTCTCAGAATGGGAATCACTAGTTTATAATCCATTCCCCTTCCCTTTTTTCTTATGGCCCTTCTGTATTTCTAGAAACTTCTATTTTTATCCCATTTAGGCAAGTGTACAAGCCAAATAAATGAGCCCAACCTTGGTTTGACAAGCTTTCCCTAAGTCGCATTAGAGTGTCAAGCATCAGGGCCACTGCCATCAGCTTTGCCTTGACCATTTGTCATTTCCTCAAAATTAATTAGAGCTCTTTCAACTGAGGCTTTTGCTCTAGGGGAAAAAATCAGCCTATTACATTACATTCTCTATTTATTGTAGTGTGACTTTCCCTTCTCCCCCTCTCACATCTTGCTCAGAGAGTGCAGTGTCTGAGGCTTTGTGTGCACATTTCCTGACTTTGTTTCTGGGGAATTGTCAAAATCCATTTTTTCTTCACTGGAGCTTCAGTCCTTCATTATCTTCCGTTATTTCAGCACATGCACCCTCCCCCCCCCCCCAAACAGGTGAATTCTGCCCTTGGCTGCACGTGGCACATTAATTATGATTTGGGCAAATGCCAGGGGTTCTTAAGGTGTTTTAAAGAAACATAGATTTCCATTAAAAATGTAAAAGTGAACCAAAAGAAAGAGCAAAGGGGAATCTGTGTATACTGGGTTTTTAGAACTAGGAAGCTGTTAATATTATGACTTGGCTCCCTTAGATATCAGTTATCCATTTCCTGATAGAGTATAAGTTCTTTGAGGGCAGGAACAGGAATTTTTGTGTTTGAATCCCTAGTGCTTGACACATAGTAGTTGTTGTGTCTGACTCTTTGTGACTCCATTTTTTTCTTTTTTTGGCAAAGATACTGGAGGGGTTTGCCATTTCTTTCTCCCCCTCACTTTACAGGTTAGAAAACTAAGGCAAACAGTGTTAAGTGACTTGCCCAGGGTCATACAAGCAGTGAGTGTCTGAGGCTGGATTTGAACTCAGGTCTTCCTGATTCTAGGCCCAGTGCTCTGCACTATAGTGCCATCTAGCTACCTCTTAACATATAGTAGGTCTGATCAATGATTGACTCATCATTGGATCAGAGCACTAGAACCAGAAAGTCATCTATTACAATGCTTTTCCTTTTTATAGATAAGGAAACTGGATCTCAGAGAGGGGAAAACAATTTCTACAAAGTCAGAAAGTAGCAAAATCTGTATGAGAAGCCAGGTTCTTTGACTTCAGATCAAAACATGATTTGAATGTGGATTCAGGGAAAAGCCTAACAAAAGTCCAAGCATTACCTTTGTGTGGTTGGGAGCTTTGATGCAGCATCAGATTTTCTGAATAAGATTCTTACTCTATAAAAATTACAAGAGGAGAAACTTTCAGAACAATGAATGATTTTGTAACAACAAAAATGTAAGTGGAAACAAAGCAAAACAAAATGTCCATGACCTTTGTCCCAAAATTTCACGGGAAGAAGAGGAATTTCCCATCTTGACTCTTCCAATTTTGACTTGGCCCTTTGTGGCCTGGTCTCAGTTTCCTCTCTCTGCTCTATTTTTTGGCTCTGAGCTTTGTCACTATTGTTCAATTGCCTTGGCACTCTGGAAATTCTTCCATTGCCTTTGGCTCCTTGACATTGGATATCCCTCATCCATTGGTGAGTTCCTCCAAGAATAGACATTTAGGGCCATCCTGAATTTGTCTGATGCCTCGAATTCTGCTCTTTATTTATGTGTTGTCTTTGTTCATTAAAATGTATTCTATGTGAGGGCAGGGACATGCCTTAATTTTGCTTTTGTTGTAAATGAGGGGTGTATGGAGTGTTCAGGGAGGGCTAGCACCTCTGGTATGAAGGCTTTTCGAGCTCTTTTCCACGGCTGTTCATCTACCTTTGGTGTCTACCTGTCTCCCAACTCTCACCTGTGGCTCCAGGAAGCTGTAGCATGTGTAGTGACCATACCTCAGTAAAGCCTTCTCAACAGACAGACTAAACCAGGTTGAGGGAAACTGATGGGCCTCAAACCTGTTGGTGGGTTAGGTGGATGGCTGCCCAAGCATGTGAAGATTCCCCCAGTAGAATGGGCAGATGAGAATAATCTGTTCTAATGTCCAAGAAGGTGGCTAAAGCAGCTGCCATGGAGTGCTTAGAGCTTGGGTAAACAAAGACGCCAGGGTCATCTACTGCATCCTTGGCCATCATCAGTCATCTTGGCTTTTGTCCTGTCACCAGACTTTGATGTCTCTGGAAGAGAGGGAGGCTGATAACTTTTGCAATTCTACCTTGTTTAAATTCAATTCATTCACAAGCCAAGATATTACCCGTGATGCCATTGGTCCTTTTGGAAGATGAAGGACAGCAGAAAAGGAACTGACAAACCAATTGGCAAACCTGAGGTACAACAGAAAGGGAATTGGAGTTAGAAGATAAGGGTTGAAATCCTAATGTTTCCACCTTACTCATGGTATGATTTTAGGCAAATCACCTTATGTCTCTGGGCCTGTTTCCTCTTCTATAAAATTAGGGTGTTAAACTAGATCATATCTATCATCTCTTTTATTTTGGGTCACAATTATTTTGAGGCTGCATGGGCTAGTGGGACAAACATAGATTCTCGACCTTGGTTTAAATCCCTTCTCTGACACTTACTTCCTGTGCACCTTAGGTAAGACACTTAAACACTTTGGCCTCAGTTTCTACACTGATCAAAAGAGGGGATTGGACTAGATGATCCCTCATGTCCCTTCCAGTTATAATAACCTATGATGCTATGACAAAACGTCCTGAAAGAGTCTTTTGGCCTCTAAATTCTGATTCCATGATTATTGTTCAGTTGCTTTTCAGTTAAGTCTGACTCTTCATGACCCTATTTGGTGGCTTCTTGGCAAAGATACTCGAGTGTTTTGCTATTTCCTAATCCAGTTCATCTTACATGAGGGAAGCAAAGCAGACAGGTTTAAGTGACTTGCTCAGAGTCACACAGCTAATAAGTGTCTGACGTCAGATTTTAATTCATAAAGATAAGTATTCCTGACTACAGGTTTGGACCTCTATCTCTCTATCTGCTGTGTCATCTAAATGCTATTATTCTGAGATGAAAGGAGAATAAAAAAAGAATCACTGAGTATGAATGAAAAGGGCATTGACAAAAAGGGCATTGATAAACTGAAAGTGACCATAATGTTGAAGAAGATGATGCCTTATGGGGTTGTAGAAAGAATCGGGGCTTCTGGGAACCAAGATGGTGGAGTAAGCATTAATTCACTCTCACTCTAACTTACTGACCTTGAAAAATCCAGAAAATACAGCTCCAGGAAAAATCCTGGAACAGTGGAGCCAGCAGAAAGATGGGGTGCAGCAGTTTCTTTTTATCTCAGGAGCCTAGGAGAATTTACAGGAAAGGTCCCTTTTGCTGTGGCTGAAGGGAAACAGTACAGGATGGAAGGTGCTCCAGAAAGCCAGCAACAAGTTCTACCTCAGCAGAGTAGTGGGAGATCCTGAGCTCCAAAGTGGTAGAGCCAGAAAATGCCAACACCAGGACCCCCTGTGTGCCTTTGCACAGCCAGGGGAATTGGCAGACACCAGTGTGGACAGTTGTCCACCAGCAGCTGAGCCAACTTGTGCTCTAGCACAGCCCTAGGGGAGGAGAAGACCTCCACTGGCCAGACTACCCACTCCCACACCTCACGCTGTGAGCTTCAGTGTAACCCTGGGGAAACACAGAAAGACCTCATCTAGTCTTGGCACACACCAGCCAGCTCCAGCTTAGCACCAGTTAAGTTACAGCAGTATATAGCTTCCAGCTGCCAGAACCAGAGACAACAGTACACAAAGCCACTAACCAGGCCCCTACCGACAGCACAAGAAGCATGGAATGGAGTCCCCTGTGCCCCAGAAGCAGAGATCCACTACAAAAGCCAGGAAAAAGCCAATCACAATGAGAAAAACCCAACTTAGAAAAGCAAAGACCATAGATTCTTACTATGGAAACAGGAAAGATCAAAATACAAATTCAGAAAAGGACAGTATTGACACTATACCCACGTCTGAAAACTCAAAAGAGAATATGAACTGGTCTCAAGCCCAAAAAGCATTCTCGGAAGAGTTCAAGAAAGATTTTAAAAGTAAAATTAGAGAGGCAGAAGAAAAATCGATCAATTCCCTTAAAAATACAATTGACAAAATGACAAAAAAAATCACTGAAGAAAACTTAGAAAGGAAAATTTGCCAAACAGAAAAGCAGGTACAAAAGCTAACTGAAGGAAACAATTTGTTAAAACCTAGAATTGGTCAAGTAGAAGCTAATGATTCTATGAGGCATCAGGAATGAGTCAGACAAAATCCAAAGAATGAAAAAATAGAAGAAAATGTAAAATTTCTCATTGGAAAAACAACTGACCTGGAAAATAGATCCAGGAGAGATAATTTAAGAATTATTGATCTACCAGAAAGCCATGGTGAAAAAAAGAGCCTGGACAGTATTGTCCAAGAAGTCATCAAGGAAAACTCCCCCAAGATCCTAGAACCAGAGGGTAAAATAATCATCAAAAAAATCTCCTGATGACTTCCTAAAAGAGATATCGAATTGAAAATGCCAACGAATATTTTGTAGTCAAATTCCAGAATTATCAGGTCAAGGAGAAAAATACTACAATTAGCCAGAAAGAAACAATCCAAATAGCATGGAACTACAGTAAGGATCGCTCAGGACCTTGCAGCTTCTACGTTAAAAGATCAGAGGCATTAGAATATAATATTTCATATGACAAAGGAGCTTGGTTTACAACCAAGGATCAGCTACCCAGAGAATTGAGCATAATCTTTCAGGCAAGGAGATGGACATTCAATGAAATAAGGGACTTCCAGACTTTACTGATGAAAAGGTCAGAATTCAATGAAAAATTTGATCTTCAAATACAAACTCAAGAGAGGCATAAAAAGGTAAATGGAAAAAAAGGGGGAAAATCATGTTATTAAAAAGGGCAAACTGATTGCATTCCTACATGGAAAGATGATATGTGTAAATCTTGACAATTGTATCTTTATTAAGATGTTTAAAAGGGATATACATAGACAGGGGCTGTGAATATAAATTAACTGATGTGATGATAAAAAACTTAATTAAGGAGTGCAAAGCAATTGTAATGGGAAAAGAGGAAAGGAGGAGGCAGAAAATGGTAAATTAAATAACTTGAAGAAGCATAAAACCATATTGTAGTAGAGATAAAGAAGGGAGAGAGATGAGCGTTGTTTGAACTTTACTCTCATCTGATCTGGTTCAAGGAGGGAATAACATACTCAGCTAAATATAGAAATCTAACTTGCCCTACAGGCAGTAGGAGAGGAATGGGGAAAGAAAAGAAAAGGTTAGAAAGGAGGGAAGAAATACTAAGGGAATGAAAAGGGAGGGGGTAGATAAAAGGGAGGGAAGATTGAGGGAGTTGGTGGTCAAAAGTAAAACTTTTTTTGAGGAGGGAATGGGAGAAGGGAAAACAAAAGCATAAACAGGGGGAGAAATAGGATGGAGAGAAAGACACAGATAGTATCACAACTGTGAATGTGAATGGGATGAACTTTCCCATAAAACAGAAGTAGATAGCAGAATGGATTAAAAACCACAATCCTACAATATGCTATTTACAAGAAACATATTGAAACAGGGGGATACACACAGGGTAAAGCTAAAATGAAAAAGGGAGAGATTAGGGTAAATTATGTCATATAAAAGAGTCAAGAGAGAACTGTTACAATGGAAGGGAAAAGCAGAAAAGTGAAAGGGAATAGGACAACCTGATTTTCATTGAATTTGGCTTAAGGAGGGAAACTATCTCACCATTTCTCCTTCTCCCAATAAATTCCTCTCTCACCTCATAAGTTTATTTTTTAGATATCATCCCTTCATATTCAACTTATGCTGTGCCCTTTGTCTATGTGTACATGAACATACATATGCCCACACTCACATACATATTTAGATAGACATATACCCTCCTATACATACATATATGTATATATGCGTGTATGTGTGTGTGTGTGTGTGTGTGTGTATACCTTCAAGTATCTTCATGCTGAGAAACGTCCATGGGTTACAATTGTCATTTTTTTCCATATAGGAAGGTAAATAGTTCACCTTTAATAAGTTCCTTATGATTTCTTTTTCCTGTTTACCTTCTCATGCTTCTCTTGCTTCTTGTTTTTGAAAGTCAAATTTTCTCTTCAGCTCTGTTGTTTTCATCAAGAAAGCTTGAAAATCCTCTATTTCATTGAATGACCATATTTTCCCCTGAAGCATTATACTCAGTTTTGCTGGGTAGATCATTTTGATTTTAGTCCTAACTCCTTTGATCTCCAGAATATTGTATTCCAAATCCTTTGATCCCTTAATGTAGAAGCTGCTAGGTCTTGTGTTATCCTTATTGTATTTCCACAATACCCAAATTGTTTCTTTCTGACTGCTGGCAGTATTTTCTCCTTTACCTGGGAACCCTGGCATTTGGCTATAATATTCCTAGGAGTTTTCTTTTTGGTATCTTTTTCAAAAGGTGATTGGTGAATTCTTTCAATTTATATTTTGCCCTCTGGTTCTAGAATATCAGGGCAATTTTTCTTGACAATTTCTTAAAATATGGTGTCTAGGGGGAGTAGAATAAGGACTTCTGCATGGCTCCTGTTTCCACCTCTTCCAATTCATGTAAAAATTACTCTAAATGAACTTTGGAGCTACAGAACCCACAAAATGACAGAAAGAAGCTAACTTCCTACTGAAGACAGTCTGGCAGGCCGGCAGGAAGTAGCTAGCACAGAGCTCTGGGTGCCAAGGCTAGCCCTGTGTGAGCCAGAGGTTGTAGCCTCAGGGCCTCCACAACCAGTCAGCAGCTGGAGGGACTTCAGATCACTAGTAGCTGTGGTGGTTTCCTGAATTATCAACCAATAGATGCCAAGGACAAAGTGAGAGGTCAGGGCAGTGTGGACAGTGGGAACTGGGAGTTTGGGATTGCAGTCTGGCCTTTAACCCTGGAGAGAGAAGTGGCTGAGGTGTGGCTCTGCAGCTGTCACCACGTGGCTGCTTCAGAGCTCCTGGCCTGCACGTTGTAGGGGGACTAAGCAACCAGTCTGAGGAGTAATCACTCTTGCTTTAACCTGCTTGGATCTGGATTGTGGTCTAGGGTGGAGGTCCTGGGGTGCATGATCAGTTTGCCAGAGAGTGTGGCGTCCTCAGAGAGGGCACCCAACTAATAGCTCCAGTGGATTTGAAAACCCCAGTGATTTGGGACAAAGCTCCCCCCTCTGTGGCAAAAAAGCTTAAAAGTCAAGTAATTGAGTGGCAACATGTGCAAGCTAAGGAAACAAAGCAAGCACTGCAATCAGACATTAGACTCCTATTTTAGAGGCAAAAAGGATTAAAGCATGGAACAGGAGGAAGACAACAAAGTCAGAACTTCTTCACCAAAAGCATCCAAGAAAAATACGAGGTGTTACAGTCCATGGAGGAGCTTAAGAAGGATGTTGAAAACTGAATAAGAGAAGTGGAGGAAAAAATTGGGAAGAGAAATGAGAAAGATGCAAGAAAATTATGAAATGATAGTCAACAACCTGACTGAAGAAAATAACACCTTATGGGGCGGCCAGGTAGCACAGCAAGTAAGAGCACTGGCTCCAGTGTCGAGAAGACCTGGAGATCAAATCCCGGGCTCAGACACTTAGCACCCACCCAGAAACACCTGGCTGTGTAACCTTGAACAAGTTACTTAACCCCAATTGCTTAGGGGCGGCCAGTTGGCTCAGTGAGTAAGAGCACCGGCTCCAGTGTTGGGATGACCTGGATCAAATCCGGGATCAGATACTCAGCACCACACCCAGAAATAACGGGCCGTGTAACCTTGAGCAAGTTACTTAACCCTGATTGCTTTAAAAAAAAAAAAGAAAATAACACCTTATGAAATAGCCTAACTCAAATGGCAAAAGAGGCTCAAAAAGGCAATAAGGAGAAGAATGCCTTAAAAAGCCAAATTTGCCAGATGGAAAAAGAATCTCAAAAGCTCACTGAAGAGAATCATTTCTTCAGAATTAGATTGGAGCAAATCAAATGGAAGCTAGTGACTTTATGAGAAATCAAGATACTATTACACAATTCCAAACAAATGAAAAAATAGAAGGCAATGTGAAATATCTCATTGGGAAAACCATTGACCTGGAAAATAGATCTAAGAGAGACAATTTAAAAATTATTGGACCACCTGAAAGCCATGATAAAAAAAAAAGAACCTAGAAATCATCCTTCAAGAAATTCTCAAGCAAAATTGCCCTAATGTTTTAGAACCAGAGGGCAAAATAGAGGTCAGAAGAATCCACCAATCACCTACTGAAAAAGATCCCAAAAAGAAAACTCCTAGGAATATTATAGCCAGGTTCCAAAATTCCCAGATTAAGGAGAGAATATTACAAGCAGCCAGGAAGAAACAATTTTAATATTGTGGAAACACAATCAGGATACCCCAGGATCTGGAAGCTTCTACACTGAGGGATCAAAGGGCTTGGAATATGATATTCTGGAGCTCAAAGGAGCTGGGATTAAAACCAAGAATCACTTACCCAGCAAAACTGAGTATCATGTTTCAGGGGAAAATGTGGTTATTCAATGGAATAAAAGACTTTCAAGTATTCTTGATGAAAAAAACAGAGTTTAATAGAAAATTTGATTTTCAGATACATAAGCAAGAGAAGTATGAGAAGGAAAACAGGGAAAAGAAATCATAAGGAACTTATCAAAGTTGAACTATTTACATTGCTACAGGAAAAAACAATAATTGTAACTTATGAAATTTTTCTCAGTATGAGAATAGTTGAAGGGAATAGAAATGTGTATATATATATATATACACACACACACATATACACATACACATAGATATATATATGTATACATATAGGGTATAAGGGCCTATGAATACATATGTTAGTGTGTGTATATATGTGTACAGGCATATGTAGACAGAGGGCATAGGAGCAATTGAATAGGAATGGATGATACATAAAAGGTGAAATTAAGTGGTGAGAGAGGAATATAATGAGAGAAAATGGGGAGAGGCAGAATGGGGTAAATTTCATATGGAAGGGGCAAGGGAAAATTATTACAATGAAGAGGAAGAACAGGAAAGCAAAAGGGAATGAATTACACTTTTTCTCATTGAATTTGGCTTAGGGAGGGAATGACATTGACACTAAATAGGATATCTCACCTTACAGGAGAGCAGGGGGAAGGGGATGAGAAGGGGGATGATGGAAGGGAGGGCAGGCTGGGTGGGGAGGGAAGTTGGAAACACCCACTTTTGAAAAGGGACAGGATAAAAGTAGAGAATAGAACAAGTGGGAGGTGGGATAAGATGGAGGGAAATATAATCAGTCTTTCGCAATATATCCATTATGGAAATGTTTTGCATAGCTACACATGTAAAACCTATATTGAATTGCCTATCTTCCCAGTGAGAGTGGGTGTCAATGGAGGAAGGGAAAGAATCTGGAAGTCAACATTTTAAAATCAAATGTGATATATATATGAAATTTTACATGTAACTGGGAAATAAGATATACAGGCACTGTTGTATAGAGATACACTGTGCTCTACTGGAAAGTCGAAGAGGGGATGGGGGAAGATATGGGAAAGACAAGATTGGGGGAGCAGATATTTAGTGGGATCAATGGTTTGGGGTGGTGGGTAGGGGAAAAATGGGGAGAAAATTTATAACTCAAAATCTTGTGGAAATAAATGATGTAAACTAAAAAATTAAAAAGAGAGCAAAAAAGATGGTGTCCAGGCTTTTTTTTTATCATGGCTTTCAGGTAGTCCAATAATTTTTAAATGATCTCTTCTAAATCTGTTTTTCAGGTCAGTGTTTTTTTTCCAATGAGATATTTCACATTGCCTTATATTTTTTTCATTTATTTGAATCTGTTTTATAGTATCTTGATTTCTCATAAAGTCCCTAGTTTCCAATTGCCCCAATTTTAATTTGAAGAAGTTATTATCCTCAGTGAGTTTTTGAAATTCCTTTTCCATCTGGCAAATTGGGTTTTTTAAGGCATTCTATTCCTCACTGTTTTTGGGGGAATCCTTTGCCATTTGAGTTAGTTTACTTTTTAAGGTGCTATTTTCTTCTATGTATTTTTGGGTCTCCTTTAGCAGGCTGTTGACTCATTTTTTATGATTTTCTTGCATCATTTTCATTTCTCTTCCCAATTTTTCCTCCACTTCTCTTACTTGATTTTCAAATTCTTCTTGAGCTCCTCCATGGCCTATAACCAATTCATATTTTTATTGAAGGCTTGTGATGCAGGAGTTCTTACTTCACTGTCTTTCTCCCACTCCATGACTTGATCCTTTGTGGCCCCCCAAAAGGATTCTATGGTCTGTTTGTAGTCCTGTTGCTTACTCCTTGGCAGCCATTACTTGACTTTTGATCTCTTTGCCATGGTAAAACTCTGCTTCCAGAATAGAGAAAGCTATGTCCCAAATCACTGGGATTTTCACAGCTGCTGGACCTATTAGGAGGGTGCCCTATCTCCAGCCCCCACAAGCTCTGGCTCACTGGTCACACACCCCAGGGCCACCACCCAAAACCAAGATCCAGATCGAAGCAGGTCAAAGCCAGAGTGATTATCCTCTGAATGGTTGCTTTGTCCCCCTACCATCTGCAGGCAGGAGCTCTGGAAGCAGCCACTCAGTGGCAGCTGCAGCTGCTATGCCTCCACTGCTTCTCACCCCAATGGCAGGGGCCAAACTGCACTCTTCATTTCCCCCATTCCAACAGAGTTCCACACTGACCTTTTACTTTGTCTTTGGCATTTATGGGTTGAGAAGTCTGGAAACCTCCACAGCTACTAATGATTCAATCCCCTGAAGTGTGCTCTGGGAGCTGCTGGTTGGGAACCACCCTGGGGCTGGAACCCTGTGGTTCTTGACAGACTGCACTCAGCTCCCAGTGTTATGTGACAGACCCTTACTATCAGCCTGCCAGGCTGCCTACAGCAGGAGATTTGTTTCTCCATGTCACTTTGTGGGTTCTGTAGCTCTAAAGTTTGTTTAGAATCATTTTTACATATATTAGAAGTGATTGGAGCAGGAGCCCATGTCAAGTTTTTGTTTTTACTACACCGTCTTGCCTCCTCCCCAAGCCCAATCTAATTGAAAAGTTTTTGCACAGGTATAACCAATGCAACCAAGATTAGGAAGGAAGCAGAAAATGAATGTCTCTGACAAAGGTCTCATTTCTAACATATATAGAGAACTGAGTCAAATTTAAAAGAATACAAGTCATTCCCCAATAGATAAATGGTCAAAGGATATGAACAGGCAGTTTTCAGGGGAAGAAATTAAAGCTATCTATAGTCATATAAAAATGCTCTAAATTACTATTGATTAGAGAGATGCAAACCAAAACAACTCTGAGGTACCATATCACAACTATCAAATTACCTAACATGAGAAACAGGAAAATGATAAATGTTGGAGAAGATGTGGGGAAGTTGGAACACCAATTCATTGTTAATGGAGTTGTGAACTGAGCCAACCATTCTAGAGAGTAATTTGGAACTATTCTCAAAGGGCTATAAAAATGTGTATTCCTGGGACGGCCAGGTGGCACAGCGAGTAAGAGCACTGGCCCCAGGGTCGGGATGACCTGGGGATCGAATCCAGGCTCAGATACTTAGCACCACACCCAGAAGTAACTGGCCATGTAACCTTGAGCAAGTTAGTTAACCCCAATTGGCTTTAAAAAAACATTTTACATTCCCTTTTAGCCTAGCAATGCCACTTCTAAGGCTGTATCCCAAGCACTCACATATACAAAAAATTTTACAGCAGTTCTTTTTGTGGTGACCAATAACTAGAAATTGAAGGGATGTCCATCAATTGGGGAATTACTGAACAAATTGTGGTATATTAATGTAATGGAATACTATTTTGCTATAAGAAATGATGAACAAGTGTACTTCAGAAAAACCTGGAAATACTTATGTGAACTGATGCTGAGTGAAGTGAGCAGAACTAGGAGAATATTGTGCATAGTAACAGTCAGTGTGTAATCACTGACTTCAATAAACTTAGCTTTTCTCAGCTATGCAAGGACCTAAAACAATTCCCAAAGACTCATGCTGGAAAATGTCATCCACATTCAGAAAAAGAACTATGGAGTCTGAATACAGATTGAAGCAGACCATTTTATTTTTTGTTGTTGTTTTGTTTTATGTTTTTCTTTTTCATGTTTACTCCCATTAGTTCTATTTCTTCTATACAACATGACTAATGTTAAAATAGGTTTAATAGGGAAAAAAAGAATTGGGGATGGGATTTTATTTAGTTTGGAGAAGAGAAGACTTTAGAATTTTTTTGCTTAATTACAGATGATGGAATAAAGAAATTTTCAAAGTTGCAAAGAAGTAGATTTAGGCTTTATGCTTGGACATACTAAATAATAATATACTGAATGGGTTCCCTCAGGAAGAACTGAGTTTGCCTGGAAAAAAAGTGCCAAGGGACTCAAGCATTGTCTACATGACCATTTAGGCACAGTAAACAAGGAATTCCTTTTCAGGTATGAATCGGATTAGATGACTATGGAAATCCATTGCTTTCAAGAATCTGTTTTCTTATCTCTAAATGGGGATAATAATACCTGTTGTAACTACATAATAATAATAGCTAATACATTTATGCTTTAAAGTTTGCTTTACATGATTTGAATATTTCATAAGCTCCTCCTAAGGAGTCTTTGAAGTACAGATGCTATTGTACCCCCTTTTCACAAATGAGAAAATTGAGGCAGACAAAAGTTAAGTGACTTGCTCAATGTCACATAGTTACTAAGGGTCTGAGGTAGGATTGACTCTTAGATCAGGCACTCTATCCTGAGGCATTAGGTGGCTCAGTGGATAGAGTACTGCAGCTGGAATCAGGAAGACTTGAATTTATTTCTGACTTCAGACATTTACTTGCTGTGTGACCCTGGGCAAGTCACTTAACCTCTATCTGCTTCAGTTACCTCATCTGTACAATGGGGATCATAATAGTACCTGACTTCCAGGGTTGTGAGGATCAAATATTTGTAAAGTGCTTTGTATACCTTAAAGCTCTACATAAATGTAGAAATTTCTTTCCCTCCTCCTCCTCGTCCTCCTCCTCGTCCTCCTCCTCGTCCTCCTCCTCGTCCTCCTCCTCCTCCTCCTTCTTCTTCTTCTTCTTCTTCTTCTTCTTCTTCTTCTTCTTCTTCTTCTTCTTCTTCTTCTTCTTCTTCTTCTTCTTCTTCTTC
>NW_027185575.1:1915356-1982895 GCF_028583685.1 Petaurus breviceps papuanus
TCTTCTTCTTCTTCTTCTTCTTCTTCTTCTTCTTCTTCTTCTTCTTCCTTCCCCTCCTCCTCCTCTTTCTCCTTCTCCTTCTCCATCTCTATCTCCTTTTCCTCCTCCTCTTCTACTTAGATGGCTTTTGTTTGACCTTCCAGGGTATTGTTATAAGATAATAAAACCTAGCTTTTACACACTGCTTTAAGGTTTGTAATGTTCTTTAAAAATTTTATTTCCTTTGATCCTCACAACAACCCTGTGAAGTAGGTACTATTATTATCTCCATTTTGCAAATGAAGAAATTGAGGTAGATAGAAGATCAATGCCTTTCCCAGTGTCATCCATCTGGTGTCAAAGGCCAGATTTGAACTCAAATCTTCCTGCCTCTAAATCCAGGACTCTATCCACTACCATATAAATTGTTACATAGTTACCTGCCATTTTCCACAGCTGTGATGGACTTAATCCAGAATGAGAAAGGAATATCCGGACATAGCTAAAATGCCAGTTTGTTGCTGTTATTGGGAGCTTTCAAATTTTTTTATTGGAGTGCAATGAGGAGGAGACATAATAAATGTTTATAAAAATAAGTGAAAAAATCAAATGTTGTGTAAATTTTGTGGCACTATTAAAACAGTAGGTATTGTGATTATTTCCCCTCCTCCACATCTTGTTGGATGCCCAAGCCTAGTCATGACCTTTTCTAAGAGTTATTATCCTGGACAATTTCTTTGCCTACTTAGATTTGGAGTTCTTCAAGGGTTTTCTCCCTCTCAGAGCTTACTAGATTCAGCACCATTGCCTTTCTGGCTGGTAAGTGAATCCTTATGATTCAGAAGCTAAGTCATCCAAAAAAGACATGCTGTCTTTTGACTCTTGCGATATATTCCAAATGACACATGTACATTTTTTAAATCTAGAGATGATGTCTCGGGCACAGGGAGTGTTCACCAGCCTTCTTCTTCCCCTGCTTAGAACCCAAGGCTGGAGACATTCCCTATGAACCTTCAGCACCACTGCCTATAAATGTAATTCTTTTTCCTTTTATTACACAATTAGGTAAATTGGACAGATGTTCAACTTTGTTTTCCCACTCTTCAGTGCTCAACTGTGTGTGCCATTCACCACAGCTTCCCCCTCCCTCCCAATCCCCAAGTGTTTCTAATTGTTCTCATTTAGCCTCAATGGCCACAGAAGAGCCTGGCAGGATTTTTGGCAGCTTTGTGATGGTATGAAGGCCTTTTATTTGAGGGGGAATTTTGATCTGGAATGATATGCATCTCTCAGGGTAGTGTGCTTTGAGTCAAAAGTAGGATGATCAAAAGGATGAATGATGTGGTGAATGTGTGTGAATTCATGTTGTGAGTTGTTTTTGAAAATTGAATTTTATTGATGCCTTTGTTTTGACATCACAGTCATTCTTGGACTTGAACTCCAAACTGTTCCCTGTCTGGAGTGGAACCCTCTCTTATAACAAAGAAAATCATTGAGAAATACACACACACACACACACACATACCGATCCAGAGACTTTATTTGTCAGTGTATGCACCCTTTGGTTGGCATATTCCTCTTACCTCTCAAAATATAAACTTCTATTTAGATTTTACAGTTGTTCACCATCTGAGGACTCTCTACCCTTTTATGTTATTTATACATTGTTGACTACATTTACTTGATCATCAAAGAAGGGAAGGGAAGGAAAGGGAGGGGAAGGAATCCCCTATTCTTCATATATTATACTCCATCTTCCATTTCTGTGCCTTCATTCTGGCTGTCCCCTGTGCTCAAAATGCTTTGTATACTCATCTCTGACTCCTAGTTTCTGTGGCTTCCTTCAAAATTAAGGTCATAGCTTCTCTCCAACTTACAGCCTTTCTTGATCCCTCAATGGCTCCTGGATTCCTTCCTCAAATACTCTGCACTCCCTCCCCTTCCCTTCCCTTCCCTTCCCTTCCCTTCCCTTCCCTTCCCTTCCCTTCCCTTCCTTTCCCCCCCTCAGAATATAAGTACGTTGAGCATTGAAATTATTTCTCCCCTTTGCTTTTGCATCTCCAGATCATGCAGTGATTAGTTCAATGATTGGCTTAAAAGATGCTTGGCTTTTTGCTAAGTGTAACTAATAAAATGATATTTATAAATTTTAATTAATAATGTGTTCAATTAATAAAATTAGTAATTTGATTAATAAAAGCTCCTTGACTAAGAACAGAGATACTATATAAATTTCTGACACATTCAGGTGGGTTTTTTTTTTGATGGTTATTCTTATTATGTGCCTCCTATATGCCAGGCACTGAGCTAGATGCTTAAGATACAAAAAAATCCAAAAACACTTCACCTGCCCTCAAGGAGCTTAAATTCTAATGGGAATGTCAGCATCTAAACAGCAGGATACACATAAGATAGTCTCAGAAGGAAAGCGCTATCAGTGGAGGACGTGGGAGACTGGGAAAGGCCTCCTGCAGAAGGTGGAGTTGGGGCTAAGTTAATACAAGAATGTGGAAGGAAAAGGTAGATCGCAATTTGTCTGAAGAAGATCTGGAGGTTAGAGTAGATGACACATTTAATTTAAGTCAAGTGTGCTATAGAAGCCACGAAACTAATAGTATCTTAGACTGCATTGAGGCTAAAGCATCCAAATGTGAGAGCTTGGTGGTCGTCTGCCATGGCCAGACCCCATCTAGAGTGTTGTGTCCAGTTCTAGTTTCCAGAGAAAGGAAGGCCATTGATAAGGTGGAGAACAAACCAGTGGAGGAAATAAGAATGAAGAAGGACCTTGAGTTGATGGCATATGAGGATTGGTTGGAAGAAATGGGATTCCTAGACTGGAAAAGAGAAAAGTTTAGAAAGAACATGATAACCATCTTGAAGTATCTGAAGGTTTTTATCATGAAAGAAAGGTTAGTCTTGTTCTGTTTGGCCACATAAATTAGAACTTAGAAAAGCAAATGGGGGTGGTGGTGCAGTGACTAGAACACAGGCCCTGGAGTCAGGAGGACCTGAGTTCAAATGTGACCTCAGACACTTAACGCTTACTAGCCATGTGAACTTGGGCAAGTCAGTTAACCCCAATTGCCCTGCCCTTCCCCCTCCAAAAAGCAAAAATAAAAATAACTAAAAATAAAATTACTTCTCTTAAAAAAATAAAGCAAATGGGAGGAATTGCAAAAGAGAAGATTTAGGCTTGATTAAGAGGGGGAAAATTGTAATAATAAGAGTCATCCTAACGTAAAATAGGTTTTCTTGGGAAGATCCTTCTAATTTGCCTTCAACAGGGATATGCAACTATAGTAAACATATAGGAGGGGTATGCTCCTAGTGTGGCCCCTCTTATCTCCCTATGTGCTGGGGCTGGCTTACTCACTCTAGTTCTACCCTCACTGATATATTAGGCTAGTTCTACAAAAAGGGGTACCAGTTATGGTCACCATCATCTTACTCTCAGAGTTCTAGACTAAGCCTGGTATAGAGGACATTATTGCATGCAGAAATGTAGTCCCTGAGCCCCCACTCATCGACCATTTATACAAATCAGAGCATGATAATACCATTAAATGTAAAACATGAAACATTTATTAAACAATTCTTGCAAAAACAAGAATAATTACAACATGATATTTACTATTAGAAGACAGAAAGTAGGAAAAGTAAAAACATAAGATTCCACCTACAAACTTAACTCACTCTGTCCCACCAATGCACATAGTATCCAGATGGAGAATGACAACAAACTTAAAAAACCCTGGAAATTGGGTACATGAGTAGAGAAACACATGTTTTTTGTGCAGCTCACAACTCTAAAAATCAGGCCTGAATGTTAGTGGCCTATTTGAAATAATAGTATGACTCATGTATTTGCTGTTACACATTTTAGTCTATCCAATTTTTACCCCTGGATGAAACTACTTCTTTGCTCCTCTTGCACTGCTAAAGAAAGAATAAGCTGTTTTTAGACAATAATGATTTGAAGCATAAAGTCCATAGAGCTTCTCAGGTCTGTTCCCTAGACTATGACTTGTGGCATCATGACAATATTTCAGTGAAAAGATGTTCCCTTTAATCCTTACATCTGCAAAACTATGTAGGTCTTGTACCCTAAAGCTTTGAGGGGTTTTCCCCATCTGAGCAACAGAATAAAGTAAAGGGAAATGTAGGCAAACCTTTGTACAGTTCCTCAAGGTATAAATTGCACTGGAGTGCAAATTAGTCTTTCCCCCAGACAACTCTTCACTGGCACCCAAAGAAAAGTTCTCTCCTTTCCTCTAGTCAACCCTTTCAAAAAGCAGAGCTTCCTTCCAATCAGAGCAGCTCTCTTCATCCCTCCTCAACAGCACAGTCTCTCTGTCAACACTTCTCAGTTGCTGTCTGCCTCTCAGTTCTGCTTTTATTAGGTTTTGTGTTCTACATTTTATAATTTAATACAACCTCTTCTGTAAGCAACATCTCTTAGCAGCTTCTCCAGTCTCTCTTCTGTATTTTCTGACTCCTGTTTTCTTACTCTTGGTCTCTGTGGCTTCTAATATGGCTTCTGCTCTTTCAAATCAGGGCCTCCTCATCTAGAGTGACCCATCTTTAAATTAGTCTGAGTCAACTCAAAACTCCTATTTCTCCCAGATATCGCAATATGTAATTATTGAACAAAAGTCCCACAATCTCCAGACAGTTCTTTGATGGAGAGTTTTCCACTAATAAACTCCAGAGGCCAGAAAAGAAATTCACATTAGCTTCTAGGAAACAATCCACTGCAGCCATCTTTACAATCAGTCAGTAGTTTTGCCTCTGACAGGAATGCTTTCACTCTGTTCCTTCCAGAATGTTTTGTATCTAACCACAAGCATTTTTATCTGAGAGGCGGCTTTTCTTTCAGGTTCCTACAGAATTGTCTGTCTTTCTTCTTAAAATATTTTGTTGGGCACAGAGTCAAGATGGCAGAGTAGAAGCAAGTAGAACCCCACTGCTTTGGCTTCCGCCTTCCCCAATCCATGTAAAAAGGGGACTCTGAACCAACTTTGGAGCTGTAAAACCCACAAAATGACACAGAGAAGCTAACATCCCACTGAGGACAACTCGGCAGGAATTGGCCAGCGCAGCAATTTGGGAGCCAAACCCAGCCCCACACCTAGGCTGTAGTTCCAGGGTGGGCCTTACCAGCCTCAGGCCAGAGGGATTCCAGATCAGCAACAGCTGTGGCCATTTCCAGAATTATCAACACATAGATGTGAAGGACAGAGTGAGAGGTCAGTGCAGACTTTAGGACCCAGTAAGTGGGAGTGCTTGGCTTTTGCCCCCAGGACAAGAAGCCGCTGAGATGCTGGCACAGACAGCCAGTGCCACATGGCAGCTTCAGCTCCTGGCCTGCAGAGTGTAGGGGGACCAAGCCACCAGTATGAGGGGTAATCACTCTTGCTTTAAACTGCTTGGATCTGGATTGCAGTCTAGGGTGGAGGTCCTAGGGTATGTGTCCAGCTTGTGAGAGCATGTGGAGGCCTCAGAGAGGGCACCCATCTAATACCTTCAGCAGCTGAGAAACCCCCAGCATTTGGGACTGAAGCTCCCCTGTCTGGTGGCAGAGTCCCACTGTGGCAAAAAGCCCAAGGATCAAATGACTGAGGGATGACATGACCAGGCAAAGGAAACAAAGCAAATAGAAGATTCCAACATTAGACTACTATTTTGGGAACAAAAAGGAGCAAAGCATTGAACAGGAGGAAGACAGTGAAGTCAGAACTCCTGCACCAAAAGCTTCAAAGCTTCAAAGGAAAATATAGGCTGGTTACAGGCCATAGAGGATCTTAAGAAGCAGATAAGAGAAGTGGAGGAAAAATTGGGAAGAAAAATGAGAACAATGCAAGAAAATTACAAAATGAGAGTCAACAACCTGACTAAGGAAAATCACACCTTAAAAATAGACTAACTCAAATGGCAAAAGAGGCTCAAAAAGGCAATGAGGAGAAGAATGCCTTAAAAAAAGCCAAATTTTCCAGACGGAAAAAGAATCTCAAAATCTCACTGAGGAAAATCTGCTTCAGAATTATATTGGAGCAAATGGAAGCTAATGACTTTATGAGAAATCAAGATGCTGTTAAACAGATCCAAACAAATGAAAGAATAGAAGGCAATGTGAAATAGCTCATGGGAAAAACCACTGACCTGGAAAATAGATCCAGGAGAGATCATTTAAAAATTGTTGGACCCCCTGAAAGCCATGATCAAAGTAAGAACCTAGAAATCATCCTCCAGGAAGTTCTCAAAGAAAACTGCCCTAATGTTTTAGAACAAGAGGGCAAAATAGACCTTGAAAAAAAGCCACCAATTACCTCCTGAAAAAGATCCCAAAAGAAAACTCCTAGGAATATTATAGCCAGGTTCTGGAATTCCCAGATTAAGGAGAGAATATTACAAGCATCCAGGAAGAAACAATTTGAATATTGTGGAAACACAATCAGGATACCCCAGGATCTGGAAGCTTCTACACTGAGGGATCGAAGGGCTTGGAATATGATATTCCAGAGGTCCAAGGAGCTGGGATTAAAACCAAGAGTCACCTACCCAGCAAAACTGAGTATCATGTTTCAGGGGAAAATATGGTCATTCAGTGGAATAGAGGAATTTCAAGCATTCTTGTTAAAAAAACCAGGGTTGAATAGATAATTTGACATTCAGATACAAGAAGGAAGAGAATCATGAGAAAGTAAACAGGGAAAAGAAGTCATAAGGAACTTATCAAAGTTGAACTATTAACAGTCCTCCATGGAAAAACAATAATTTTAACTGATGAAACTTTTCTCAGTATGAAAATAATTGAAGGGAATATATATATATATATATATATACATATATATATACATATATATATGTCTATATATGAGGGTATATTGGCATATGAATACATATGTGAATGTGTGTATATATGTTTACAGGTATACATAGATAGAGGTCACAGGACCAATTTAACAGGAAGGGATGATACTTAAAAGGTGAAATTAAGAGTGAGAGAAGAATGTAATGAGAGGAGATGGGTGAGACACAATGGGGTAAATTATCTCATATAGAAGAGGAAAGGGATAATGGTTACAATGGAGGGGAAGAATAGGAAGGCAAAAAGCAATGGGTCAACCTTATTCCCATTGAATTTGGTTTGAGGAGGGAATGAAATACACACTAAATAGGGTATCTCACCCTACAGGAGAGTAGGGGGGAAGGGGATGAGAGGGGGGGATAATGGAAGGGAGGGGAGGCTGGGGGGAGGGAAGTTGGAAGCACCCACTTTTGAAAAGGGATGGGATCAAAGTAGAGAATAGAACAAGGGAGAGGTGGGATAGGAGGGAGAGAAATATAGCCAGTCTTTTACAATATATCTACTATGTTATTGTTTTGCATTAGCTACACATGTCCATCCTATACTGAACTGCTTATCTTCCCAGTAAGGGTGGGAGACAAGGGAGGAAGGGAATGAATCTGGAATTCAAAGTTTTAAAATAAAATGTTTAAATATATATATATATATACACACACTATTATTAATACTATTTTACATGTAATTGGGAAATAAGATACACAGGCACTGGGGAATGGAGATCCACTGGAAAAGTCGAAAGGGTATGGGAGAAAATATGGGAGAGAGCAGATTGGAGGAGGGGATATCCTATGGGACTGCTATTTTGGTGCAGGGGGTAGGGGAAAAACAGGGAGAAAATTTGTAACTCAAAATCTGGCAGAAACAAATGTTGTAAATCAGAAGTTAACAAAGCATTTGAAAAAAAGATATTTTGTCTGTATTTTATAAAAAAAATGTTTTTTTTTCTGCTCTTTTTCAGCAAATAAAATGTCCACGTAACAAAAGTACAATATTTTACATCTGTAATGAGTGGATTAGCACATGTCAGGGACATTGTAGAGGGGAATCTTACTTGGCTTCTGACAAGATGACCTCTGGGGACCCTTTCAATTCTGACATTCTCTGTGTGACCAATTCCTATCTAGTAGTTTTGGTCAGCTATTACTTTCTAGGAATTGTGCTAGGGCCTGGAATTACAAAGATAGGAATTAGACCGCTCCTGCCCTTAAAAAGTTTATTTTTCACTCAGAAAGAAAACAGGTACATATAGAACTGAATATAAATTATAAACAAAATATATACAAAGCATTATATTTTGAAGGGGAGAGGGCTCTATCTTCAGGGACCAAGCAAAGATTCATGTAGATGGGGGCACTTGAACTGAACCTTGAAGGTAATGAAGAGGGGGATTCTGGGTATTTTGTCCCTAGAGGCTAGCACAATGCCTGATACGTAGTAATTAATTAATATATGTATATTGATTGATTGTTGGACTGGGCAACAGTCAACTGGGCAGCTAGGTGGTCCAGTGGATAGAGCACTGGTCCTGAACTCTGGAGGATGCCACTTCAAATCTAGTTTCAGATACTAGCTGTGTTACCCTGGGCAAGTCACTTAGCCTTGTTTTCCTCAGTTTCCTCATGTATAAAATGAACTGGAGGAGGAAAAGGCAAACACCTACAATATCTCTGCCCCAAAAAACCCCCAAATGAGGTCACATTGAGTTAGACATCACTGAAAATGATTGAACACTAACAAGACACTTAACTATGCATTCTTTCCTTCTCTCTCTACTTCTCTCCCCCAACCAGTTAACCTCCTTGAGGACACAGGCAATTTCATTTTATTCTGTGTATCCCCAGTGCCTAGTACAGTGCCTGCCACATTTAATATTGAATAGAGTGAAGTAGCATAGATTTGGAAAATGATTTTAATTGGAATCTTTCTCACTTTGGAGAAACACAATTTTGTCTTTTGTGAGTTCTATGTAGGACATACGATTTGTGAAATACTTTTTTTTTTCATCTTGAAAGAAAGATGTTGTCATTTTGGGGAGCAAGCTGGCTGACAGTCAGGGACTAGGGCTATTACTTAGTGTCTCTGAGGATAAGCAATTTGAGTTTTAAGACACAGTTAAACTTGACATCAATTACAGTCAGTAATGGTTACAAAAGCATTTTCACAGTAATTAAAGTGCTGTTCTTCATTCTTGTGCCAAATTGCTACTAACAAATCCATTAAAGTATTATAAGTTTCATCTCACAATGCATAAATATGACCCATGAAGGAGATTGAGGGGGTTGAAAAAAACTTAGTTCATCCAGTTATTTGATAAACATTTGCTGAGTCCTACTATGTGCAAACTCTTGGGCATTGGAAGTCAGACAAAGATGAAAATGATGTGGTCCTCAAATTCAATAGGAGTCGATAATGTGATATGGTAGCCAAAAAGAGCTTATTTGGGTTGAATTCCAAGGGCCACAGCTTCTGTGAATTTGGAAATGACAGGACTATTGTTGTATAGTACATCTAGAGCAATGAGTACAGTTTTGGGTAATTCAATCAGCAAGTACTTATTAAGTCCCTCCTTTTATAGCAGGAACTGTTCTGGGTTTTAGGGACACAGATACAAAAACAATAATCCTTGCCCTCAAGGAGCTTTTCATTCCTTTGGGAAGGGTGGATATGGGGGAAGACTACTGATAAATTAGAGAATATGCAGAGGAAGGTAACCTGAATGGGGAAAGGTCCCCAGCTTATATAGTATAAAATTTTCTTGCTTGAAGAGACTGGGGGTATTTTGCTGAAAGAATAAGAGGGCTGGGGTGGCATGACAGCTGACTTCAAGCATTTGAGAAGTTATGTAGAAGACGAAGACTTAGAATCAGATCCCCCCAATTTCTCAGCTGAAGATAATGATGTTTAGACATTCAATTACTTGCTCAAAGTCACATAGACATAATGTAGGTGGTTAAGCCAAGATTTAAATCCATGTTCTTGCATGCCAACTCCATCACACTTTCCATCATGCCACACAAGAGAAATAGGCGGAAGTTACCAAGAGACAGATTTAGGTTTGATGGACATAATTCTTACCTATGAAAGCTATCTCAAAATGCAATGGACTTCCTCTGTAAATTGGACAACCATTTCCTGGATAGGTTGTAGAAAGAATTTTCTCCCCAGTTATGAGGCAGTTAGATGGCACAATGTATAGAATGCTGAACTTGTCATAGGAAATGCCTGAGTTTATATTCTGCTTCAGATACCTGCTAGATTTCCGACTCTGAGCAAGTTGCTTGGCTTCTGTCTGCCTTAGTTTCCTCATCTGTAAAATGAGGATAAGAATAGTACCTACCTCACAGGGTTGTTGTGGGGGTCAAATGAGATAATATATGCAAAATGTTTTTCAAAGCTTAACTAAAGCATTATGTAAATGCAAGCTGTTGTTATTATTTGTTGGATGAACCAGATTGACAAAAACCATCAATTGATTAATAAACATTTGTTAGATGTTTAGTATATGCCAGAGACTATGCTAGATGCTGAGAATAAAAATAAAAGAATGCCTTGAGGGAGTTTACATTCTTATAGGTGAGGCAAAGGTTATACATACATCCACACATCCACTTACATGTGTACATATATGCATATATATGCAAACGTGTGTGTATACAGTACAAAGAGAATAACTCTAAAGAGAAGAATAAATAAATACAAGGAAGTCAGAAAGGGAGGTCATTAGCAATTGGTGATTGGGGAAGCAGAGGATTAGGAAAGGGTATGGAAGATTGCACTTGTACCGCATCTTGAAGGAAGAGAGGGATTCTATGATGTGGAGACAGAGTACATTCCAGGGACTGGGGATGTCATTGCAAAGGCACGGAGACAGAAGATGAAGTTCTATGTGTAAGAAACAGAGAGAAGGCTAGTTTGACTGGATCACTGAGTGCTAATGAGGTTGGAAAGATGGGCGTCAGTATTGTGATGACAGCTGATGAGGTCACCAAAAGAGAGTGAAGAGAAAATAGAAAGGGATTCAGGGAGCCTTGGGAGGACTCTTCGATAACACTCATAGTTAAGAGTCATGGTATGGATGATAAGCCAGTAAATGAGACTACGAAGTAGTTACATAGTTAAGAGAAAAACAAGAAGAAAATAGCATCATGAAAACCCCAAGAAGAGAGAGTATCCATGAAGGGAGTCAAGTGAATGAGTCAGCAAGCATTTATGTGTTTGCTATGTACTAGATGCTATGCCAAGTCCAGGATATATGTTGTTGTTTGTCCTTTGTTTTTGAAGACCAATGACATCTCAGTGATGTCATGACTTGAGCAGGAGTTGGATTTAAGTGAGGGAGAATTGGGTAAAGTCATAAGCCTCACTCTGTGTTCCAGAGTAGTTGAAGTCCAGTGATAAGCCATAAGTCAGGATGACTGGTAATGGCCCAAGATGCAGCGGCTACTCTTGTTGTCTTCCATGTCTCACCAAGCCCTTAATGCTCCACAGCACCTCCTGGGCATACAAATAAAAGGAAAAAGGAAGGTAATCTCTGCCTTTACGGAGCTTACACTCCAAAGGGAGAAGAAAACATATAAAAGGGAACTGAAAGTGTGTGTGTGTGTGTGTGTGTGTGTGTGTGTGTGTGCTGTGCTCACATGAGATAATAGTTGTGAAATCCAGAGAATGAAGGATGGCTTGTCAAGGCCATTACTGAACATGAAGGTTCTGGGAAGACTTCACCAATGGGAGAAAGAAGGCAACTTCAGGGACAGAGGGAGAAGGCTGCTGAGTCAAAGGGGTGTTCAGGTTCAGAAGAAGGGTTGTGGACGGTATAAAATGCTACAATTGGGTGATGAAAAATGATGATTGAGGAAAAAAACATCAGATTTGTTGATGAGGAGAGTGAGATCTCCAAGGTTCCTTCCAACTCTGGAATTCTGTGATTTTGGGGATTCCTTTTGTCAAGGGTCTCACAGCCAAGTTAGGGATATGAGACAATTTCATCATCTGTTTTTTTCCCACTTACTACTTGTGTGACTTTGGGCAAATCATTTTACTTGCCTACCATCCTTTTCTTCATTTTTTATCATGAACTGGCTGGACCATTTGACTTCTAAGGTCCCTTACATCTCTCAAGTCCTGATCCTACAACCCTATTATTAATCTAGAAATGGCCTCCATGGTCCTGTACAACTTTAAGATTCTGTGAGATAATTATAACACATCAGAAGTGATAAGTGACATAAGGGAGGCATGATCTTTGAACATTATAAGAATGACACATGAAGAAGAATTCACTTCTATTTGGGTAGATAACACAAGTGATTTATAGCTCAGGAAAAGCTTCTTTCCTCGTTGTGATGACATATTATGTGTGCCTTGAAAGATGGATGGAATTTAGAACTGTAGAGACTGAGAAAGGAGGACCTTCCAGGCAAAGGGAAAAACATGAACAAATGTGTGGAGGCTGGAAAGTATAATATGTTTGGGGAACATTAAATTTAACTGTTTATGAATGTTTGATAGGGCATAACAAATGATAAATTTGTAGTAGTACAGGTGTTTCTGGTGGTTGAAAGCAAATCTATAGGAGAGATAATGGCTTTGTATGAAAAACCAAGCAACTAGTTGTTTGAAAAAGTAAAATTCCAAATCTGTTCCATATACAATCTTTTTACTTGAATGGAAAAGGGAAGTGTCATATTGTTCACAATTGAAAGCTCAGGTCTAATGTACACTTTCTAGGTCTAATCCCATCATGGTCACCTCTCAAAAATTGTCTGATTCATTTCAATTTGATTTAAAAAATTATTGATCTCTTACTGTTGGCATAGCACTATGCTTCGCATTGGTGATACTAAAAAAATTTGAAACATTTCTTGCTCTCAAAGAACCTATATTATATTGTGGGAGGGAGAGGAAGAAAATAACATGGGCATAGACATATAAAAATAGTTACTGGAGCTGTGATCTCATCTGGATAAAGACATATAGGAATACAGGACATATAGGAATATAGGACATACAGTGATGTGTACTGGACCTGTAATTTCATTGGGAACTTCTGAGCTTCTGGGTGAGGAATTGCTTCTACCAATACATAAGGATACAGTTCCTTTCTCTGTGACTTAGAGTCTTAGAGACTTGTCCAGATCACACAGTCAGTGGGTGTTAGGAGTAAAATTTGAACACAGGTCTTCCTGCCTTTGAGTTTGGCTTTCTAGCTACTCCACCAACTTGTCTCTTTGAATTTCCAGGATTTCTTGGTCTATGTCTATGTTTATATCTATGTGTAGATCTATCATCTACATAGATATAGTTATCTATATCAGTGTTGATATTGGCATATATACTATATTGATAGCTGTTTCTATACAGATAGCTATATCTACATGTTGATATCAATATCAGCGTAGATATTGGCAAATTGATTTTTATATAGAAAGAAATATATAGATATAGATATGTACACATGCACATGTGTGTATATAAATACTAAAGTAATACAATACATTCTCACTTCGAATAATTCTTTTACATATTTCATGATACCAATAAACCTTTTTCTAGAACTTGGAAATCTTTTCATCAAAGAGATTTTTGCTTTAATATTTCCCTATGGTGGCTGCCTTGCCAAGTGAAAATTTTAAATTGGCTTTACATCAGAATGGTAGCTTTGGAAACTGAGACCCAGTGAGATTATCCCTTGCCATGTCATACAGGATGTAAATGAACATTATGTCTTTTGATATCTTTTTCAATCTGATGGGTTTGAGGGAGATCTCAGAATTGTTTTGGCTTGCATTTCTTATTGTTAGTGGATTGAAGCATCCTTTCAAATGGTTGTTGATACTTTCTATTTCTTCTTTTGAAAACTGCCCTTTCATATCCTTTAATAGTTATCTACTGGGGAAATATGTTGTCATATGTTCAAATCAATTTCCTATTTTTATCAAAAATATTCATTTTGAAGGTTTTCTCCCTTCAATTAACCACTTATTTCCTTATTCAAGCTGTATTGAATCTGTTCATGCAAAAAATTTAGAAATTTGTGTAATTATGTCATTTTAATAATTTGTTATTCCAGGTATTTCTTCTTTAAGGATTCCCTTCTCTCTTTACATTTTATCATCATCATAACAATATCTAACTTTTATATAGTACTTTAAGGTTTTCAAAGCACTTTAAAATCATCATCTCATTTGATCCTCACAACAACCCAGGGAGGTAGGCGCTATTATTATTCCCATTTTACAGATAAAGAAAATGAAGGAAACTGAGATTAAGTGATTTGCTCAGCATAAATCAGCTAGTAAGCTTCTGAGACTGGATTTGAACTCAGGTCTTTTTGACTTCTGGTCCAGAACAGTGGTATTTATCAAGAACCTGCTGTGTGTAAAATACTCTGCTAGGCACTGAGAATACAAATGGAAAGAATGAAACAATTCCTGTCCTTAAGGACCTTAAATTCGAATGGTTATAGGATCCAAATATATATCACCCTAGTTCAGGCCCTCATCACCTGTTAACTGGAATGTTGCAATAATGTTCTAATTTGATTGCCTGCAAAAGGCCTGTCCCTGCTCTAGTCCATGAGGAAGTTTTCCTAAAACAGAAGTCTGACTATATTATTCCCTTACTTTATAAACTCCAGTGCCTCTCAGATCAAATAAATTCTCCTCTGTTTGGTATTCAAAGGTCTTCACAGCCTGGTTCTTACAGACTTTTAGCACATTGTTTCCCCTCTTGTACTTCATAGTCTAAACTTATTGCTCAGATACCATGTGAATTTGACAATACCTTCAGTTCTCTCCTTCTTAAATTCTTACCTTGTAGAATCTCTACCTTCCTTTAAACCCTCATCTGCAACAATACTTCCTAAAGGAAACCTTTCCCAGTTCCATCATCTATGCTGTTTGCATCTGGCATGCACCCATTTATACACATGTTGTCTCAGATGTATGTACATGTTCTACAACTTTGACTGTAATCCCCTTGAGGTCAGGGACTATTTTTCCTCTTTCTATATCCAGCCCCTAGCATAATGCTTGACACGTAATAGACCTTAATAATTATTTGTTCAGTGATTAATCGGTAATGACACAAGCTGTTCTAAATCTATTTTCTGCCAAACTCCTTTTAGTTTTTACAAAAGCTTTTGTCAAATAAGGCATTCTTACCCCAGTAGTTTGTATTCGTGTGTTTATTGAATACTTGACTGCTCTGTTTGATTGCTTCTGGTCTCACTTACCAGTCTGTCCCATAGATCAATTTTTCTATTCCTTAAGCAGTATCAGAGTGTTTTTTGATGATGACTACTTCAGAGAACGTTTTGAGATTTTTTTAATGCTAGGACCCTCTTTTTATACTGTAATATTTTTTCCCCTTAACATCATTGACGTTTTGTTCCTTTAGGTAAAATGCATTATGATTTTTATCAATGAACGTGAGTAGTTTGCTTGGAATGGCACTGCATTTGCAAACTAATTTAGGTAGTATTGTCATTTTTACTCTATTGGCTTGGCCCAACAAATATTTATGCTTTGTCCAGCAGCTCTTCACTTTTCTTTCATTAGATCATTCATTCATTCATGGATTACAGTGAGGCACTATACTAAACACAAGGTAGAGGTAAAGAAGTTTGAAGAGCTAGGAGGAAGTGTAAAATAGCGTAAGTCATTGTTTTTTCCTCAGAAACTCAGGTTAGATATATTGTTGAACTTCTGGGAGTGGAGAGAAGAGACATTAAAAAAGGAAAATTCACAAAACCTAGAGAAATACCTATCAGATAAAGGTTTCATTGCTCAAATATATAGAGAACTGAATTAAATGTATCAAAATGCAAGTCATTCCCCAATTGATAAATAATTAAAGGTTATGAAAAGGCAGTTTTTAGATGAAGAAATCAAAGTTATATATAGTGATGAAAAAAATGCTCCAAATAATTTTTGATTAGAGAAATGCAATTTAAAATAACTATCCCACACATTTCAGATTGTCTAATAAGATGGAAAAGCAAAATGATAAATGTTGGAGGAGATGTGGGGAAATTGGGGCACTAATGGATTTTTGGAGGAGTTGTGAACTGATCCAACCATTCTGGTGAGCAATTTAGAGCTATGATTAGAGGGCTATTAAATTGTGCATCCCTTTTGATCTAGAATTACCAATACTAGATCTGTACCCCAAAGAGATAAAAAAGGGAAAAGGGACCTATTTGTACAAAAAGATATTTATAGCATTTCTTTTTGTGGCACAAAGAATTGGAAATTGAGATGTTCATTAATTGGGAAACAGCTGAACAAGTTGTAGCTTATAACTATTGTGGAATACTATTGTGCTATAAGAAATGACAAGTACGGTGATTTCAGAAAAACCTGGGAAGACTTACATGAACTGATGCAGACTGAAGTGAGCAGAATCAGAAGAATAATGAACACAGTAATTGCAATATTGTATGAAGGTCAACTGTGAATGACTTAGCTATTCTCAGCAATACAATCATATAAGACTGTTCCAAAGATCTCATGATTAAAATAGTTATCCTCCTCTAGAGAAAGAATTGATGGAATCTAAATGCAGATTGAAGCACACTATTTTTCACTTTATTTTTGGTGGGTTTTTTGGCCGGTGTTTTCTTTCACAACATGACTAATATGGAAATATGCTTTGCATGATTTCATAAGTATAACCTATATCAAATTGCTTCTCATATCTAAGAGGGGGGATGGAGAGGATTTGGAATTCAAATTTCTTAAAAATCAATGTTAAAATTGTTTTTACATGTTATTGGGAAAAATAAAACATTTAAAAGACATGAAACATCTCTCAAAAACAAAAAATTGAACCATAAAGTGAAAGATTGTTGTTGCTATAAATCTCCCCCCCTGCTCCACAAATGAGCCTTACTGGGTCTTTTAAACAGATGTTGGGTCATTATGGAAAACTAATTTTCAAGATGGCATTCTGGGTCCTTGTAGTGCCAATGAAATATTTACAGCGCCCATGATCATGATAAAGACCGTGACTGTAAGTAGCGCATGATGTTCTATCTCTAAATATACCAAACTCTACAGATAGAGGAAAGAACTGAAGGATTTATTTAGACACCAGAAAATCAAATACTCAAACCAGAAAGCCAATTCCATCATGGTACCAAAGATATTCAGAATCCATAATAACACTGAGAGCCACAGCATCCTTCAGCCTTCCCACAAACCAATATGAGATCAATATTTACTCACAAACCTCTCTATCTCCTTAATGAGCATCTTCTGCCCCCAGAATCTGGCTAGCTCTGAACCAGCTTCCTATGGGCTCTGTTTCACTTCAGCAAAACTCCTCCCACTGCAGGGAAGATCTTCAAATTCTCATTTCCATTACAGTCCTATACACCAAAAATGAAGAGGGGTGGCTTTATTGGGAGAGTTGAAGGCAGAAGAATATTATGATAAGCATCATGAACATCCTCATTCTCATCATTATCAAACTCAGTTTGGTTTGACACTTTAGGGTTTACAAAGAGCTCTCACATTCATCACCTCATCTGAGACTCATAAAAGGTGATTGCAATAGGACACATTATTGTATAGTGCAGTAGTATCAAACTCAAATAGAAAGAGATCCCTTCAGGTCAAATGTTGGCTTAGAACACCATAACTTAACATTATCTATGATTTGGAAGGGACCTCAATGACCATTTGGTTCAATCCATACAAGAAAAAGAATCCCAATTCTTTTATACCTGACAAATGGTTGTCTAGCCACAACCTGAAAATTTCTAATGGGGAGGAAGCTATCACCTCTCAAGGTAGGTCCTTCCAGTTTGGAATACTTCTCATTGTTAGGAAGTTGTCTTCCCCTCTCCTGACATCAAGTCTAAAGTGTGTGTGTGTGTGCGTAGTGTGTGTGTGTTTCAGTTTCTACTCATTGCCCCTGGCTCTGTCTTCTGGGGCCAAAGAGGACAAATTTAACCTTCCTTTCATATGAGAGTTTTTCAAATACTTAAACAAAACTGTTCCCTCCTCCCCTACCAGTAATTTAATCTTTCCCAGGATAAACATCCCAAATTACTTCAAAGACTTCCTCCTAAACTTCCCTATTACTGTAAAGGATACCACTGTCTTTCCAAAGGCCCAAAGCCTTTTCCTTAGGCACAAAGCCTAAGCATTATCTGTGACTCTTTGGTCATACTCACCCGACATAGTCATTCTGTTGGTAAGCCTTGTCACTTCTCCCTTTGTAACTTCTTTCATAAAATCTCTGTCCTCTCCTCTGGCATTGCCACAACCCTAATGCAAGCTCTCATCACATTTCATATGGACTTTTTTTTTTGGTAATATTTAAACTTTTTTTATTTTAGTTTTCAATATTCATTTCCACAAGATTTTGAGTCCAAATTTTCTCCCTATATCTCACCTACCCCCCCCATCCCAAGATGGCAAGCACATTGATTACCCCTTCCCTCAGTCTTCCCTCTCTTCTATCCTCCCTTATCCCCCCTTACCCTTTGCCACTTACTTTCTTGTAAGGCAAGATAGATTTCTATATCCCATTGCCTCTCTATCTTGTTTCCTGGTTGCATGTAGAGACACATTTTCAACATTTGTTTTTAAAACTTTGAGTTCCATATTTTCTCTCATCTTTCCTCCTTATCCATCCCCATTGAGAAGACAAGCAATTCAATATAGGTTATACGTGTGTAGTTATTCAAAAAATTTCCATATTAGTTATATTGTGAAAGACTAACCATTTCCCTCCATCTTATTTCTTCCCCAAGTTATTCCATTTTCTCCTTTGACCTTGTCCCTTTTCGAAAGTGTTTGCTTCTGACTACCCCTTCTCCAATCTGCCCTCCCTTTTATCCTCTCTCCTATTATACGCTTCCCCCACAGCATTTTCCTGTAAGATAAGATGCCCAATTGAGTGTGGATGTTATTTCCTCTTTAAGTCAAATCCAATGAGAGTAAGGTTGAGTCATTTTCTGTCACCTCCCTTCTCTTCCCCTCCATTGTAACAGCTTTCTTTTGCTTCTTTTATGTAAGAAAATTTATCCTATTTTATCTCTCCCCTTCTCCTTCTCCCCTATTCCTCTATTACCTCTTAATATTATTTTTTAGATATAATACCTTAATATTCAACTCACCCTGTACCCTTTGTCTATGTATACACATACACATACATAGACATATACACATACATATACATATACATATGCATACACATATACATACACACCTATGTATAATTATTTTCCCTTCAACTATCCTAATACTGAAAAAGTCTCATGAGTTACAAATATTGTCTTTCTATGTAGGAATGTAAACAGATCATCTTTAATAAGTTCCTTATGATTTTTCTTTTCTGTGTACCTTTTCATGTTTATCTTGATTCTTGTATTTGAAAGTTAATTTTCTGTTCAGCTCTGGTCTTTTCATCAAGAATGCTTGAAAGTCCTCTATTTCATTGAATGCCCATATTTTTCCCTGAATTATTGTCCCCAGTTTTGCTGGGTAGCTGATTCTCGGTTTTAATCCTAGCTCCATTGACCTCTGGAATATTGTATTTCAGCCCTTCAATCCCTTAATGTAGAAGCTGTTAAATATTGTCTCATACAGACTGTGTTTCCACAATATTCAAATTGTTTCTTCCTGACTACTTGTAATATTTTCTCCTTAACCTTGCAACTCTGGAATTTGACTCTAATCTTCCTAGGAGTTTTCTTTAGGGGATCTTTTCCAAGAGATGAACAGTATGTTCTTTCAATTTCTATTTCATCCTCTGGTTTTGGAATATCAGGGCAGTTTTCCTTGATAATTTCTTGAGAGATGATGTCTAGGCTCTTTTTTTGATCATGGCTTTCAGGTAGTCCAATAATTTTGATATTATTCCTCCTGGATCTGTTTTCTAGGTCAGTTGTTTTTCTAATGAGATATTTTACACTGTCTTCCATTTTTTCATGTGTTTGGATCTGTTTAATAGTATCTTGATTTCTCATAAAGTCATTAGCTTCCATTTGCTCCATTCTAATTCTGAAGGATTTATTTTCTTCAGTGAGGTTTTAGATGTCCTTTTCCATTTGGCCAATGCTTTTTAAGGCATTCTTCTCCTCATTGGCTTTTTGGACCTCTTTTGCCATTTGAGTTAGTCTATTTTTAAGGTGCTATTTTCTTCAGTCACACTATTGACTCATTTTTCATGATTTTTTTGCATCACTCTCATTTCTCTTCCCAATTTTTCCTCTACTTCTCTTACTTGATTTTCTCAATCCTTCTTGAACTCCTCCATGTCCTGCAATCAATTCATATTTTTCTTGGAGACTTTTGGTGCACAAGTTTTGTCTTTGTTGTCTTCTTCTGGCTGTATGTTTTTATCTTCTTTGTCACAAAAGAAAGATTCTGTAGTCTTATTTCTCTTCCTCTGTTTGCTCATTTTTCCAGCCAATTACTTGACTTTTGAGCTCTTTGCCATGGTAGAACTCTGCTTTCATAGTGAATAGTGCTGTTTCCCAAATTTGTGGGGTTTTGTGCAGCTGTTGTCAGAGATACTTCTAGGCATCTGCCTCAGAACTGTGAGAAGGATTCCCGCTCTACAGACATCACAAGCTCTGCCACACCAGCACTTCTCCTCACCTCAGGATCAATCACCACCCAAGACTGAGACCCAGATCCAAGCAGAGCAAAGCAAGAGAATCCTGCCTCAGCACCAGCAGAGATTCCTGCATTTGTCCTCTGATCAGTCATTTGTTCACCCCACCATCTTTGGGCCTAAAGCTCCAGAAGCAGCTGCCCCACTGCTGCAGCTGCCACCAACTCTGCTGCACTGGGGCCAGGGGCTGGACCTACTCTTCTCTCCCCCCAGGTGCAACAGAGATTCCCCACTGACCTTTTACTTTCTGTTTGGTGTTTATGGGTTGAAAAGTCTGGAAACCACCACAGCAGCCAGTGATTCAGTTCCCTGGGGTCTGCTATGGCCAGTCTGTGCTGGTACAGCCCACAAGGGATTGCGCTTCACTCCTAGTTTGGTGTGATAGACCCTTTCTTTCAGCTTGCCAGGCTGACTTCAACTGGAGGTATATTTCACTTTGTCATTTTGTGGGTTCTGTAGCTCTAAAATTTGTTTAGAGTCATTTTATAGGTATTGGAGGTGGTTGGGGTGCAAGCTCCAGCAAATTCCTGCTTTTAATCCACCATCTTGACTCCATCTCCAATATGGACTGTTATATGAACTTTCTGGTGGGTCCTTGAATCAAGCCTCTCTTCCATTTAGTTCATCCTCCACTCAGCTACCATATTGATTTCCCTAAAGCATAAAAATGACCAGTAAAAGCTTAATATATGTTTGTTGATTGACTGATAACCAGTTCTTATATGGCATGTACTCCAGGACCTTTTCTAGCCTTGTTGCTTTCCTTAGGACATTTTCTTATATAATTTACATACTGGATTTAGATTGTTTTGGGAAATGAAAAATTAAATAAAAGAGTGAAGGGTAAATCAAAAAAGTAAGTCTTTCAGGGCCCTTCACCATCATAGTTCTCTTTTTCTCACTTCATACCCAACCCCCAAGTTTATCAATGTAATTCTTATTCAATGGTGCCCAGAAAAGAATACAATAATACTTCAGATGTGATATGATAAGACAGAGTACAGTGAAGTTTGTTCCTTCCCAATGAAAGCCAAGATTGAAGTAGATTTTTGGACATCTACATCATACTGCTGATCAATATTGAGTTTGTAGTACACTAGCCACACTGATTCCCAGCCCCTGAGATCCTGGTCAAAACAGTTGCACTCTATTGATGCCTCTTATTTCATATTTGTGGAGTTGAGTTTTTTGTACCCAAGTGCAAGATATTACACTTATCCCTATTGAATTTCATCTTATTAGAACCAACTCAATGCTCTATCATCTGTCAAGATCCCTTTGGCTTTTAACAGTGTCATCCAGTGGGTTACATATCTGGAAAATCTGGTGATCTATGCTTTAAAAAGGTGATCTATCCAAGTGACTGATTAAAGTATGAAAGATCAGTGGGCCAAGAAAACTGCATAACGGGTTTAGCAAATGAGAGTACACATTTTACAAATGAAGAAGAATCAGAGAGGGGTAGGGGCTTGCCTAAAGTCAGAGAGCTGATAAATTGGAGTCAGGTTTAGGATCTGGATTTGATGCTTCCCAAACTAGCCCTCTTCCCATGTCACTATAGTGCTTATCATCACATTATGATACCCTAAAGAATACAACTTTACTGTACCCATCTCAGTGAATGAATTTGCTGAGAGTTAGTGATGTTTACTTATGGACTGGATGGCTTGTCTGTGAAGAGTCTCCTAGCTACTTTTTGGGGACTAGAATTGATGGAGCTTCTTAATTTTTTAAAGTCGTTTTTACTGATGCCTTTTGTCTTAACATTAGAGATGATTTTTGACATTCCCTATTTCCTTAAAACAAAAATGAATCCTTTCTTCTAACAGACAGTTAAGTAGAACCAAGTAACAGTGATCCAGTCTGACAACACATGCAGGAGTCTGTACCTGCACTCTCTCACTTCAGTACCAGAAGGAGGAAGGTGCTTCCTATGGAGCATCTTGAGGGAAAGTTTTTCAAAGAAAGCATATTTTGATGGTAATGGCTGACATTTTCATAGCACTTGCAACTTACAAAACACTTAACATATATAAAACCTTTTTTTGAGCTATACAATAACCCTGTGGGGATAGGTGCTATTATTATCCACATTTATAGATAATCAAACCTAGAGTTGGCCTAAATAACATTTTCTGGGTCATTCATCCGAGAAGGTTGTCAAATCTATATCTCTTGAGTCCAATTCATGGATTCATAGATTTATTGACTTAGAATTAGAATAATTTTACAAATAACTTATTTCCATTCCTTCATTTTTCAGATCAGGAAACTGAGGTCCAGTTTGAGGAAGGCAACTTGACTAAAGTCACAAAGTTCATGAGGGGCAAAGCTAGGATTCAAAACCAGGTCCTCTAATTAAAATCTAATACTTTTCCTACTGAACACCTCCTATATCCCATTCTATAAACCTACAGTCCCATGCTCTGATTCCCAACAGCCTCTTATGTGTAGACCCTGGTGAGGAAGAAAAAGTCCTTTAAAGTTGCTCATAGCCCTTTGCTTTTCCCATTTCCTGCTAACTGACTTGCATCCTTGGAGACAGTAATGTATTACTGCAATAGTACCATAAAGCAACAAAAGTGTTCCCTGACAGGATGATGGGCAGAAGAGAGCCTCCATAGGTCCTGGAATTCAGTTAAACATTTGAACTCTGGGATGCTTATCTGAGCAGAATTGTTCTGTCAACCCTTTGGAGCTTCATCTATCATTGCATCTAACTCTATCAAACTGAGATGATTATCTTTTTGGCCCCAGCAGCATATAATGGGTTTGCACAATGGATTCTTGTTGCCATAGATATATAGGGGTAGAGGAACTTTTTGGGTAGACAGGATTAAGAGGCTTTTAATTTATGAAGAACTCAACCAACTTGAGTGTATTTGTAAAAACCTCTCTTCCCAGGGAGCCAGGAGGTATCTGGCTAGAAGGAAGACTTTTTGGAAAAAAAAACTCTGATAATTGTAAAATTCTATTTTATTCTCTCTCTCTCTCTCTCTCTCTTATTCTTTCTCTCTCTCTCATTCTCTCTCTGTCTCTGTCTCTCTCACACCCACACAGACACACACAGACACAGACACAGACACACACACACACACACACACACACCCCAGAGCTCCACATTTTGAGCTTGCTCATTTTCTCTTCTTTTTTTAGAATCTAGAGGCAGGTTTTCCTCTTTGGCCTTTGGTAGTCTTCCATTTTGTAAGATGAATTCTTCATTCTAATTTTCTACAAGTTCTCTGGCACAAGAAAAAGGAGATTCTGATAATTTCCAAAACTCAACATAATTTATATTGAATTCTTCTCTCAGCCTCTATTTGTGTAGCCTGGTGCCCTTTGCAAGCTAAAATATCTTTTCTCAGTTAATCCCATGGGGAAAGATTCAGGGATTTGTGAGAAACAGACAATCTTGACCTTTGGACTCTGCCACACTGCCAAAGGAAGTCTCTGTTATCTGTTTACAATGCAACATTTCCTCACTCATATTTACTTTCCCTTAGAATATATATTAAGGGAAAAAATAAAAATAATATAAAGAATATATATTGAGGCCAGTTAGAAAGGGGATCCATTTTTAAACATTTTTATTTTTGCAGAATTTTCTTTTTCCATTTGGGGCAGGGATTATTTCTATTTTTCATCTTTATATTGGTAGTACCTAGGACAGTGCTTGATGCCTAGTAAGTGCTTAGGAAATGCTTGCAAATTGATTGAGTTATATCCAGGTTTATAGACCATAGGATTATAGATTTCCTATTGGAAAGAATTTTAGAAGTCATATAGTCAAAGCCTATTACTTTGCAGATGAAGATTTGATGTAAGGAGGAATTCCCCAACAATTAGGAAGTAGAACGGGTTGCCTCACAATCTTATAGGCTCCATCTTTTGGGACAACTTCAAGCAGAGGCTGACTCCCTGACCACTTGTCCAGTGTTTCAGAGAGAAGATTCTTTATAAGGTTCAGGTTGGCATTAATGGTCACTGAGCTTCCTTTAAACTCCGAGATGCTACATAATTTTAGGAAACTGAGACCTAGAGAAGTTATGTGATTTGCCCAAGGTCACACAGATATCAAGTAGTGTATCCCTCTCTTCTTCTTCTATACCTATTAATCTACTATACCAGGATCTTTCCCTATCAGTTCTTTTTATCCTGCCTTTTTCCTATCCTTTGGTTTCTTGTAAGGTTTTCTTGCTTTAGGGAGAGACTCATTTCTAAAGTTCCCTGAAAAGATAACACCCTGTAGACTCCAAAGCATGGCTTGTTCCAATAATCTTTTCTATTTTGGGATTATATTCTCCATCGATCCTGCAGTCTGTCTTCCAGAGTGCCCCCTGAATAGTAAATCAGAGGCAGTATCTTCCTTTGCTGCAGCTGGACTGACTGTCAGAGCCTGCTGATTGGAATCTGGCAGCCTCCCCCAGGTGTTTATCTCAGTACTTTTCATCTCTCTCAACTGCTGCTGATGAGGCCATGCTTCCCGCTTGGTCCTCTTTTCTGCTGCCTGCTGGCATTCGAACATCTGCATCTGTGGGAGGAAGTGTGGGCTATCCATTCCAGGTCACTGCTGAATTTGCTTCTCATCATGTTAATGCACTTCCCCCAAATACTAAAGGTGGTCTTCTAGTGCATAGCCCCCTTGCTCTGAAATACTGACTGCTCAACAAAATAATGGGTTCTGAGTGTTTTCAGTTTTTTTTAAAATTTGTTTTGTTTCAAGGGTTGCCATGGTAAAGGAATCCTCCCCTAGTGGCCAACCTACAGGCAATGAGTTTTTCTCTGTACTTAGCTAAATGGAGCCTCTGAAAGCAGACATAGCCTGAGTCCTTCATGTTTTTATTTTCTTCCTCTTTCCTTTTATATATCAATATTTCAGTGACATGTGATCTCATTGGTGGGATTCTTCCTTTACTGATATAGGCTATTGCCTCTCAATGACCTAGATAATGGCCCTGAACAATTGCTATGTGCCTTCCCCTCCCCCCAAATAAAAGAAATGAGTCTTTACCCCAAAATAATTAAGCTGGTTTCCTTCAAGACACAGTTCAATGGCTCTTTTTGTGGTGGTAAAGAATTGGAAATTGGAAATTTAAAACTGATGTCCATCAGTTGTTGTAATGGAAAGCAAAGGAGTACTTAGCTCCTTGTTTTAGCTGTTCAAGCACTTAGCTCCTTGTTTCAGCTCTTCAAGTGCCTTTGAAACTCACCTGTGATTATATCAAGTCTGTTAGAAACAGAACCTGTGGAAACAAAGACTGGAACAGGAAGGATGTAAGAGGTGGGTGGAATAGGAAGCAGATGATGATATAAAAGCTCGACCAGCTGGGACCAAGCAGAACTGGGAAGAGGGATGGTTGTGATGCCTTCACTTTGTCTGTCTGTGTTGATGTTACTTTGTCAGATCTGTCTCCTGATAGAGGATGTTGCTGCTGTTACAGAAGCCCTGGGACCTTACTGATGGTTCAGAAGTGCTAAAAGAGGACTCTCTTGTTGTCTGTTTACATAAGTCCTGAAGGAGGGTTTTACTGGTGTTTTCAGAGGTCCTGAGACATTACTGATGATTTGTGTTGATTTCTCAGACAGAAACCCTGTCTGCTTATCTCTGTTGATTTCACAGGCAGAAAGTGAAATGAAGATAATACTGGCAATGTGTGTGAATATTATGGTAACTCTGCTAAGCTTGATGTGTGGAGCTGGACCAGGAACTGTAATCCAGGTGACGGTTTGGTGAATTCAGACAAGAACTGGGAGCATAGAAGAGGAACCATGGAGTGTGGGAGTCAGCCTCAAGTCAAGATGAAAGGACTTTTCCTTGGGTACTTAGGGCTGACAAGACCATGATTTACTGTGACCTAGGGGTGGGAGACCTTTGTACTTTGTATTTTGCACTCCTTAAGGATGATTGAGTTAAGGATGATTAGAAGCTAGTCTCCAGTCAAGATGAAAGAAGACTTTAGATGGGTACTTTACATTGATTGATTAAGATTGTGACTTAGTGAATATCTTTGTTTAAGAATATGTGGCCACTTTAGTAGTAAGTGGTTGTGTTATATTGCTGTGAATATTGTACTTTGGTTTTTGTGAATGTTTTGCCTTAGTTTATTGTTGAATAAATAGAGAGTTCACTATACTATATGTTCAGAATCTTATAGCTATTCACAGCAGAAGTCTTCAGGAGAGCTGCTCATGCTTGGCTTTACAATTGAGGAGTCACTGAACAAGTTGTAGCATATGTTATAACAGAATACTGTGCTGTGGGAAATGGTGAGAAGAGTGCTTTCAGAAAAACCTGGAAAGACTTACATGCACTGATGCAAAGTGAAGTGAGCAGAACCAGAAGAACCTTGTACATGGCAACACAATAACAATGATGAATTGTGAATGATTTAGCTCTTCTCAGTAGTATAATGATCCAAGAAAACTATGAAGATTCATGATGAAAAATACTATCCACTGCCAGAGAAAGAACTGATGGAGTCTGAATGCGGATCAAAGAATAATATTTTTTTTTTACTTTTTCAAAAAAAAATTTGGTCTGTGTTTTCTTTCACAACATGACTAATATTAAAAATATGATTTGCATAACTGCACATATATAAACTTTATCAAGTTGCTTGCTTTCTCAATGATGGGGAGAGCAGGGAGGGAAAAGTATTTGAAACTCAAAATTTTAAAATACAATTGTTAAAAATTGCTTTTTACATGTAATTGAAAAATATAAAAGCCAACAAACACGCTAAATAGACTAAACTCACATCCTATTTTCCTGCATTTCTGAATTCCCCAGCTGCTAGCTCCTTCCCATCTGAATTTACCTTCCATATATTCTCTATATAGCTTGATTGTGCTTAATTATTTACATGTTGTCACCCTTATTTGCATGTAATTTCCCTGAGGACAGAGACTATTTTAACCTTTTTCTGTTTTGATGTTTGGCACATAGTAAACACTTAATAAATGGCAGATAGCTTGTTGACCTACAGGCTGAATGACCACAGTCCATCATGATTCCCCATACTGAAGGCATTCCATCATTGCAGAGCCTACCAGAGTTTGTGGCCATTGGAATAGCCTTGACAACTCAGGATCTCCTCTATACCATGATGAGATTTGGGATTAGGGGTTTTGCCCCCTGATACATTCAGAAGACTCCCAATGCCAGACATGGATGGGAGTGCCACAGGATGGGCAGATGTAGATAGATTGTGATGTGCATCTCTAAAGGGAATACCACACTGATTTCTGTAATGAGTACCACATTGATGGTATCTGCTAGACCTTCAAATTATTAATTTTTAAACAAGTCTTACTCATTGGTTGACTGGCTGAGGTTATTTCCAAAAGTCATCAAAGCTCATGAAGGATGCTTTAAAGCCAGAGATGATGTCATGAATTTGGCCTAATGATGTTTGAAAAAGTCAGGAAGTTGGAGATAACACTAGCTTTTTATTTGCTTCCTACAAATTCAAGATGGCTAAGGAATTTGGGTCTGCTGATTAACTAAATATTCTTGGGAGTAATTCAAAGTTACGATGGAAAAGATAAAAACAATTTAATTCAACTCAATAGAGATTTATTAAATACCTACAGAAAACTTTCCCCGACCTCTCTTAATACTCCCTGTTAATTATTTCTTATTTATCCTGTATAGAGCTTACTTTATACAGGTATACCTCATTTTATTGTGTTTCACTTTATTTCGCTTTGTAAATATTGTATTTTTTGAAAACAAATTGAAGGTTTGTGGCAACCCTGTGCTGGGCAAGTCTATGGGTACCATTTTTCCAACAGCATATGCTCATATCGTGTCTCTGTGTCACATTTTGGCAATTTTATAATATTTCAAACTTTATTATTATTATTATTATTATTACATCTGTTATGGTGATCTGTGATCAGTGATCTTTGATGTTGCTGTTGCAATTATTTTGAGGCACCACGAACTGTGCCCATGTAAGATGGCAAACGTAATTGATAAATGTTGTGTGTGTTCTGACTGCTCTACTTACCACCAATCCCCCATCTCTCTCCCTCTACTTGGGCCTCCCTATTCCCTGAGACACAACAATATTGAAATTAGGTCAATAAATCACCCTGCAATGGCCTCTAAGTGTTCAAGTGAAAGGAAGAGTCAATTTATGCATCAAACTTCAGTGTTGTCTTATTTTAAAAGATTGTCACGGCCACCCTAACCTTCAGCAACACCCACCCTGATGAGGCAGCAGCCACCAGTACTGAGGCAAGACACTTCAAAAGATTACAAATCACTGAAGGCTCACATGTTGGTTAACATTTTTTTTGCAATAAAGTATTTTTAATTAAAGTATGCACATTGTTTTTAAGAATAATATCATTGTACACTTAATGGATTATATTATATTGTAAACATGACTTTTATATGTATTAGGAAACCAAAAAAAACCTGTGTGACTTGCTTTATTGTGATATTTGCTTTATTTCAGTGGTCTGGAACCAAATGCACAATATCTACAGGGTATGATGGTATATTTTTGTTTTCCAGTTGCCTCCCTTGTTAGATGGTAAGCTCCTTGAGAGAAGAGACAGTTTTTTGTCTCTGTGTATCCTCAGCATTTAGCACAGTGTCCATTACATAGTAGGGGCTTAATAAATGTTGATTGATTGACGTAAGGCACTGGGAAAATATTTTTAAAATGAGAAAGTCCTGCCCATAAGGAGCTGATTGAAATTTCATGCAGTATAAAAACAGATACTCTAATAAATAAAAAATAAGGTAGAATGCAATGGGGCAAAGAGGAGAATCAGACAAAGTGCTTTAGGAAAATCTGTTCTGTCTGCATATGTGTTCTTTTCCATCCCTTGCTTTTTTTACTTCCCTTGCCTCTTTCATTTCCTTCCCTCTTTCCTTCCATTCCTTCTTTCCTTCTCTTCCCTTCTCTATTTTCCTGTCCATCTTTCTCTCCTCCTCCCCCTCCTCCTCCTTCTCCTCCTCCTCCTCCTCCTCCTCCTCCTTCTCTGGGTTAAGTGACTTGACTAAGGTTACACCACTAGTAAGTGTCTAAGTCTCATGTAGATGAGACTTTCTGACTCTGGGACAGGTACTTTATCCACTATGTCACCTTTATGCCCCATCATTATTAATATAATGTTGTATGTATATAGCACTTTAAGGTTGCAAAGCTCTTTATATCTATCTCATCTGATTTTTTTAAACAACTCAGAGATAGGTGATCTTATTACCTCATTTTACAGATGAGGAAACTGAAACAGAGACTTTAAGTGACTTTCCCAGAGTCCCATCTTTTGTATCTAAGTACAATGTCTAAATATGTATCTAAGACAAGATTCAAACTCAGATCTTGCTGACTCCAAGTTCCTGGCACTCCACTGTGTCACCTAGTGGCCTTTGAGAAGCTGGTGGATTCTTTCCTTTTAGGAAGTCTTCATCTTCTTTCTACCTGCCCTCTGTGGAATTCAGGAATAGATGCTGAATCTCTTGGAGATGAGCCAACTTGAGTACGTTGAAGAAAAACAGAACAAAGCACACAACAAAATAAACCAAAACCCCAAAGCTAAAAGATTCCACAAGCATGCCTGGCTAGAGGTTTCACCAAAAGGTACTAATTCTCTGGGAGATGTAATTTTCAATGATTTCCAACTCAGTAGTCTAATCTAGTTTAACTTCGTCTGCAGCATTGGTATTAGCTTTTGTTTCAGATGGAGAGAGAATACCAAGGGCTATAAAACAATCCAATAAATACCTACCTCAGTGATTCTAAATGAAGTACCAGTGACCCAGGCAAGTGATTGCCTAGTAAGGTGGAGCTCCTGTGTCTGCTCAGGTGCCCAGTGGTTCGGTATGGATTTTTCTTGATGCGCTGGTGGGTGAAGTCATAAAAAAGTGGTATTTGAGAGGTGTTTGGTCATTAGTCTCTCCTGACTGATTTAAGTTCCAAATTGGCATTAACTCACAGTGGGGAAGATTGGGCGAGGAGAGATGTTACTGCAACTTAATTATATCATAAGGTTCATTAGACGACATTGCCTGAAATAATTTCCTGAATGGCCAAGGCATGTACTAAATGGAAAATGTAGTGACACCCATTTCAAAAAAAAAATGATCAGACTAACAGTAAATTTCTTCTTGAGCCTTCATCAGCAGGGACATTGATTAATGGTGTTCCTTTTTTAGAGCTAGCAGTATGGGGCAGAACAGTGGACAGAACATCGGCCTTGGAGTCAGAAGCCCTGAGTTCAAATCCTGATTCTTTCATCACTTATTAGGAATGTGACCCTGGCTATGTCACTTCACCTTCATGAATTTCTTCATCTATAAAACGAAGAGGTGGGAATGGCTTTAAGGTCCTGTCCAGCTCTGGATATATGAGTATGACCCTAACCATTCATCATGAGAGGCCGTGTGGCCAATGGGAAGGGCCTTGTACTTGAGAGTTATGGCAGAGAAACTGGAAACTCTTTTTTGACTGTGTGATCCTGGAAGAGTCACCTCACCTTGTTTGCCTCAGTTTCCTCATCTATAAAATGAACTGGAGAAGGAAATGTCAAACCACTCTGGTATCTCTGCCCAGAAAGATCCAAATTGTGCCACAAAGAGTCAGACATGACTGAAACAACTGCACAAATCATAAATCTAGACCTTAAAGGAAACTTAGAGTTTATCTAGTTCAATTCCTTTATGTTACAGATAAAGAAATTAAGACCCAGAGCAGGTAAAAGTTAAATAGTAATTAACAAAGCTAAGATTATTTTTTTCTTGGTCACCTAATTCTTTTTTTTTCTTGAATATTCAAAATTTATTTATTTATTTATTTTTAGTTTTCAATATTCATTTACACAAGATTTTGAATTCCAAATTTTTCCCCATCTCTCCCTGATCCCTACCCCAAGATGGAAAGCATACTGATTACTCCTTCCCCCAGTCTTCCCTCTCATATATCCCCCCCATGCCTCCCTTTACTCCCTTCCCTCCAAAGCTAAGATTTAAGCCCACTTCCTTTGATGGGAGAGGCCATGCTCTTTCTGCTGTAGAGGAAGAATGGAACAAGAATTTATTAAGCATGTATTATGTGCCAAAATATCATCTTGTCTGATAGTCATAATAACCCTGGGAGGTAGGTACTATCATTCCCATTTGATAGTTGAAGAAATTGAAACAAATAGAGGTTAAGTGACTTGGCCAAGGTCACACAGCTAATGAGTATCTGAAACCAACTTTGAACTCAGGTTTTCCTGACTCCAGGCCCAGCATTTCATCCACTGCCTCTATGATATCATGGTGCCTTTCCAAATATATACATATCATTCAATCAGTTAATAAACATTTTAAGGGACTATGTGCCAGGCACTGTGCTAAACACTGGGGATACAAAAAGAGGAAAAAGATGTGCTGTGCCCTCAAGGAGCTTACAATCTAATGGGAAGGACAATGAGGGAGCAAATATCTAGAAACAATCACTATATAGGATAAATAGGAAATAGCAAAGGGAAGGCACTAGAATTAAGAGAGTTGAGGAAGGCTTCCTATCGAAGGTGGGGTTTTAGTTGGAACTTAAACGGAAGTCAGAGAGGTCAATAATTGGAGTAGAGGAATGAGAGCCTTCCAGGCATGGGAAAGTCAGAGCAAATGCCCAGACCTGAGAAAGTGAGTGTCTTGATTGTGGAAGATCCAGGAGGCCAATGTCACTAGATCAAAGAGTATGTGATGAGGGGTAATGGAAAGGTGGGAGGGGGCTCAGTTATGAAAGGACTTTGAATGCCAAACAGAGCATTTTGTCTTTGAGCCTGGAGGTGACAGGAAGCTACTGGAGTTTATTAAAGGGAGGGGGAACGGTGACATGGTAGGACCTGTGCCATAGGAAAATCATTTTAGTGGCTGAATGGAGGATGGATTGGAGTAGAGAGACCAGAGGCAGGCAGATCTACCCCCAGGTTATTGCAATAATCTATATGTGAGAGGATAAGGGTCTGCACCAGGGTGTGGAAATGTCAGAGAGAAGGGGGTGTATTTGAGAGATACTGCAGAGATGGAATCTATAGGCCTTGACAACAGCTTAGATGTGGGGATGGTAGTGAGAGTTAATGAGGAATCCAGGGTGACTTCTGGGTTGGGAACCTGAGGGATTGGGAGGATAATATTGTCCTTGAAAGTACTGGCAAAGTTAGAAAAGGGGGTGGGGGGAGGGTTTAGGGGGGAAATATAATGAGTTCTGTTTTGGAAAGATGTCTACTGGAATCCAGTTTGAGATGTCTGAAAGGCAATTGGAGATGTGAGATTGGAGGTCAACAGAGAAATTGGGACCAGAAAGGTAGATGTGTAAATTGTTGGCAAGAGAGATGGTAATTAAATCTGTGGGAGATGATGAGATCTCCAGGTGAAGTCATTTAGAGGGAGAAGATAAGAAAGCCCAGGATCAAATCCTGAGGGGCACCTATGGTTAAAGGGTACAATCTGGATGAGTATCCAACAAAGGAAACAGAGAAGGAGCAATTAGACAAGGCAGGAGGAGAACCAATAGACTGTAAGCACCTTGAGGGCAGGGACTTTGGTCTTTGTAATCTTAGCACTTAGCCCACTGTCTGACATAGTGGATAATAAGAAGTTATTAGAATTAACGCAGTTGAATGAGTTGCTTATTTGCATTGATCCAGGGAGTTTCTACACAAGAATTCCTCCATCAAGAATTTCACACACAGATAAAGTCACTGTGCCAGATCAAAAAAGAAAAAAAAAATATATCTAGGACATCCTTTCTAAAGGGTTTTTGGGAGTATGGGATGAGATAATGTAGGTACAATTCTTTTTAATCCTGTCCATTATAGAAATGATAATTACTTGAGAAGAGTGAACCATGACAAGGACATGATAGTTAAGTTCAAGTATTTGAAGTGGTTGTCTTGGTGAGATAGGATTAGCTTTCTTCTGCTTGGCCCCAGAGGGCAGAAGTAAATCTAGTTGGTTCCTTTGGCCCTTAGGCTTTGAAAAATGGGCAGTAGGGTTTGTGTGGGGGGGTGCAAAACCAGAGAGCCAGGATCCCCATTAAGTTACATAGCTAAATCTCCAGCTACCTCTTGGAAGCATTTTTCCCTTCACATGTTCCCTGAAAACCCACTTTTGAAGGGCATAAAATTCAAGAGCTGAGTTTAAAGAGTTTCAGAAGCAGCAGGTTGTGTCCAAGAGGAAGAGGATATCACAGGGGGTAAAGGGGCCAACTCATTCTTTTGGAGGTTTCAGAAGATGAAAACAAAACGACCATCAGAGCAGAGGTGAAATAGATCCTCAGGAGGCCAAGCAATGAAAAGATCAGAAGATGACATCCCAACCTTCTGTTACTCCGACCCCTGGCTTGACCCTGCCCTATAAAACCCTTCCAATTTGGGACCAGCTTCTCAATGGTGAATCAACTTGAAAAGGGGCAAAATTGGAATCTGAAAATAGTGTGGTTACCACCTTTTCTCCATACATACTTCTTCTAGTCATGGTTTAGAAATTCTTCTAAGAATATCTAAGTGATTGGGGGCCAGTAGTGACTGGAGGTGGTGCTGCTAAAGTATGTCTCCATAATCAGTTTTTTTTTTCATTAAGAAGGAAACTTGGAAGATGAGAATTCTGTGGACCTCAAACACCATCAGAGTTGGACTGAATAACTGACTACAGAAGCTGTGTCAGGTTCTAGCTCTAGACTCATAGGGGTCCCCAGAGGCTACCCCTTCATTTTTCAGCTGAAGAAACTGAGACCCAGAGAGGTTAGGAACACATATCTAGAACTGGAAGGGACCTTAGAGGCTCTCTAGTCTAATCCCCTTATTTTACAGGTGAGGAAACTGAGGCCCAGGGAGATTAAGAACGTAGATTTAGAGTAGGAAGATTCAGAACATAGATTAAAAACATAATCCCCAGAGACCATCTAGTTTAATCCTCAGATTTTACAGGTGAGGAAACTGAGGCACAGAGAGGTTAAGTTATTTGCCTAGTGTCACACAATTGTTAGTATAAGAGGTGAGATTTGAACTCATTTATTATGTCCAAAGCTAAGTCACTTAAGTATTCCTATGGTTTGGGGGGGTTCTCAACCTTTTTTATATTGTCATTCTCTTTGGTACTAGTGAAGTTCTTAGGCTTCTCAGGATGCTTTTTAGCATCCTGTCTTTTAAAATTCATAATTGAAGGAAATGAGAAATTTCAGTTAGAAGTGAGCAAAAATAAAGATGTATTTTACCCCTATCCTTTGGCAGTCCATGGACTCCAAGTAAAAAACCCCTGGTTTAGTCCCACAACCTCATTTCACAAATGAGGAAATTTAGCCCCAGGAAGATAAAAATGGCCACACATCTAAGTCACATGTCTAAAAATAAGATAATATTTATAAAGCTTTTTGCCAACCTCAAAGCAAGATATAAATACATTTATATTATTAGCATAGTATCTGGCACATGGTAGGTTCTTAATAAATGTTTGTTGATTGATGTAATTATATAATTATTTAGAAAATAATAAAATGTAATTGTACATAATATAATTATAGTATTAATAGTAGAAGCATAGTAATAGTAGCAGCAGAAATGGGTTTGAACCTAGGTCCCTGACTCTGCATCCAGTGCTTCTTCAACTGAACATAACCAGAGACTGGGAGTTTGTAGGATAGTCCTCCGCCAAAAGGAATAGATAGCCTAATGGTCACACTTTAAATGCTCCAAAACACTTTGAAGACATTTTCTCATTTGATCCTCACTAAATCCCAGTGGAGGTGGATGCCATGGGTGCTATTATTTGCATTTTGAAGATGTGGAAAATGAGAGGTTCCTTAACTTGCCATGATCATACACCTGGTGAGAGGCAGCATTTATATCCATCTTCTTGATCCCATGACTTCTAGTCCATACTTCTAGTTTACACTATGTGGATACTATCTATTATTAGAAGGGGGCTCTGCTTGCTATTCTCAGGTCTGGTCAGACCACATCTGGACTATAGTATTCACTTCTAGAAAACCGATTCTGGGAAGAACATCAATCAGTTGGAGAGAATCCCAGAGGAGATCAGAATGATGAACCAGAGTGATGAAGGGTATAAAAAAATATGCTATAGGAGGATTGGTTGAAAGGACTGGAAATTAGAGAAGAGAAGACTTGGACAGGGTAGAGGGAATGAAGAGGTAGGATTATGTTCAAGTATTTCACAGTCAGTCCCCTAGAAGAGGGATCACACTTGTTTTGCTTGGCCCCAGAGGGAAAATTTAGGAGGATCTGGTAGACATTTCAAAGGATCAAATTTAGGCTTGATATCAGGAGGAGCTTCCTACCACATAGAGCTAACTCAGAGGAGTGGGCTGCCTTGGGAGGTAATGGATTCCCCCCAACTTTTAGTAAAAATTAGCAATGACCATTTTTTGAGGATAGGGTAGATTGAATTCCAATGACCACTGAGGTCCCTTTTAGCTATGAAATTCAGTGATGTTATTGGACATGGTAGCACATATCTCTAACCCCTGCTCCTGGGGAACCTTAGGTTGGTGCTTAGAAGTTTTGAGTTGCAAGATACTAGGTAACCATGTGTCTGCAATAAGTCTTCTACAAATATGGGGAGTCTTCAAGAATGGGGGGCTAATGGGTTGCCTAAGGAGAGGCAAATGGTTGGAAATGGAGCATGTCAAAGCTTTTGTGCCAATGAGTTGTAGGAAATGGGGACTCCCAGTCCCCAGAAAAAAACAATGAAAATGGAAGAAAGATTGAAAGGAAGAAGAAAAGAAAAGAGAGAAAGAGTGGAAGGAAGAAAGGTAGAAGAAAAGAAGAAAGTAAAAGAAAGAAGAAAGGAGAGGAAAAATGAAAGGATGAAAAAATGTAGAAGAAAGGAAGGAGAAGAAAGAAAGGGAAAAAAGACATGGAAAAAAGAAATGATGAAAGGTAGAAAGGAGAGAAAGGAGGGAGAGAAAAGGAAGAAAGGATGGAGAAAAAAGGAAGGAGGTAGGGAAAGAAATAAAGGAAGAAGGAAAGAAACAAAAAAGTTCTGTGTTATAGTGACCTTGACTTTGATACTTTTAAAAAGATTCCTGCCTTTTCCCCCCCTGGAAACTCAGGTCACCTGAATGACTCCCTTCTCTTTCTTGTAGCTAACTTGACTTCAAGTAGAATTTTCTTGAAGTCTTCATTTCAAATCACAGTTTCAAGTTGTTAAGTTGGGGCTAGGGCATCATGCCAAGGAAGGCAAATCAAAGAATCAAGGTGAATGAGGAAAATCTGATTCAGCTCTTTTCAAGATTACCCCCAAATTCTCGGTTTAGAAAAATGCTGTGGTATGGTGGGAAGAAGATTGGATCTGGAGTCAAGGGGCCTGGATTTGAACACCAGTTTTGCTGGCCAGTTTTCTTTGTGTGAACCGGAGCAAATCATTTGCATGATCTGGACCTTTGTTTAATCAAATGAAGGATTTGGACTTAATCCTCTAAATATATCATCCTATGATACTCCATAAAGAGTGATCTTTGAAAATTGTTGTAGTTCAGCTGTTTCAGATTCTTTCTTACTCCATTTGGTTTTTTTTTTGGCAGATACTGGAGTATGGATTTGTCATTTCCTTCTCCAGCCCATTTTATAGATAAGGAAACTGAGGCAAACAGGGTTAAGGGACTTGCCCAGGGTCACACAGTTAGTAAGTGTCTGTGGACAGATTTGAATTCAAGTCTTTCTGATTACATACCCAACACTCTACCCAGTGCACCACCCAACTGCCCCTTGAAAACTATAGATACTTCTTCATGATTTTTCTGGGTGGCAGGAGATAAACATTAGAGAAAGCAACTGATGCAGAAAGTGCATTTCCAGGAAGGTTTTACAAGAACCTCCTAATTGACCCTTTCGTAGACTTTCAAGGAGAGACCCATTTTAGTCTTTAGGCATCTTGGGCTTGCTTAAAGGACCAGTGTGCTAAAAACTCATACATATTTATAATAAGTAACATATTAGAGAAAATGTCAGATCTTTTCCCCCTCTTGTTAGCTCAACTTGCAGTAAAGTAAATGACCCATAAAGAATAAAGGAAAGATTTCCTTTCAAGAGAAAGAGTTTAAATATGCAAATATTTTAACACCTAATAGTGTATGCAATAAGAGAGTGGTGCATTTACCCAATAGTTTTCATGGCCTTTGCAAGCATTTTGGTTAATGCACTAGTGTTTAACATTTTATGCTATTACATTCTGTAACTGTGATCCTGATTGTGTGCACTCCTTTCCAGCTGACATCTTCATGAAGATTGCTAAACCTAATCTAAAGAGAATTGGGAAAGAGATTGAACATCACTCAGTCAAGCATCAAGCATTGATTAAGCCCCTACTCTGTGCTAACCACTATGCTAGGTCTTAGATATGCAAGACAAAAAGAAAAGTGTCCTGTCTCCAAGCAGTCTGGATTCCATAGGGGAAGACAATGTGCCATTTTTTATTTAAAAATACAAAACACTGATGAAATGGTTTCTCTAGTGGGAAGGCACTAGCAGCTGGAAGTAATGAAAAAAGACTTAGCATAGGAAATGGTACCTGAGGTAAGCTTTGAAGGATCAAAAGTTTACAGATTTAGAGTGGTTAGTGCCTTGGAGATGACCTCATCTGGCCCCCACATTTTATAGATGTGGAAACTAGGGCCCAGAGGGATTAGGTGTTTTATCCATGATCACTCAAAGTTCCCTGTCTTAGATCCCATTTTCTAGCAGTTACTAACAGTCTGAAAAACTAATACTGACAGAGAGAAAGAGAGAGACAGAGAGAGAGAGAGAGAGAGAAAGAGAGAGAGAGACAGAGAGAGAGAGAGACAGAGAGAGACAGAGAGAGAGAGAGACAGAGAGACAGAGAGAGACAGAGAGAGAGAGAGACAGAGGGAGACAGAGAATCAGAGATATGGAGAGAGAGTCATAGATACAGAGAGACATAGAGAGAGATAGACACAAAGAGAGACAGAGACAAAAAGTCAGAGACAGAGAGTCACAGAGCCAGAGTCAGAGAAAGAGAGAGAGACAGACAGACAGACAGACACAGAGAAAGAGACAGAGAAAATCAAAGAGAGAGCTAGAGTGAAAGCAAGAGAAAGAGAAACCACTATTTCCAGAAACTACCCGTTCTGTTAAGACCATTCCTCTCAGAAGGGTCTCTTCTCTCTGTCCCTTTGTCTCTGTCTCTGTGTATATCTCTCTCTATGACTTTCTCTGTCTCTCTCTGTATCTATCTGTCTGTCTTTGTCTCTGACTCTGTGTGTGTATATCTGTGTGTCTTTTTCTTTCTGCCTACAGAGAGACTGAATGGCCACCACTTGGAGATGTTGAGGTAGGGATTGTTACTCCCCTCATGTTGGTTGGACATGAAGATTTGCAAGGTCTTTTCTCATCTGAGTTCCTATGATTCTATGACTGATGCAGAAGCTTGATGGTTTACCCATGCAGGGGGATTTCTATTTTCAATCAATCATTTTTCAGCACCGTTAATATGCAAAACACTGCCTATTTGTGAGCAAATGTAGAATGATTAAGACTCAAGTTATAACTCATCATAGAACTTTTATAACATTCACTTTTCTTTATATACTAGAATGTTTGCATGTTTTGGTGGTTGTTAATTTCTCTATAGTAAGAAATTTAAAAAATGACTGTAACATCCTTGAGAGCAGGGATCTCATTTCTTTTTCTTGAATCATTGTTTTGTGTCAAAGGCAAGCATCACAAACCACTCTGATCATGAAGCACTGAGACATAGTAACAGGGCAGAATAATGAATGAGATCCTCACCATGAAATGTAAACAGAGGCCCTGAACATGGCCCTGAGGAATAGAAAGGGAGAGAATATTATTGGGCAGGAGAAAAGCTCTTTCCAGCCTACCATCTGGTGACTTCTTACTGTAATTAATTTTTCTTGTAACTAGGTCTTAATTTCTGTTCTTTCTGCTCTGTTGAGCAATGCAAGGGTTATCAGCCCTCTCTAAGTTTGGTGCTCTAGGTCAAAGCCTAGATACTGTTATAACTCTTAGGAAGACACAGTCCTGGTCTTCAGGACCAAAAGAGGACAGCAGCCTTGCACTCAGTGTGGTAGAGAGGAAAAAGTGATGGGGGTCAATAGCTGTTGTCCATTGTTCTGGAAGAGGATCAAAATGACATCACTAGGCTACAGTCAAGTTTCAGTGTGTCTCATTGGCTGATCAGACCAATATACCCTCGGAAGGATCCACCACAGGTCAGGCACAAATAGTCCATGTGAACACTGCGGGGTGGATTCTCCAAATGTGTGCGTCCTGTGTTTCCTTTGAGTTATTTCAATTCTCCTTTGCTCACAGAGCACAGCACCTTCTCTGAGAGAGAAGCATGCCATGCTAAGTGGTCCTGTGCCAGTGTCTCCCATGTCACACAATCAATTCTAAAGTTCTTGAGAGAGACCTGACTATCCTTGTATCACTTTTTCTGACCACCGTGTAAATGCTTGTCCTGTGTGAGTTTTCCATAAAACAGTCTTTTTGGCAAGTGTACTTAGAGGAGGCAATAGACTATATTTTTAAAGACCTTTAGGATTTACAAAGCACCTTCCTCACACCCAGCTTTAGAGTCAGAGAAGCTGAGTCCAAATCCTATTTCTGCCCCTTCCATCTTTGTAATCATGAAGGAGACACTATCCTCTCTCAATTTCTCTCTCTCTCTCTCTCTCTCTCTCTCTCTTTCTCTGTCTGTCTGTCTCATTCTCAGCAATCAAAGTTAAGTGACTTGCCTAGGATTATGCAGCTAGTATACTATATAAAAGATGAATTTGAACTCAGTTCCTCCTGATTCTAAGCCGGTGCTCTATCCACTGTACCACCTAACGACCCTCACCTACCATCTCATGATCTCAGCTGGAGACATGGGACTTGAGTTCTAATCTTGCCTCTCCTATTTACTACTCATGTTACTTTGTGTAGTTCATGTCACCTCTGTTTTCCTATCTCTAAAATGAGGGAGTTGAATTAAGTGGTTTTGAATATCCATTCCAGGTCTAGATCTAACATCTCACTGTAATAAAAATGATAACAGATGATATTTATTTAGTGCTTTAAGGTTTAAAAAGTGCTTACATCTTTAATTTGATTCGCCCATAATAACCTCCATGAAGGTAGATGCTATATTTTTAATCTCCATTTTACAAATGAGGAAATTGAGATTCAGGCACATTAAGTGACTGGTGACACAATTAATAAGTCTCTGGAATGAGTTTCAAGTTTCATTCCTTTTCAACATCAAGAATATTATTTGGAGAGTTAAGATATCATATTTAACAATAGCAACAACAACAATAGATTTCTAGAAACATTGTCAAAAGAATGAATCTCTAATGGTGGAATTTCAGAAACAGTGATAGGAGAGTAGGAATATTTGAGTGAGGGAATCCATTCCAGGCATTCCTTAAAACATGTCACCTAGGGGCAGTTAGGTGCCAAAGTGGATAGAGGATCTGCCCCAGAGTCAGGAGGACCTGAGTTCAAATTCAGCCTCAGATTATTTACTAGCTGTGTGACCCTGGCCAGGTCACTTAACTTTGCTCAAAAAAAATTCTAAAAGAAACATATCACCTGAATCTCTCTGGCCTATGAATAATCTGGCTTTCTCATGAGGGAACTAAGTTTTTCCCTCAAACTTAGACATCAGACTAAATATAATCAAGACAGATGAGGGGCAGAAGGTAGTAAGGGATTTTAAAAATATTGTTTAAAAAATAAATGAATATTTTTGTCATCCTATAGAATTTTACTCTCCATGGGCTTGGAGACCTACAGTAATGGAGAACTCACCACCTCCCATGGTGCCTCATTCCACACTGCATATCTCTATTAGAATTCTTTTATTCTCTCAGGTAAAATCTAAATGTGACTTTCTGTGTTTTATGCAAATTTCCCTTCCTTCTTCCCCCTGGGATTAAAAAGAAAGAACCGAATCCCCTTTTCCTTTGATTACCCTTCAAGTACTTGAAAATGTGTTCTTATAATCTTCCCTGGGCTAAGCATCCCTCCTTCTTTCAACCAACCCCTCACCTTCTTTTCACCCTGCTTTAGTTTCTTAGTGACCCTCTCAAAAGAGACTGAAACAATGCTTCCAAATGTGGTCTGAGCAGAGCAAGGGGCAAGAGTGATTCTCACTTCCCTAGTCTGTTAGTCAACAAGCAATTATTAAGTGCCTACTGTGTGCTGGGTATGGTAAGCACTGGGATTAAAGCATTCTCAAGGAGTTCACAGTCCAGTGGAGGAGACAACAAGCCAACGACTATGTACAAACAAGATATAGGAAGGATAACTTAATTTACAGTGGGAGGACCTTACCATTCAGTGGAGTTTGGAAAGGCTTTTTATTGAAGGTGGGGTTTAGCTAAAACTTGAAGGAAGCCAGGAGGTGGAGATGAGAAGGGAGAGTATTTTAGGCATTGGGGACATGATCCTGATGAAAATGTCCAGGGCCTAGAGATGAGTCACTGTTTAGAAGCCTGGAGATGGAGTATCTTATGTGAGGAGCAGCAAAAACAGTGTCACCAGTTCACAGAGTACATGTTGGTTTCAGGTAGATAGTAGGGTGTAGGAAGGCAGCTAGCTATATCTCTCAATGCAGTCTAAGATCACACTGGCCTTCTCTGCTGGCATGTTCTATTGTTGACTTTTGTTGAGTTTACAGTCTTTTACCAAGGCTTCTTGGTTTCATCATGAGTCAAGCAGCCATGTTACCTTGAAGCCTGAACATCATGAGTCAGGCACTCATGTTACCTTGAAGCCTGAACATCGTGAGTCAGGCACACATATTACCTTGAAGTCTTAAAACCTTCCTGGGCAGTCAAAGACAATAGTAATTAAATTCAATGGGACAGATTTCAAACCTTGCCTATGGCATACAAATGCTTAGTCATGTTTCTTCCTGTGTTCTCAGCTGACCCAGGACAGATTACCAGAGGAAACAACAAAACTCGCCCCCAAAACATCGCCAGCGATGATTATGGAGTAAGGAAATTACTTTTCCTATGTGACCGGTAAGTTGGCTATTAAGGTAGTTTCAACGTCTATTATGTTGAAAATGATCAATACCATTAGAATAAGTGAGGTTATTTCCTTAGAAGACAGTAAGGCTAATCTCACTTTCCAGGTGGTGAAACTGAGGCACAGAAAAGGAAAGACACTTGCTCACTCCCATGTCACCACCTGGGTTTTATCTCATTGTCCCTAGAAGGTTGGCAAAGAAAGGGAAGTTAGTAAAGGGTTAAAGCATGTAGTGGCTTTATTTAATGTATCCAGAGCCATAAGTAGAGTAGGGGGACCTGAGCCTATTCCCAGGTTGCTGAAATTTACAAGATGCTGATAAGACATGGGAAAAAAAAAACAGCTAAGGTAAACATAGAATAAACAAGAGTAATCATTTAAAATCCAAAGCTATCTTCTCATTTCCTGCCTTTATTGCTCAAGTGAGATACTCCACAGCCAGCCAGCTCTGCTCTGTGCCTCATCTTCCCCATCTATAGAAAAAGGTGGTTGGATCTCACAGTCTGTTAAGGTCCCTTCCAGCTCTGCATCTGTGAGCCTGTGAATCTGAATCCTTTCCCACAATCACCCCAACAAGGCTGATACCCTATTCCTTAGGGCAGGACTTTGCATTTCAAGACAGATGTAATTATAAAGATGAATTTATTTACTTCAAACTCAATCTGTTTCTCATAAGCCTATGGTCTCTAATTTGCCTTCTGGCATTAAAAACACCAAATCAAATCCCTCTTTCATAGGAGAGCCCCTTAAATCCTTGAAGACCATTTCCAACTCCCACCAATTCATGAAAATCTCAAAATTTCAGAATTGGAAGAGACATCTAGGACCACTCAGTCTAACTTATTCTTAGGCAAAAAAAGACTCCCATTGATAATCTACCCTACAAGACACCATCTAACATCTGCTTGATGACTCCTTCTGAGGAGTAACCATCCATCAGCCCATTCCACTTTTAGTTAGCCCTTAATATTATTAGAAAGTTTTTCCTGGATTTTTACCCTTGCTACGAACTCTACTTTTCTTGTATTAAGCAGAGCAAGTTTACCCTCTGTTCTACATCAAGATATTTTGAATAAATGAACACAGCTGTCATGGAATAATAATAACTTGAATATATATGGCACTTGGAGGTTTGGAAAGTACTTTACAAATATTCTCAAAACGACCTGGGAGCTAGGTGCTGTAATGATCCTCATTTTACAGAGAAGAAAACTGAGGTGGACTGAAGTTAAGTGACTTGTCCAGGGTCTCACAATCAGAATAGAACATAGATCTTCCTGATTCTAAGTCTAGTACACCATTTAGATGCCTCTGTCCCTCTTAAATCTTTTCTTCTCCAGGATATCATTCCTTTCTTTTTTTTTCTTTTCCTATTCTCAGGAATCAGTGTCAAGGATGTTCCTGTCCTTTATCTTGTCCCTCTCTCCAGTATCACAGTCCAATCTGTAATTTAGGGAAGAAAATTGACAGCTATGCAGAGAATATAACTTGGTCATTTCTCCCTCCAACTCATCTCTTGCATAAGTCCCCTTCTGTCTATGCACATGGTCATTACCCCAATTCACAGGAAGTACATTTTAGAGATAACTTGTACAGAACTTGGGCTTCTAAAAATAATGCCTATACTTTCTTTAATGGGGGAGGAATGGACTGCTTCAAGAGGGGATGAGTTCCCCTGCCTTGGATATTTTCAAGTCCAATCTGCACCATGACTTGTTGGGTATGTCATAATGAGAATCACTTTGGTGTGTGGATCGGATTAGGTGACTGATGAGGCCCCTTCCAACCCTCATATCATGTAATTTTGTACTTAGAGTATATTTCAGAAATGAGAAATGAACTTGTACTAGGCAGAGAGGAACAGGGAAAGAGGACAGGGACATCCTGGATGCTGATGCCTGGGGGTAGGATTTTGCTATTAGGTGCAGATGTGGGTTTAAACGCTTCTTCTATATTATAATCCATAATGCCTTATAAGAGTGTGTTTCTATTTTCATTCATGGGAATGGATCTCAATTACTCAGTTCCTGATGTTTATAGCTCTGGCACATTTCCAAATGAGTGGTTGTGGTTTGGATGTATCTGACTCATATTTACATAATCATAAGAAATATAATCCTTCCTGAGGTGGCTTGATAAGCAACATTCAGTGTCAAGCATTTAATTTTGTGTCATTCTGAGTGGACGTCTGCCTCCCAGTCCTCTTTCCTTTAAAAATTATGTCTCTTATTTGCTCCAAAATCATGACCTTGTGGATGAATTAAGCTGGAAGGATTTGGGAAGGAGAAATTGACTTCTAAAGATCATGGCCAGTCAGGATACAGGCCAGCAAGTGAGTATTCCATTCTCTCCCAAGGTCATTCAGTCCTTGCGTTGTTTCATCCTGCTCTTTAACCTGGCCTTGCTCTCTTTGGGAGCACAAAAAAGGAGCCATAAGAGAATGTAAAGTGTACTGGAATGAGGCAGAAATCCTGGACTGCCGGAAACCCTTATTCTGCCACTTACTATCTGAGTGGCTTTGGTTCTCTCTTCTCAAATATACATCTATATCTGTATGTGTATATGAATGTGTATCTGTATGTGTGTATATATGATGCACATGCATATGTCTACACACACACACATATATGGATACATGAAACTTTATTCTCTCTCTCTCTCCCTCCTTCCTGCTAGGTAATGATTGTTCCATTCACTGTGCTTGTATCCTGCAGTCTAGCATAGTTCCTGACTTGTGACAGATGTTTAATCAATGATAATTCATTGATTTACCATCCAGAGCATTGCACAGTGCTTGGCACACAGTAGGCACATGATAAATGTTTATTGATTGACTCCTCAGCACCGATGGAGCCATTCTGATCAGTGATAAGAACATACTCTTGGAGAGATGGGCCGAACACTTCCATAGTGTTCTCAAAAGACCATCATCCACTAATGCTGAAGTCATTGACCATAATATACCTCAGGTTGAAGTCAATCCCTCTCTAACTGAACTTCCAACTGAAGAAGAGGTATTGAATGCCATTAGGCTCCTCTCATGCAGCAAAGTTCCTGATGCTGTATTTTGTATAAGCCAGATGCTTATACAAAAGCTGACTGAAATCTTCCATGTTATATGGCAAGAGGAAATGATCCCCCTGGAGCTCAAGAATGCTTCTGTTGTCCGTCTCTATAAAGAGAAAGGATATAGATTTTCCTGTGAAAATCAGAGAGAGTTCTCTTTCTTAGTCATTGACAGCAAGATTCCTTCCAGAGTCCTCCTTAAATAGACATCTTTACCTGGAAGATGATTATCATCTAAGAACCAGCATGGCTTCAGAAAGGGCCAAGGAACAATTGACATGATGTTTGCTGACCAACAACTCCAAGAGAAATGGCAGGAGCAGAACAGAGATATGTATACAACATTCATATATCTGACCAAGGTCTTTGATACTGTCAGTCATGAGGACTTGTGGAAGATCATGGCAAAATCTGGTTGCCCAGAGAAGTTCATCAATATTGTATGTCAGTTTCATGATGGCACACTTACATGGATTCTGGATAATGGACAATATTCTTGTTCTTTCCCAGTCACCAATGGAGTGCCACCAAACGGTTGCACTCGTGATGTAAAAAAAAATATATATATGTATATATATGTACATACACACATATACACATATATACACATGTATAGACATGCATATATGCATGTACACATATGTATATGCATGAAGATATACACATCTATGTAATCTGCATCTGTATTCATATCCACATCCACATCCACATCTATATATATATATATATATCTACATCTACACCTATATCTATATATGTATATCTTTTGAATTGGAGATAACTCACCAAGGAAGGATTAGAATTAAGGTGGGATAGAATATCTTTTGAAAAAGGTAGGATTTTATCTGGGACTTGCCCAGGGTCATGCTAGTAGTAAGAAATAGATGTGGGATTTGACCATAGGTCTTCTGCTACCAAATCTGTTTATCTTTCCATTATACCACATTACCTCTTGACTCTGAGTAACTCCCTGGGCACCAGTTTCCTCATCTTTCAATTAAAGAACTTCTACTAAATGACCTTTAAGGTCCCTGCTGGTCCTAAATCTATGATCTGTTGATTTTGCTGTCTTCCAAAGTTGCTGTGAAGCTCATGAGATAAATGAAGCCCGTGAGATAAATGTAGGTGACAAACACTGGGAAAACTAAACAGTCTCTAAATGTCAGGGATGATGACAACAAAGAGTAAATCAAAGTTCACTTGTAAAGGGCAGGGGCTGTCTCTCCTGAAGTTTGGGTGTGATGCTATAATCGGCAAAAATGACTTGATAAGGAAAGTGGCTAGTATTATGGCCTTATACTCAGTCCCATGCCCAATTATCTGGATGACTAATGTCTGGAGAAATGGCTTTTATTGTACCACGATGACTGATAAGAGTTTATTTTATTTTTAATCATTTTTTAAAATTCAGAAGCATTTTATCTACCTCCCATTACCTATCCTTCTGATGGAAAAAAAGAGAAAAATAAAATCCTTGCAAGAATGATACATAGTCAAAGCAAAAAAAAAAATTCCCACATCAGCCATGTTAAAAACATTTGTCTCCTTTTACCTATTCAATCCATCATCTCTTTGTCGGGAGGTACTAATTATATTACACGAATGTTGAATACCATTGTGTCGTAAGGAATGCAAAGGGGATGGTGTCAGAGAGACAGCCAGGTGGTGCAGTGAATAGAGTACTGGATATGGAGTCAGGAAGACTCTTCTTCCTGAGATGAAATTTGGCCTCAGACACTTACTAGCTCTGTGACCCTGGGTAAGTCACTTAACCCTGTTTGTCTCAGTTTTCCCATCTATAAAATGACCTGGAAAAGGAAATGGCAAATGATCTTTTGCCAAGAAAACCCCAAATGTGGCCACAGAGAGTTGGATATGATTTAAAAAAAACAAGGTTTCAGAGAAAACTAAAAAGATTTGCATGAACTGAGGCAGAGGAAAGTGATCAGAATTAAGAAATAATAAATACTGTAAAAATGAAACACTTTGAAAGACTTAAGAACTCTGATCAATACAATGACCAACTATGATTCCAGAGTACCTGGTAACAATATATAAATCCAGGGCGGCCAGGTAGCACAGCGAGTAAGAGCACTGGCCCCAGAGTTGGGATGACCTGGGGGATCGAATCTGGGCTCAGACACTTAGCACCCACCCAGAAACACCTGGCTGTGTAACCTTGAGCAAGTTACTTAACCCCAATTGCTTAGGGGCGGCCAGGTGGTGCATTGAGTAAGAGCACCTGCCCCAGAGTCGGGATGACCTAGGACCAAATCTGGACTCAGATACTTAGCACCACACCCAGAAATAACTGGTCCTGTAACCTTAAGCAAGTTACTTAACCCTAATTGTTTTAAATATATACATATATATATATATATATATCCTGGCTCATTCTCCAGCGGACAAACAAGCACCATGATTAGGGAATACTTCCAATTCTTCATATATGCATCATCCTTGACAGATCCCAAAGTTCTTACATGCACACCCAGACACAGACACAGACACACACACACATATCCCCATAGTTTATGAGAGCTAGAAGTCACTTCAAATGGCACCTAGCTTTGTACACATATAATGATACTCTCTTGTATAAACCCTTAACCAATGGCCATCCAGTCTCTGATAAAAATACTCTAGTGGTGTGGTACTTACTACCTCCCAAGACAGCCCAATCCACTTTTTGATAGCTATAATTAATAACTAATTTACTTTTCCTTATTTGAGCTTCTTTTAAAATATTTTTTCAATTACATGTAAAATTTTTTTAGCATTCTATTCCTTTTAGATCTGAGTTCCAAATTCTCTCCCTTCCTTCTCTCCTACCTCATTGAGAAGGCAAACAATTTGATATGTTATACATATGCAGTCATGCAAAACTTATTTCCATTCTAGTCATGTTGTGAAAGAAAACACAGACCAACCAAAAAAACCATGAAGAAAATAAAGTAAAAATAGCATGTTTCAATCTGCATCCAGATTCCATCAGTTCTTCTCTGGAGGTGGATACCATTTTTCATCCTAAGTCCTTTGGAATTGTCTTGGATCTTTGCATTGCTGAGAATAGCCAAGTTATTCACAGTCTTAGTTGAATTTCTAAACTGTATTTCAAGCAACTTCTCATTATCTTTCCCAGTTCTTCTCTTTTGGGTCCAGCAGAACAAGCAGGACGTGTCCAGAAGAGGGTCAAAGGACTTTAGTTGGGGTTGTATGAAGACTGGTTGAAGGAACAGGGAATATTTAAACTGGATAAGAGAAAATTCAGAAAGGATGTAAGATCTGTGCTAAAGTTTTTGAAGGACTATCAAGTGGAGAAGGGATTAGATGTTTTCTGTTTGGTTCTGAGGGACAGAAGTATGAGGAATTGGGCCTGATTCCCTAATATTCCCCAATTCTTCTTCCCAGTAATTACATGTATACAAAACAGAGCTGCCTGGAAAGGTGGAGGTTTCCCCTCCTTGAAGGTCTTTAAGTGGAGGTAAAATGAGTTGGAGAAGTAAATGGTAAACCATTGCAGCATCATTGCCAAGAAAGCCCTAAATGGGGTCACGGCCTGTTGGCCACGACTTAGAATGACTGAAAGTAGCTGCTGGGTGATCTCTTGTCAGATATGTAAGAAAGGAGATTCCTTTGGTTGCATTCTTTGGCTACTGAGATTTGTTCTACCACTCAAACTCTGTGGTTCTGCGAACATTCTTCTTCTTCATTCCATCCTGGAACCTTACACAAAATAATAATGATAATAATAATTACATTTATAGATGGCCTAAAGGTAAAAAAAATCACATTTATCCACATGTATCTCACTACATCCTTATCAGGTAGGTGCTGGAATTATACTCATTTTATAGATGAGGAAATTGCCTGAGAGACGTTAAGTCACAAGACCAGGGTCAAATAGGTAGTGTCTTAGGTCAGATTCCAACACTAAAGTTTGCCCATAACATCTTCATCTATTAGATTGGATAATATATTATTCCACCAATTTCTCTGTATGACGGATATTGCAGGCAGAATGACCAGAAGGGCTTAACTAGTGGACTAACCAACATCCAGTCAATAAACCTTTAATAAGCGTTTATTATATGCCAGGCACTTTGCAAAGTGCTGAGGATACAAAAAGAGGCCAAAGACAGTCCTTGCCCTTAAGGACTGTCATACTCTATATACTCTAATATGGGAGACAATAAGCAAACACATATGTACAAATAAGCTATTTATAGGATAAACGGGGAGAAAATCAAGAGGAAAGATATTAGAATTAAGAGGGGTTTGGGAACTGCTTTCTTTAGAAGATAAGATCATAGATAGGACCAAAAGAAGCCAGGAAAGCCAAGAGGGGGAGGTGTGTCTGGGCAAACATACAGAGAAAATGCCCAGAGCTGACAGATAGTGTGGCTTTCCTTTCTATCTTTCTTCCCTTCTTTTCACTGTTTAGAAATTGCTTTCAGTGATGTTGGATGTTGCTATTTTGAAGGTCTCTAGTCTCGCTCACTGTCTGAGCTGACACAGGGGATCAGGACTGGTTTTTCTTTGTGCCCCGTGAATGTCTCCCTGCACCTGGGCTGCTTTCACACTGAAGCACCTAGCTTGTTAGCCTCTCTGTATTACCATTTCCAGCACCACGGTCTGTCTTGATCTCAAACACACTTTGTAAAAGAACCCTGTGAATGGGAGGAATGATGCTGGGAGCTTTATAGCTGTTAACTCTAGATTTTATTTAATCTCTCTGACAAAGACATATTTAGGCCAGGTCACAATTTCTCCCTTCTCCCTGCCTTAGGACAGAATGAAATGAGAATTCAGGGTCTATGGAATGGAAAGGTATTGATTTTTACCTGCTATTTTGGAGAGGTGGTGAAAAGTGGCTTCCTTTTCTCATTCCTGTCAATTATTTTCACCCAAATCTTAGACTCTAATAGCTGTATTTTGCTTGCATGTTCTCATCCTGTTTCCCATAGTCTAGAGGTGGAAGTTTCCACAAGATTACAGAATTAAACCAATCCTTTAATTTTATAGATGAGAAACCTGAAGTCAGAGAGAGCTTAAATGATTTGGCCAAGGTCACAAAGGTGATAAATAGCAAGGTAAAATTTGAACACAGGTCCTGCAATTTCAAATTCAGCACTTAATCTCCTGTACTAGAGTCATAGAGGTCACCCCGTCCAACTTCATCATTTCACAGATGAGAAATATAGGGTTCAAATCCAGGTCATTTTACTTCAAATCTACCACTCTCTTCATGGGACCATGTTGTCTATTATATAGAATTACAACATGGCAAGGCTGCAACAGACAGCAGAATTCTTATGGTCTAATTTCTTCATTCTATAGAGTGGGGAACTCAGGCCTTATTCAGGTTTAGAGAGTAAGACAGTAGAAAGTCTGGGTCTTGATATTTATTTTTTAATTTATTTTTAATATGTATTTATATTATATATTTATTCAAGAATCTTCATATTACAAAGACATGATCTCTTTATGTCCATCAGCAAAAAGAGGTCAAAGTCTTATCTAGATACAGGATTACAGTAGAGAGAAGTGAGGAGGCAGCTATGTGGTTCAATGAATAGAGCACTGGGTCTGGAATCAGGAAGACCTGAGTTCAAATCTGGCCTCAGACACTTACTAGCTTTTTGATGTTGGTAAAGTCACTTAACTTCTGTTTGCCTTAATCCATCAGAGAAGGAAATGACAAACCATTCCACTATCTCTGCCAAGAAAATCCTATACGAGGTCATGAAGAGTAAGATACAACTAAACAAGTCAACAACAACAAAGTGAAGTGGAAAGGATACTGAGTTTGGGGTCAGAGAACCTTCTCTATATCTCCTGGCCCTGATGTAAATTCTAGTTATACTATTTACTGCCTGTGCGACCTTGGACAAATCACTAGCTAGGCCGGAGTTAGGTGGGGAAATGAATAGATAGAATACAGGTCTTGGAGTCAGGAACACCTGAATTTAAATCTTGCCTCAGATATTAGCTGTGTGACCCTGGGAAGGATACTAAAAAAGCAAACAAATCTCTATTTACCTCAGTTTCCTCTTCTGTAAAATGGTAGTAATAATGCTCCTCCCTTCCAGAATTATTGTGATGATAAAATGATATATTTGGAAAGCTTTTTGAAAACCATAAATGCTAATTGTGATAATTATTACTATTATTATTATTATTATCACTTCTCAAATTCAGTTTTCTCATTTGCACAATGAGGGAGTTGTACCAAATGGCCTTTTTTTTTTGAGGGAAGGTCATGCAGTTGGGGTTAGGTGACTTGCCCAAGGTCACATGGCTAGTTTTGTGAATGGCCTCTTTACTGCCTTTTAGCGCCAGATCTATAACATAAAGATAAAAATAACTTCATAACATTTGGGCTTATTGCTAATAACAATATTATTATAAGAGCTTCTAATGTTTTGAAGTTCAAAGATGAGGACAGAATTTATCATCTCTTTCAAGGAATACCTATTAGGTGTCAATTGTGTGTAATGTACTGCCAAGCTCTAGGGTTATAAAGCTAGATATGACCTAGACCTCGATTTCAATGTCCTCATGGAATAGGGATGGAAGAAGGGGAAAAGAAATCTACCCAAATGGAGCAAGGACTAGTTTATCTGTCAGATTTATGAAGAATGGAGAAATTTACAACCAATCAAGAGACAGAGAATATTATGAAATGCAAAATGGATAATTTTGGTTACATGAAATTGAAGAGTTTTGCACAAACAAAGCCAATGCAACCGAGATTAGGAGGGAAGCAGAAAACTGGGAAAGAATTTTTACAACTAGTATCTCTGATAAAGGCTTCATTTCTAAAATATATAGAGAACTGAATGAAATTTACAAGAATGTAAGTCATTCCCCAATTGATAAATGGTCAAAGGATATGAACGGGAAGTTTTCAGAGAAGAAATGAACACTATCTATAGTCATATAAAAATGCTCTAAATCACTATTGATTAGAGAGATGCAAATCAAAACTACTCTGAGGTACTATATCACACCTATCAGATTGGCTAACATGGCAAAACATGAAAATGATAAATGTTGGGAAAGATGAGGAAAAGTTGGAAAACTAATCCATTGCTGATGGAGCTGTGAGCTGATTCAACCATTCTGGAGAGCAATTTGGAACTATGCCCAAAGGGCTATAAAAATTTGCATACCCTTTGACCCCAGCAATATCCCTTCTAGGCCTGTATCCCAAAGAGATCATAAAAATGGGAAAAGGACCCATGTGTACAAAAATATTCATAGCAACTCTTTTTGTGGTGGCCAAGAACTGGAAATCGAGGGGATGCCCATTGATTGGGGAATGGCTGAACAAGTTGTGGTATATGAATGTAATGAAATTCTATTGAGCTATAAGAAATGACAAACAGGTATACTTCAGAAAAGCCTGGAAAGATTTACATGAACTGATGCTGAGTGAAGTGAGCAGAACCAGGAGAACATTGTATAGAGTAACAGCCGAGATGACAGATTTTGATGGATTTAGCCCTTTGTAGCAATGCAAGGACCCAAAACAATTCCAATGGACTCATGATGGCAAATGCCATCCACATCCAGAGAAAGAAGTATGGAATCTGAATGCAAAGCAAAGCAAAGCAGATTGTTTTCTTTCTTTTTGTTTTTCATGTTTTCTCCCATTCATTTGAATTCTCCTATACAACATAACTAATATGAAAATAGGAATGTCTAACAGAAATGTATATGTAGAGCCTGTATAGAATGTATATGTAGAGCTTGCCATCTTGGGGAGGGAGAAGAGAAGGAAGGGGGAGAAAATTTAAAACCTATGGTAGTGAATGTTGAAAACTAAAAGTAAAGAAATTAAGAAAAATGAAATAAAATATTTTGAAAAACAAAGAAATGTCCCCAAATAACTCTGTAATGAGGGAAGGCATGATAAGGATAGGAAACAGGCATGAGAATTATTTGAGGATAGGAAGAAATCATTTTGCTCTAGGGAGCAGTGAGAGAGAAGATATCAGTCCTGGGAAGGTTCATGAAATTAGTGGCATCTCATGTTATCACCTCAAATAGAATGTCAACTCTCTATGAAAATGAAGAATTTCATTACTATCTTTTGCCTGAAACATAGTGGATGCTTACCAAATATATACATTTTTTGATTGGTTGGTTCTTTGAGTAAGATGAGGGATCCAATATATGGAACTTGGCAGGGTAGAAGCTGGGGAATGTATTAAAGACATGGAGAGTCCATGTAAGCAAAGGCACAAAGATGGAAGAGAATTAGCCAAGAATAGGGAACAGCAAAGATTTCTGACACTGATGTGGTAGCCCACATGAATTGGGGCTGCCTAAGAAGAGGAAAACTTGCCCAGCTCAGAAATGGAGCAGATCAAAGGTCCTTAGTGGTCAGCAGCGGGATTGGGCCTATGAATGGCTTCTGCACTTCCCGACTGGGGAAAACATGGACATGTAGTCTTGTTTTTTTTTTTTTTTTTTGGACTGCGGAAGGCAAGGCAGTTGGGGCTAAGTGACTTGCCCAAGGTCACACAACTAGTTAATGTCAAATGTCTGAGGCTGAATTTGAACTCAGGTCCTCTTGACTTCAGGGCCAGTGCTCTATTCACTGTGCCACATAGCTGCCCCAACATGTTGTCTTTAAAAAGGTAGGGAGGGAATTGTTAAAAGGCAGAACAAGCTTAAGGCGGTGAGGGAAGGTAAGGCTAACTCAACAAAAATGGGTTGGTTTTTTTTTAGCTATTAGGGGAAAGGAGGATCAAAGAGGGGGTGGAAAGACTACTTAGGGTAGATAGGATAACAACAGAAAGAGGGCAAGGCAGTTCAGCCCGATTTTGTTTCTGTTTTCTTTGTCAAAGAAATTGACCTTGACATTGAAAGTGACACAACAAAAATGGCTAATAGAGAATTAATACTTAGAATAAGTAAGGGAGACATAGTAAGAGAGCATTTAATTGCCCTTGAGGAAAGAGACAGAATAGTGCCATAAAAGAGCCCTGAATGCAGAGACCTTGCATTCAAATTTCCATGTCTGATGATTGTTATCTGTGTGCATAACCTTGGGCAAATAACTTAACTTCCTAGAGTCTTAGTTTCCTAATCCATAAAATGAGGTGTTCATACCAGGTACCCTCTGAAATGCAGGTCTATATTATTATGAAATTCAAGTCATCTGTCCCAGATGGGATACCTCCTGCCCCCTGTATGTCCTGAAAGAACTGGAAGATTTAACTACTAAGGTACTGTCAGTGATATGTTGGATCACGGAAAATGGCAGAGGCAATGTCAGACTTTAAAAGGACAAATGTGCCAATTTTTAAAAATGAGGAGCAAGAATAGAGTCTAAAAAGTATGGGCCATTGAACTTGACTGCTATTCCTAGTAAAATACAATCACAGATCATTGAAAGGTGGGCCAGTGAAATCTCAAAAAGAGAGCAATGATAATGAAGAGCCCGTATGAATTCATCTAAGTCAGGTCAGGCCAGACTACAATTATTTTCTTTTGTAACAGGGATATTGAACCGATAGGTCAGGAGAAGGCCATAAATATGGTTTACTTAGATTTTAGCAAACATTGGACAAATAATTTCGTGGTATCTTTATGTAAAAGATGAGGGAGAGGTAGACTAGATGGTAGTACAATTGGATGAATTTGACGGTTTGATGGACCAAATTCAGAGTACAATGTTAATAAAGCAAGAAGTTTTTAATAGAATACTAGTGAGATCTGTGTTTGTCCCTAGGTTAATATTTTTGTCAACGACTTGGATAAAAACTATTTGATGACACACTCATCAAATTTTTAAAGAACACAGATCTGAGAGGGAATGTAACACACTAGTTGAGAGAATCAAAATCCAAAAATGACTGGAGAAGCAAAAGTATTCTGCTGAATCTATTATACTAAAGATCAACATGGCTCAATATCAAGTCTTATACCTGGTTTCAAAAATAAATTTCACAAGTATAGGATGGAAGAGGCATAAGTGGAAATTAGTCTGAAGAAAGATGTGGGTTTCTTAGGGGACAGCAGAGTCAGTATGAGCCAACATTGTGACAGTTAGCCAAGAGCCAATGCAATCTGTAAGCATAGCGTCCAAGAATAGAAAGTCAACCACCTGGAATTTTCCAAGCACCTACTATGTTCCAGGTGTTGGGTGTTGTAGAAACAGCCCAAGATACAAAGAGAAGTGTAGGGGAAGCATGAAGGCGCTAGTCCCTCTGTTCTCTGCTCTCCTCAGATCACATCATATGTTGTGTTCAACTCTGGGTACTATAGTTTAAGAAGGACATCGATAAAATGGAGTCCATAGGGGAGTAACTGGGATGGTAAAGATCTGCTCCATTTCTGAGATGGGCTAGTTTTCCTCTTCTTAGGCAGCCCCAATTCATGTGGGCTACCACATTAGTGTCAGATGTGGTATGGATACCTGATAGGCTTTCGAGATCCTTTAGCTCAGAAGTCCTGATATACAGAGATCCACTAGCCTTGGTCCCCTCATTAGCTAGGATTATAGGCTCTGGGACACCATGCCTGATCAAGATCTGATACAACTCACACAATTTTATAGGATCATACCACGCTCATTTCTTCATCCACCATTATCTACTCACACTTCCATATTGTATACATCTCTTCCCCCCAAAAGGTCTATTGTTATTGCTATGCTGAATGCTTAGCACAATGTCTACTATATAATAAGCTCTTAATAAATCCTCATTCACTGACTAACTGGTTGGTGAGATCCCTCTGTATCCACATTAGTCTTTTCAGACAACTTGTATGTTTCCTTTCAGTTGGAATTATTTCCTATTGTGGCTTTCACATTTCATGCTTGAAGGTTTTTAATCCTACGTTCTTGGAATTGAATTCTCCTGTAGAATTACAATTTATGAAATGTTACCTGTCCTTTCTCTCCATCTTCTGAAGTTTAGAAGTTGAATCTCTCCAAATGATGGTGCACGGCAGATCATGTCTAGCCAGTCTTGTCTGAAGAGAGAGATAGAACAGAGAGCAACCTGCTTGAAGATCACTTTAGCAGTCAAACTATCATTAACTAAAGGAGCAGAAAACTTCTAATATGTTAAGTTGTTTGTCCTTTGTTTTTGAAGAGGACTAATGATATCACAGGGAGATGTCTTGACTCCTGTGTGATTTGAATTTAAGTGAGGCAGAGTTGCACAAAGTTGTTGGTTTCACTCTCTTTTCCAGAGTCATTGAAGTCCAGTGGCAACACAAAAGTCAGGATGACTGTTGATGGTCCAAGATACAGTGAATGACTTTGGTTCTTCAATGTCTGACCAAGTTCTGAGCATTCCACAGTACCTTCATAGCCATGGGGACAAATTGTTTTCCTCCACCCATTCCACCAGGGGAAGTCTTCACATGCTTGCGTTAGGTATTCCCCCTAACTCACTGATGGTTTTGAGGCCTGTTGGTTACACTCAGCTTGGTTTAGTTTGTCTATCAAAACAGTTTTGCTTGGGTGTGGCTGCTTGGCATACTACAGCTTCTTGGAGTCCCAGGTGAGAGTTGGGTGAATCAGCTGAACACGAAGGATAAATGAGCAGTCCTGAAAAGGGCTTAACAAGTCATCACACCAGGGGTACCAGTCCTCCCTGAACACCCCATATACCCTGATATACTGAGTATATCATATATGGAGCTATTTAAATAAATAAATAAATAAATCACTGATTAAAATCTGTGGGAAGGGATCTTCTGGTGGACAGCATTGCAATATGTGTGCAAAGAGCCTACAGGGACCTACATCAATAGAGTTGTAAGTAGGGTGGGGCCATTGGGCTTTTTTTAAAGCAGGGAATTTTGGTGGCACTGACAGCATATTCCTGGGACATGTTTCCTCCTTTGTTTGCATCCGTCCCCCATCATGGGGTATGATTCTCCACCCCCAAGCCCCAGTATAGAAAACTCTCAGTACTTCTGGTTAAATTTCTCTCCAAGTCTCTTGCTGAGTTTAGGGTATGATATGTTAGTAAATATTTAAGTTGAATTTTTTTAAAAAATAAAAGTGCATGTGCGATGCACTTTTATGTTTAATTTGCATTATTAACATTTCTCCATCGTTTTCTTAAATCTAGACAATTTTTTAAAATAATAAACTTAGCTTTTCTTGTTTGTCAAAATTTGAGGTATAAAGAACTTAACTATTGACCCAGTACAAGCTGGTTCCAACACACCCCTTACTTAGAGTGAAGACGACTTGCATTCAAATTTTGCCTCTTACTTTTGCTACTGTGTGATCCTAGGCAAAGAACTTCACCTGAGTCTCGGTTTCCTCTTCTGAAAAACAAGGGATAGTCTGGATTAGATGACCTCGGAGATCCCTTCCATTCTCTGGAAGAATCTATGATTCATATGAGTACCTACATTCCCCCAACAACATAGAAACCTTGTGGTGTCAGGAAAGATTTCCATTTTCCCAATATTATTGTTGTTCTATAATTTCAATCAAATCTCACTCTTTGTGACCCCATTTTGGGGTTTTCTTGTCAAAGATACAGGAATGGTTTTGCCATTTTCTTCTCCGGTTCATTTGACAGATGAGGAAACTGAAGCAAACTGGGTAAAGTGATTTGCCTAGGATCGCCCAGCTAGTAAATGTTGGAGGCCAGATTTGTTCTCAGGTCTTCCTGACTCCAGGTCCTGTGCTCTATCTCCAACATTATCCCAATAGTAAAATTTAGTAGTTACAGCTCAGCCATTGGTGAGATTTCAAAGCCATCAATATTCTAAAATGGATCAGAATAACCTCGAAGCTTTCCAAAGGTATTGTTGTAGTTTACCTCTTCTTGTAGTTTCTCAGGAGACTTGTGTCTGGGCTGGAATCCTTATTTTTTTCATGCCATCCTAAGTCTTCTTTGGTTTCTCCGGTTATAAATATCCCCTGTCCCAAGTACTGGGCCTCTCTCCTAGTGCTAAATCTAATTCATTACTAATTGTTTTTAGAAATGACTTTTCTAGTTTAGAACAAGCTTGTTTACTAAAACCCAGTGAACCAAATAATTCACGTTTCAGCTAAAATTACTTTCCCTAATAACAATGAGATTTTTAAAGAGGTTCTTGGCTAGTGGCCAGGGCCTTATACACAAGATCATGCTAATACACAGTGTGATTGTTTCATGGATAACATAATGGAGGGGAGCAAAGTAGGCTCCCCTTGGAGATGCCCAAACTCCCACTAGGTTTTGAATTTCTTCTTGGCTTGGTATTCTGGCTGATTAACTCCACATCAAGACTCAGAGTTTTCATGGATTCAAGGAATCTTCAATTTACCATCTCACAGAATCACAGTGATTTAGAAGGGAGTTTGGCTCCAATTCATATCCTAAAACATTTTTGAAAAGTGGTCATCTATTTGCTTGGAGATCTTCAATGAGGAGAAACTCACTAATTTTTAAGGCAGCCCTTTCCACTCATTCAGTTGTTTTCAGTTGTGTCCAACTCTTTGTGACCCCATTTGTGGTTTCCTTGGCAAAGATACTGGAGTGGTTTGCCATTTCCTTCTCCAGCTCATTTTACAAATGAGGAAACTGAGGAAAACAGAATCAAGTGACTTGCATGCATCATATAGTTAGTAAATGTCTGAGGCCAGATTTGAACTCACAAAGATGATCCTTCCTGACTTCAGGCCTGGTACTCTATCCACTGCACCATTGTAGACAGCTCTAATCATCAGGAATTTTTTTTCCTGACATCAAACTGAAACCATCCATTATATGTCTTCCATTTCTTGTTTCCAGTTCTGTTCTCTGGGGCCACACAGAACAAGACTAATCCCCCTCACCACTTGCTAGTGGGAGTTTAGCACATGCATTATTAGAACAAACTCTCTTCAATTATTAAAAGGAATAATAAACCTGCATGACACAAACAAATAATGCATCTACTTAGAATCCTTTTTACATTTTGAAGGATTGGCTCATTGATTTTTATGTCTCCTTTTACACCTCTATCTGAAAGTGCCTTCAGATCATCATTGATGGATTTCTATATTTTGGTGAGGTAGGTGGGAAACCTTCTTAGGCCTGTAACTAGGGAAGGGTGATGGGGATTTTCCCCCAGGGTGCCCAGATTTGGAGAGCACTGACAACACTGGAGGTCCTTAGTAATACAGAAATGAGAAAACTTAGTATGATAGATCTACAGCTGGAAGGAATCTTAGAGCATTTACTCCAAGCCCATCATTTTATAGATGAGGAAACTGAGGCCCAGTAAGCTTAAGTAATTTTGCCTAAGGTCACACAGGTAATGAGCATCAGTGGGATTTGAACCCAAGTGTTTTGACTCCAGAGTCACTGCTTTTATGACTTAACCAAAAGAATTGGTTAAAATAGGAAATTATCATATGGCAGGTGAATCTGAGCTTCTTCTATCCCCTCCTTTCCCCTCCCTCAAGTGTCAGCCTTCTACAGATTTCCTGAGGTCTCTGTTAAAAATTTTCCTCTGAGTTTTTTTTAGTATTTTGTGGGATATGCATTCCTCTTACTCATCTCATGCTTTGCCCAATATTGTTTCTGAGATCACAATGCCCCAATTAAGTCTTTCATGTAATTCATTTCTCACAAATGATTGGAAATTATATGTTCCAGATTTCTCCTACTTACCATGTGCCTTTCCTTGTTCATCATGAACAGTACAAGGATGAAGGGGGCTTTGGTCCAGGGAAAATCCTAAGGAATGTGTTTTATCTCTGATAAGGGATGTTTTCTCCAATGGTACTTATCTTTCCCATTCCTACTAGTCTTCCACTAGCCTATGAGCATGGTGCCATAATCCACGACCAACAAAACCCCTGTCTGGTTTCTGTGGTACACTTCATTCCGTCTACATTTCCAACCTTATTTGTCATTGTTCAGTCCTTTCACTTATGTCCAATTCTTTGTGTTTGGAGTTTTCTTGGCAAAGATCCTAGAGTGGTTTGTCATTTCCTTCCCCATCTCATTTTACAGATGAGGAAACTGAGGCAACCAAGGTTAAGTGACTTGCCCAGGGTCACACAGCTAGTAAGTATATGAGGTTGGATTTGAACTTGTGAAGATAAGTCTTTCTGATCCCAAGCCCAATGCTCTATCCACTGTGCCACCTAGCTTCCCATCTAAATACTATGGTGATAAAGGTCTATATTTCTCAGGGATTGACCACTGATTCTCCTAGAATGATTATATCCCCCCCCTTCCACTCTTTAAAAATTTTCCCAGGTATAAGAAATCCTAGGTAGAGCTCTATTCATGAAACTACTTCCTTCAAAGCAAACATTTCAATTTATAACTCTAAATAAACTGTGACAAATATCTAAATAAGCTAGCAGCATATAACTCTTTTTCATGGCTTTCCCTACAATGTCTAGTGAGATAGTAAGAAGATGTTCCACCCACCTTGAATGACTTCAATTTTCACCATTTCTGGCAATTTGATTTTTTATAAATGTCCTGGTATTTTAGGACATTGTAATTTTAAGCGTCAAAAGCAATTTCAATTCCAGTTGAATGATTTTCTTATGTCTGAATTATAGAGCATTGGGGGACTCAACATTAATACTGTGTTTTTTGTGTCATTAATTTTATATCTTGATATTAAACGATAATGTTTTATTATGTGGAATAGTTTGGAAATTGATTGTGTTAGATTAGCTGCATGGTATAGGATGAAGTTTGAACAGTATACAGTGAGGTGGCATGATTTCTCTCTTGTATTTTTAATTTTGACTTGTTTCATTTTTTATATCCCCAGTGCTCAGAGAATACCACTGTGTTATATACAGCTTAGCACATAGTAGGAACTTAACACATGCTTGTTGATCGAATGTTTGATTGTTTATTGAATTTTAGTAGGGCAGACCAACAATGGAAGCAAGGTGGCATCTGCCTTCTTGTCTGCCCCTATGCTGCATCCCACTTACATGGACTGTCTGCCCTCCTTTCTTCTACCAATTCAAATCCTACTCATCCTTTAAGAACCCAAAAAAGCCTCATTTCCTCCATTAAGAACACTATTTCAGAGAACCTGAGAAGCTTTCTAGCCTGATTAGTACCTGAATGAAAATCCTGTCTATAATGCACTGGACAAGTGATCATATAGTCTCTGCTCGAAAAGAATTGAGTCTACTAAAATTGTCTATTCTACTTTTTTGTAGTTTTAATTGTATGAAAAGGTTTCTTAACATCAAACCCTTATTTTCCTCTCCATAACTTCCACTAATTACTCCTGATTCTACCATCTGAGACCAAGCAGAACACGGCTATGTATGTTATGTATTGTATGATCCACATGATAGCTCTTTATATACTCGAAGAAAGTTCATGAACTTCCTAAATCTTCTCTTCTTGATGTTAACCAGTCATGAGTCCTTTAAGCAATTATCACAGGAATCCTCCAGTCTTCATTCATCCTTTTTCTCTTCTGAACACTTCCATCACATGGTCTAGGCTTTTATTAAATAGCCTTGTTTTGATTTTATTGTTTCATTCACTTCTTCTTGTCCACCCAGTCAATCAATTGTTAGACAAGCATTTATTAAATGTTGACTATGCTCTAGTCATTGGACAAAGTGCTGGGGTTACAAAGAGAAAGGAAGAATTGTTTCTGCCCTCAAGCAGGTTACATTCTGAATGGGAGTGATAACATTAATTGGTGTCTACAACATATGCGGGCTCATATCTCTCTCTATACATGTACATGTATATAGGGACACATAGTGAGAGAGAAGGCAAGATGGAGAGACAGAGACACACACACAGAAGGAGAGAGGGAGAGAGAAGAAGGGATGGAGGGAGATAGAGAGGGTAAGAAGGTGAATTTAAAGGGAAAGTTATCTTGGGAGGGGGGAGCCAGGAAAGGCCTTTTGTAGAACTAGACTAGAAGATACTTGAAGGCAGGAGTTCTTTCTGTCTTATACTTCTCTGTATTACTTATAGCTAGTTATGGCTCTGTTTCCTTATACCTCTTACCAAACTGCTTGTGATTAGGATGCTCATTAAATCCTTGTTGATTGGTTGATCTTTATGTTACCAACTGAATGGAAAGAGACAAATTCAGTTAATGATATAATTATTTTATCTACTATATATCAGATGCTCAAACTTGGGAGGATCTAACCCTGGCCGACCTCTGCCATCTGCCTTACCTCCCCCTATGTCTGTACTACCAAGCCTTGCTGAAGGAAGTCATGAAGCTGATAAATGAGTCCATTAAAAATTCATCCCTTTTAGCTTCAACAGGACCTCAGCTGTGACGTAGCAATCTGTTCGTTCATCAACTTTTTCTCATAACCCCCATAATCTACATTGTGACTGTTCCAAAACATCTCTTTTCAAACCTTGAATTCTATGCCTTCTCTTTTCAGCAGATGATCCAGTCTCCTGTTCCTACTGAAATGGTTGAGGACATGTATCATTAATTCCTTCATTTCCCCTTCTCCAGCTGTCAGCATGGTGTCTATGAGAATCTGGAGGACCTTGGAGAGGGGCTAAGAGAGGAGATGAACTACAAAGGAAATTCAATACATTTCAGTAGGGTTCATATATAGACCGCATTAAGACCACACAAGGCCTCATAATAGAGGGAACCTAGCTCCCTGCATTCTGCCCTGCTCAGACCAAAGCTGGAATATTACATTCAGTTCTGGGCATCACATTTTAGGAAGACATTAATAAGTAAGAAGAAAATCCAGAGGAGGGTGACTAGAATGATGAAAAGCCTTGAAATAATGATATATGGTAATTTTTAAAGGAATTAGGGCTATTTAACTGAGAGAAGAGGAGAAGGGAAAGAAATAAAAACCCATTACGTGTATACTATGTGAAGGTGTCCACCTTCACCCAACTCTCACCTGTGGCTCCAGAAGCCATAGCATGTATAGAAGCCACATCCCAGTAATCCTTCATGGCAGACAATGGGTTAAATCAAGTTGAGGGTAACCACAGTCCTTAAACCTGTTGGTGAATTAGGGGAATGTCTACTCTAATGTGTGAAGACTTTCTTGGTAGAATGGGTGAATGAGAATAATTTGTTCTAATGGCCATGAAGGCAGCTGAAGAAGGCACTGTGAAGTGCTTAGAACTTAGTGAGACATCAAAGATGCCAAGGTCATTTACTGCAACCAGGGCCATCGCTAGTCATACTGACTTTTGTCTTACCACTGGAGTTTGATGACTCAGGAAGAAAAGATAAGGTGAATTACATTGTGCAACTCTGTCTCACTTAAATTCAATTCACACGCAAGTCAAGACATCAACATGTGATGTCATTGGTCCTCTTTGAAAAGAAAGGACAAACAACCACATGAGCCGGACAGTGTGCTAAGCACTTCGTAGATATTATTTCATTTGATTATTACAACAACTCTATAAGGTAGATGCTGCTATGATTGCAATTTTACAATTGAAGAATAGAGGTCAACCGAGTTGCACAGGGTCACATAGGTAGTAACTGAGATCATATTTGAACGAAGATCCAACTCCAGGCCCAGCATTCTATCCATTGTACCACCTAGCTTCCTATTATTACCTACTGAGAAGACATAGGGGACATGGTAGCTATCTTCCAGTATATATGGAAGGCAGATCAGATGTGTTCTACTTGGTTCCAAAGGGCAGAAAAGGGGAGCATTGGGAACAATTTTCATATCAGTAAATTTAGGCTTGATATTAGAAACAAAACAGAAAAAAAAAACAACTTACCATCAATTTGAGCTGTTACAAAGTGGAGTGAACTGCAATTGGTAGGTCTTTAAATGAAAGCTAGATGACCATTCATTTGTTAACCATTACAAAATTGTTTTCATAATTGCCACTTTGTAATATAGTTTGAGATCTGATATTGCTAGGCTCCTTTCCTTCACATTTACTTCATTGATTCCCTTGATAGTCTTGACCTTTTGTTCTTTCAGATAAATTTTGTTATCATTTCTTTCTAGATTCGGAAAATAAATCCTTGGTAGACTGATTGGCATGGTATTGAATAAGTAAATTAATTTAGGTAGTATTGTCACAGAATGACTACTCATTAAAATGACTTGGAGAGGATTCTTGTTCACATGATGGTTGGGATAAATGGCCTCTGAAGTCATCCCCAACCTTGAGATTCTGCACTTCTCATGATTCTTTGTGTGCCTTAGGTTCCTCTCTAAACTCGCTTCCGTTATTTCTTTGGATGCTGTCACCAGAATCCCAGTCACTCAGACTTGACAATTCTTTTTGATCCTCCACTATGTCTCCTCATGGCTCACATCCACTGAGTGGCTAAGTCTTGTTAATTTTGTCTCAATAGAATCCTTTGACTCTTGCCTCTTTTTTCTAGTCATCACTTTTATTGTCAGTCAGTAAATATTTATTAAGTGCCTGCTAAGCATGGGGGAAACAAAAAGATAGTTCTCGCCCTCAAAGAACTCAAGATCTAATGAGGGAAACATCAAGCAAATAAATATATACAAGCAATCTATATACAAGAATAGAATATAATTAGAATAAATAAGAAATAATTAAAAGAGGGAAAGCACTAGAAATAAGAGGATTTGGGAAAGGCCTCTGGTAGAAGATGGGGATGTAGTTGGGACTTAAAGGAAGCCAATAGGTGGAGATGAGAGAGAAAAATCCAGGTGCGAGGGACAGAAAGAATAAATGCCTGGAGTGAAGAGATTGAGCATCTTGTTCAGGAAAGAAATAAGAGGAGGGTGTCACTAAATCTGAGTACATGGTTAGGAGTAAAGCGTAAAGAGGTTGGACAAGTAGAGGTGGGGGTGGAGCTAGGTTATGAAAGACTTTGATCATTAGAGGATTTTTATATTTGATTCCGGAGATGATAGGGAGCCATTAGAGTTTATTGAGTAGGCCGTGCGTGCGCGTGTGTGTGTGTATGTGTGTGATGGTCAGACTTGCACTTTAGGAAAATGAGGGGCTAAATTGAGGATGGATGACAGTGGGGAGACACAAGAGGCAGATAGACTCACCAGCAGGCTATTGGTTACCTCTAAGCATAAGGAGATGAGGGTCTGCACCATGGTGATGGTAGCGTAGCATCAGAGGGAAGGTCTCCCACTGCATCCTGGACCATTGCCATTTGTCTTGACATATGTCTTGCCACTGGATTTCAATGACTCTGGGGGAGAGGGTGAAACTGATGGCTCCAGAGGGTCTGATATGCATGGCACTTGTGTGTGTGCATATGTGTGTCTCTGTGTTTATGTTTGTTCCTAAAAGTGTACATGTGTATATACACACCCTCATTCTTCATTCTCCTTTACTTCTCTGTAGCCTTTGATATTATGGATCGCTCTCATTTCCCTAAAATTCACTTCACTCTCAGTTTTTAAGCCACTACTCTCTTTCCTGATTTTCCTACTATCTGACAGACAATTCCTTCTCTTTATAAGTCTCCTTATTCCCATCACAGACATTAACCATGATTGTCCCACAGGTTTCTTTCCTGGGCCCTCTTCTCTTCTCCCGCTATCCTTCGTCACTTGGTGGTCTCATCAGCTCCCAGAGATTTAACTGCCATCTCTATGCTAATGATTCTCAGATCTGCCTCTCCTGCCTTAACCTCTCTGCTGACCCCTAGTTTCACTTCTGGATATATTTTTTGTAAATAAACGAATGCACACATTAGCAATTTTGGTAGAAACTAAGGTGTTTACCAATGAAGAAAAGACTGTAGCTTTAATTCTTTCCTGTCCAGACTTACTAGGAGGCATTTCCTTGGGCATATTTGGACAGCCCATGAAATTCTTCCCTGAGTTTTAAATCCTACCCAACTCAAGTCCTTAGGTGCATGAGGGTAAAGCCACTAAATAGTCATGGCCTAGCCTTTCCCCGCTAAAAAAGAACATTTATTTAATGTAATTCTATTCTCAGTAACTATGATTAATCCCTAGGCCTGAACATGTTAACTCTACCTATGATTAATGACCTGGTGAAAAATAATATCTGTTTATCCTAGCATTTTCTACATAGACTCAATGCAATGCTTGATATGTGATTACATCAGGTAAGAAGATTATCTTTTAATACTGACAGCTCCAATGACAGATAGAAACCTCAACACATTGCATTTTTACTCCTTATGACTATTGTATTCATATTAACTGTCATTCAACTCAAGGAAATAGGTGCATTCCCTACAAGACCCTAGATCTTCTCTTGGATTCATTAGTTTATTTCTAAATATCATCAAGTAAAAGGATCATCACCCTCCTATCGGTCAAGTTTCTGTTGCAACACAACAGAAGAGTTCAATTTAACTTCACTTCATTCAACAATTATAAATCAAGTGTCTACCATGTGCTGGGCTCCATTTATCCCCCCCTCCCCCAAATCAGTTAGATGGTCCAGTGGATAGAGCACTTGACATGGAGCTAGGAAATCAGGTAATAAACAGTTATTCAGTGCCTACTACACGCCAGACACTAAACTAAGTATTGGAAATACAAAGAAAGGTAAAGGGCATTTGCTGTTCTCAAAGAGCTCCCAGACTAATGGATAGTCAGGAAAATCTGAGGTTAAGTACTAAGACATGTGTGACCCTGAGGAAGTCACTTAACCTTCTGAAGCCTCTGTTTCCTTATTTGTAAATTGGGGACAATCATAACACCTCTCTTACATGATTGTTGTATCAAATGAGGTAACATATGTAAAACACTTCATAAACCTCAAAGCACAACATAAAATCTTCCTATCATCATCATGATCCTTTATCGGACCTTTTATTTTATTAGGATGGGGAAAATATTTTGCCAATTTGGATCATCACCTGCTTTTCAATTTATACTCTTAGTTGCTTGGAACACTGAGAGATTAAATGATTTGACCAGACTTGCACAGCCAGGATGTGTAAGAAACAGCATTGAAACCCAGATCTTTCTGATTCCAAAGGCAGTTCTCTATTCACCAAAGAGTGAGTTGTCACCTTTTTTTAAGGAAGGGCAGTTGGGGTTGAGTGACTTGCCCAAGGTC
>NW_027185575.1:1997895-2005812 GCF_028583685.1 Petaurus breviceps papuanus
ATTGCTACTAGTTTGTCCTCTGGGGTCAAACAAAGCAAGTTTGATCCATCTTCTATAAGGCTGCCTTTCAAATCCTCGAAGATAGTGATCCTGTCCTTTCTGAAGCCTCTTTCCCAAACTCAACCTCCTCAGTTCTTTTGAAGTTCATGTGGTAGGCTTCCAAGTCCCGTCACCCTCCTAGATTCCCTTTTCTTCTGGACACCATTATGTTTTTAAATATGGTGCCTAGAATGCAACTCCAAGTGTGACCTAACCAGGGCAAAGTGTGATCTCATGCTTTTGTCAATACAACCCAAAGCTAAATTAGCTTTTGGGATTGCCACATGATGCTGCTGATTCATGTTGAATCTCCAGTTCCTTAAAGGCCCTTGGATCTTTTTTGGGAAAACTACCATCTGAAAAAACACACCATACTCAACTGGATCAAAATTTGGAGGACCCTGCCCAGGAATGCATAAAGAATAATTCAAAGATTCCACAGAAGGAAATTTATAACCCTAGCCCTCTTTTCTTCATTAGTAATAATTCGCTACTATAGATATTGGGACTCAGTATTCTCCTAGGATCATCTTTTCCTGCCTGTCTACCCCAGATACCATTGCTTCTGTAGAGAAATAATGAATCACAGTTCAAGGGTCAGTCACTTGTCAATCTGTTTCTCCTACTGCTTCCACTTGACCAGATAAACCCCTTCTGCATCATTGCAACTAATGAGATGTTCAGGATTCTATACTGATGTAACGCCTGCATTAATGACATATTAATAGAATAATCTTTTACTAACATTTTGGGTGCAATCTAATTTTCATTAATAGTTAAATATCATTTGCCATTGTAATTTTTAGAACCAATTTAAAATAATTAGAGCTATCAGAAAGTGGAATGGACCGCGGAGGGAAGGAGTGGGCTCCCTCTTACTGAAGGTCTTCAAGCAGATGTTAGATGATTTATCAGCTGTGTTGTGTGTATAGGATGGGGCTCTTTCTCTGGCATGAACTGGACTAGATGACCTTTGTGTCCTTCCTACCCTAAAATTCTGTAACTTGAAAATCAAAGTATTTTGCATAAAATTTGCACACTCCAAATTTTTTTAGAGTCCTTTAAAATGCATAATGACCACATAAATATTTTTATTTAGTGATTCACTATGAACTTTTAATTGCATAAAAATAGAATGTTGCCATAAATCTAATCAGCTAACATTTAATTTGGATAAATGTAAAATTCTGTAATTGGGTTCAAAAAGTCAAGGATTACATGGAACCAATTTATCCAAAATAAGGTCTAGGAATTTTAGTGGATTTGAAAGTTCAGTAATTAATAACAATGGTACTATAACCCATAAAGTTGTTTCCCCCTGTAAGGGACAATCATAGTTTAGAGTTTGAAGGAATCTCAGAAGTCATTGGGTTCAAGTCTTCATTCTGTCACAGATGAGGAAGCAGAGACATCAAGAAGTTAAGTACCTTTCCTAGGAAGACACAGCTAATGTGTACATTAGCTAGAATTTGAACCTGGGTCTTCCTGACTCCAGATTCCTCACTTTATCCATTGTTCTACTCAGATAGTACTTAGAGTAGGCATTCTGGTCTGTTTATAGATTTCAGAGGGGTTGGTGAACTCTGATAGGGAAAAATAAATATTTATTTCAATATAACTGATTTCCTTTATAATTCTATATATTTCTTTTTATGCACTTAGAAACATTATTCTGAGAAGAAATTAATAAACTTCACCAGATAGCATAAAGGTTAGCTAAGTAGTACAGTGATTCGAGCACTGATCTTGGAGTCAAGAAGTCCTGAGTTCAAATCCAACCTCAGATACTTAGTAGCTATAGGGCCCTGGGCAAGTCACTTTGCTTCAGTTTCTTTAACTGTAAAAAATGGGGATAATGGTAACTACCTCCCAGAGTTGTTGACCCAGAGGGTCAAACAAGGTGTTTTCTTCCTCTTCTTCTCTTCCTCCTCCTACCCACCATGGCATAGAAAAGGTTAAGGACCCGCAGTGTAGGCAGCTGATAGATCTGATGTATAGTCAGAAATAGATGAAAGCTACAGTCTTGGGTTCCATTGTGAGCACCACAGTGTTGAATTTCCAAAGAAGAGCCACCAAGATTGTGAAGAAATTCTAGACCATGGCATATGAGGATCAGCTGAAAGAACTAGGGCTTTATAACTTAGAGAAGAGAGGATCTAGTGCAACATGATACTCCATGCTGGGTATCTGAAGAAGTGTCATGTTATATCCCCAGCACTTAATGCACTGTCTGGTACACAGCAGGCACTTAGTAAATGTTCCTTGATTGGTTGATTAGGAGAGGTCTTGACCATATTCTATTTGATCAAAGATGGTGGAACTAGGAGCCATAGGTGGAAGTCACAGAGAGGTGGATGTAGGTGTGAAGTGAAGCATATATTCCTCCCAATGAGGATCCTTTGAGATGTTCCTCTTTCCTGGAAGTTTTTCAGTCAAGTCTGGATGCCCACTTTTGGAGTATGTTAGAGAAGGGATTGTTGTCCACATCCTGGTTGGACTGTTGTTCATTCTTTGTTTTCAAGGAAAACAAGTGACATCATTGGCCTAAATTAGATTTCAATGAGACAGAGTTGCACAAAGTCCTCAGCTTCCCTCTTTCTTCCAGAGTCATTGAAGTCCAGTGGCAGGACAAGAATCAGCAGAACTGGCGATGATCCAGGATACAGGGATGACCTGGGCATCTTCAACGTCTGACTAAGCTCTAATTGCTCCCCAGCACCCGCTTCAGTCACTTTTGTGGCTGTTGGAACAAAATGTTCTTATCCCCCCATTCCACTAGAGAAAATCTTAATGTACTTGGGGTAGATATCCCCCTAACTCATTGACAGATTTGAGGTCCATTGGTTCCCTTCAACCTGGCTTAACCCACCAATTGAGACAGTTTTAATGGAGTGTGGCCACTGCACATGCTACAGCTTCTTAGAAACACAGGTGAGAGTTGAGTGAAGGTGGACACCGAAGGTGGTTGTGCATCTGGAAAAGGGCTCAGCAGATCTCTCGCCAGATGCCTTAGCCCACCCTGAACACCCAATACACCCCTCTTGGTTGAACTATATGACTGCTGAGGTCCCTCCAGCAAGGACATGTTGCAATTCTCTAATTTTCTAAAGAAAAGTTTCTGTCATATTCTCTGAAATATCGTGGGGGTGGCCTGAAAACATCAAAGTCTCAAAAGGAACCTCAGTGTTTTATATCACCTTTCTGTGAACGTGAGTTTACTATGGATATTTATGAAAGAAAATGACTATGATTTTGCTTTGGTGTTTGGAGCGTGCTCTTACCTCCCATTTGACTTGTATTCTTTCTTGAGCCTGGAGGTGACAGGTGATGTTTGAGAGGGGGGTATACTAAGCACCTTTTCTTTGCATCTCATTCTCTATAGATTGACATTTCTAAGAAGCAAGAAAAGACATAAGGTAAAATGGGAATAATTATATGTATCCTGCGCCCATACTTCAAAGAGTGAGCGGTTGGAAGGGGAGTGGGCGGGGTGGAGGGGGAGAGAGAAGAATAAATGGGATAAAAGGGGAGTCATAAAACTTCATAAATGCAAGAATTCATGGAGATTTTTCATTTTTATCTTGTTGTCAGTGAAACAGACTACTGAAAACATATCATTACTTCACACACACACATATTTTTAAGTTTTGGACTGGTCTTGTGCTTTCACTGGTGTAGTAAACTCCCATTGGGGAAGGTCACTTCCCCAATGCAGATCAGTAACTCAACTACAACAGCTAGGCTTAGAACTGGACGTTTTAGTCTTATGTCATGGACCCCTTGGATAGTGTCTGGTGAAGCTTATGGGCCCCTTCTTAGAATCATGTTTTTAAATGCATAAAATGAAATACATGGGATTATAAAGGAAACCAACTAGATTGAACTTGCTTTAAAAATATTAAGCAAAAATACATTCATGGACCCCAGATCATTAACCTTTGTCTTTTGTTTTTTTTGCTTGTTTGTTTTTGGAAGCATGGCAATTGGGGGTTAAGTGACTTGCCCAAGGTCACATAGCTAGTAAGCATCAAGTGTCTGAGACCAGATTTGAACTCAGGCCCTCCTGACTCCAGGGCCAGTGCTCTATTCATTGAGCCACCTAGCTGCCCCCACTAAACTTTGGCTTGAAGAATTGTCTGGGGGCATTGAGAAGTTAAGTGACTTGTCTAGGGTCACATAGACAATATGTCCTGAGGTAGGCATTGAAATCCTTTTACTATATACCATATAACACCACATGTCATTACTTTATTACAGCTATGTTAATATAATTAATAATAATAATGAATAGTGAGTTCATATAATGGTTTATTATAACCATTTTAATATACTAGTTCTACCATTTTTATTGAAACTCCCAGATGAGGAAATACCCTCTACCTATGCAGGTCTGTATCTTTTCTGCAATTTGTAAATCATAGAGGGTAGCTTAGAGTATGAAGAGGTCAAGTGACTTGTCCAGGGCCACACTACCTGTGTCAGTGGTGGGACTTGAACCCAGGACTTTCTGATTCCAAGGTTCATATTTTATCCACTGTTCTGATACTGCCTATATTTTGTTTTTACATAGCTACTTTCATTAGAGGGCTTTGAGGTCAGGGACTGGCTTTCTTTGTACCCCTAATGCTTAGCACAGTACCTAGAGATAGTAGATGCTTACTAAATGCCATGAGCAGAATAAAGATATTTGCAGATCTGACCAAGGCTTTGGATACTGTCAGTTGTAAGGGCTTATGGAAAATTATGTCAAAAATTGTGTCAAAATTTGTTTGCCCAGAGAAGTTAATCAGCATTGTATATCACTTTCATGATGGTATGCTTGCCTGGGTTCTGGAGAATGGAAGATGCCCTCATATTTCTCAGTCACCAGTGGAGTGAAATAAGACTGTGTACTTACTCCCATGCTTTTTAGCATGATGTTTTCAGCCATGTTGTCAAATACCTTCAATGAAGACGAACACAGCATTAAGGTCAACTATCTTACTGAAGGTGAATTATTTAGCTTGCAAAGGTTACAAGTCAAAACTAAAATGGAAGGGGCGGCCAGGTGGCTCAGCGAGTAAGAGCACCAGCCCCAGTGTAGAGATGACCTGGGGGATCGAATCTGGGCTCAGATACTTAGCACCACACCCAGAAATAACTGGCTGTGTAACCTTGAGCAAGTTACTTAACCCCTATTGCTAAAAAAAAAAAAAAACAAAAACCAAAAAAACTAAAATGGAGGGAGAGTTGGTGCATGATTTTCTGCTTGCAGATGATTGTGGTTTCAGTGCAGCCTCTCAAGCGAAGACACATCAAAGTACAGATTGATTCTCTGCTACTTGTGCTAATTTTGGCCTAACAATTAATACCAAGAAAACCCAGGTGCTCCATCAGCCGGCACCACACCATCCATACGGGGAACCATCTCCAAAAAATGGAAAAGTGTTGAGTACTGTGGATAAGTTTATTTACAGTGGCAGTATACTTTCCAGGGATGAACACTTTGATGAGGTTAATTTTCACATGTTTCCAGAGCTACCTCAGTAATTTGGAGACTCTGAAGAAAGGTGTGGGAGAGAAGTGGTATTAGACTGACTACCCGACTGAAGGTCTATGGAGCCGTTGTTCTAACTTCATTGTAGTACACCTGTGAAGCCTGGACAGTCTACCAGCCCCATGCTAGGAAACTGAGTTACTTCCATTTGAATTGTCTTAGGAAGATTCTAAAGATCACCTGGCAAGATAAGGCACTAGACACTGAAGTCCTTTCTTGAACTGTACTGCCAGGCATTCAAACTCCACTGCTGAGAGCACAACTCAGATAACATAGTGATTCTCCCCTCCCCTCCCTTCCCCTGCCCTACTCTCCCCTTCTCTCCTCAGGAGAACTGGAGATGGCCCCAGAAACAGTGAGTGACCTTGGTCTTTCCAAGCTAAGGTCTTTCCCAAGTCTCGGTTTGTCTGATGTAGCTTCCATTCAGTGATTAAGGCTCAGTAAGAAGAAATGAGGAAAAAATGTCCTATTTTACCTAGTCAAAAAGAAAACTCAGTCTGGGAGGGGAAGACCCTCAGGTTTTCTGGCCAAAATAGAAACATTTGTTCTTTATTCTTACTCTTAGCCACCAGGGCCCAAACAATGACCAAGTGAGGATTTGACTGGGACCTATTGTTGGCCAAATACTAACCAGGCCTGACCCTACTTAGCTTCGGAGATCAAAGGACATCTGGTGTGTTTAGGATGGTGTGGTCCTAGACCAGTAATCCTGAAGGTCTTCTACTTCCAGTTTGATTTTTATTTTAATTAAAAGTGCCATCCCTAGACTAACTTCTTAAAAGGGTCTATTCACTGTATGGACATTGCCTCCCTCAAAGTGAGAACCTGAAAAGACCTTAACCTAAAAGGGCCAGGGTCTCCCATTGCACTCTGGGTCATCTCTAGTCATCCTGATGAATATCTGGCCACTGGACCTAGTTGGCTCTGGAGGAGAAAGTTAGGCTAGTGACCTAGCACAGCCCTCCCTCACTCAAATCAAAGTCAGTGGAAAGTCACGTCACCATTTCCTTTATGTCATGGTCCTCTTCAAAAATGAAGGACAAACACAGCAATTGTTGGCCAATTGAAAATTGGAGTGATTTGGGTTTATTGTATGGTCCATAAAAAAAGAAATCTAGTCCGTAAGCCCCAAAATATCTTGCTAGGTTTCAGCAATCAAAAGTTTTATTTCTTTGGGCAGAACACAGACAGGTAAGGGTTATGATTCCCCTGTCTTCAAAGAAAGCAAGCCTCTATTTGCATGACAGACCTAAGTAACTATTCACTTATCTATAGTCTTGTCAGTGAAGGTAGAAGAATTTTTGTAAACTCTTTGCTAGTTTGATTTCTGACAGAGGTGGGACTTCCTGCTTTAAATGTTCCCAGCATAGAACCAGTTAATTTGTCAATTTCTTTGATTAGTAATCAGATGGGATTTATTGCCCATCTAAGCAGAAGCAAAACAGACAAAATGGCCTGCTCTGAGGAAGCTGAAAGTTCCTTTTTTTCATTTATAAAAATGTGATAAATCCAAAACCCAATAAAAGCCAAACAACCTGAGTTAAGCCTTTATTTTTTCACTCTTTCAGCATTTCCATTTTCAGCACAAATGTTCTCGGCTACAAACAAGACCCAAGAGACAGAGGGAGAGTTGCATGCCTAAAAACTGGTGATAAATCCAACTGGATCTCCCCCCACCCCTTTTCTGTGCATTTAGCTGAAAGTCTAAACTGGAAAAAAAAATGTAGGATTTTATTCAATAGGTTTTGATTTTGTAATAAAGGACAAAAGGCTGGGAAATTTTCACTTTCTACTCTTCTGTATCAGGACTGGCTTAACTCTGCATCAGCATTCTTACCAAGATAATAAAGTAGATTTCCTATTATTCACTTTTTTAAAGTATCTACATACTTTGCTCCTTTTCCAAGTAGAACTGCTAAGTTATTTTAAGCCATTTATAATTCTTTTTGGTATTGTCTTGTCCACATTTCCTCTGACACTAGATTTCTTCTTTGTAGATTGTTCAAGGTTTGAGAAGAATGCTCACAATCTTGCTATTATCTCTTATGTATATACGGGAGACTAAAATTGTTAAAAAAAAAAAACACCTTCCTGTAGCATGGATTCATTTACATTGTAGATAAAATTCATTCATCCACTTATTTTGTATGTAATTTGAGTTTACTATCTATGTATATATTCCCTGCACTCCCACCCCTATCTCACAGTAGAATGAAAATACCTTGCTTCTCTGTCTCTCTCTGTCTCTGTCTCTCTCTCCTCCTTCCTTCCTTCCTTCCTTCCTTCCTTCCTTCCTTCCTTCCTTCCTTCCTTCCTTCCTTCCTTCCTTCCTTCCTTCCTTC
>NW_027185575.1:2005822-2072627 GCF_028583685.1 Petaurus breviceps papuanus
TTCCTTCCTTCCTTCCTTCCTTCCTTCCTTCCTTCCTTCCTTCCTTCTTTCCTTCCTTCCTTCCTTCTCTCTATTTCATTATAATTTTCATTTTTAGAATGGTTATCCCCCCCAGTCCACCCCTTGTCCCCAACAACAAGCCTGAATTTGCTTCTTTGCAACTTTTGTTAGTCAATAAGAACTTATTACTTTACTAAAAAGACTCATGGACAATATTGGACCTGGTGTGCTATGGTCCACAGAGTCACAAAGAGTCAGACATGAGTTAATAACTCAACCACAATATCAACAAGAAGAAGAAGCATTTATTAAGTACCTACTACCTGCCAGACACTGTCACAAGCATTGGAGACACAAAGAAAGGTAAAAAAAAAAACAGACCCTGTCTTCCAGGAGCTCACGTTTAAAGGTGGAGAAAGCATTCAGATAGTTTCCCATGTTCCTAGTTTTGACCTCCAAGGCCAGGTGGAATAAACTTGATCCTCTTCTATGGAGCCGCCTTGTAAATACCTGAAGATACATCCTATTACATCCCTGGAAATCTTTTCCCCAAGCTAAACATCTTCAGTTCTTTCAATCGATCCCTTGGCCTGGTCTTAAGAACCTTTACCAACTTGACTGCCCTCCTCTGGATAACCTGCAGCTTATCAATGTTCTTCCTAAAAAGAGGAAGTCCAGAAATGAGCACAATATTCCATGGGAAGTTCTCCCAGAGTGGAGCATCACTTTCCTAGTCCTGTCAAGAGATTTTCAGATTCAAATCTCTATAGTGTCTTCTAGTGATCTGAGGACCCTGCACACAATTGGAGTTCTCTTTCCTTTGAAGATCTGATGCTCAGGCTATTTTTCTTAATCATGTGATGGGGCTGACATCAGCCTGTGATGAGACTCTGCTGCCTCCACATCAGAGGTGATGAATGGGAGGAGAGAAAGAGACTTCTCTTAGCACAGGTAAGCAGGTGGTAAGAAGGGTGAGAATGGCTGCATCAGTGAGGTTGTGGTTGGCTCCTGGTAATAATTCACACTTGGAGAGAGCTTGCAGCTTTGCAAAGCATTTTTCTCCCAACAGTCCCCATGGAGTTACACACATTTTGCTGATCTAATTTTGCAAATGACTAAACTGAATCCCAGCATGTTAACGGTCATTATTGACATTTAGATAACTCTTTATGTATCAAAAAGTGCTTTTTTTTTTAAGCAATCGGGGTTAAGTAACTTGCTCAAGGTTACACAGCCAGTTATTTCTGGGTGTGGTGCTAAGTATCTGAGCCCAGATTTGATCCACAGGTCATCCCAACACTGGCCACCCCTAAGCAATTGGGGTTAAATAACTTGCTCAAGGTTACACGGCCAGGTGTTTCTGGGTGTGTGCTAAGTGTCTGAGCCCAGATTCGATCCCCAGGTCATTCCGACACTGGAGCCTATGCTCTTACTCGCTGTGCTACCTGGCCACCCCAAAAAGTGCTTTTCTCAGACTTGGAAAGACTTCCTTGAACTGATGCAAAGTGAAATGAGCAGAATCAGGAGAACATTTTATACACTAACAGTAATACTGTATAATTGACTGTGAATGACTTAGCTATTCTCAGCAATACAATGATCCAAGACAATTTCAAAGGACTCATGATGAAAACAGCTATCCACCTCCAAAGAAAGAATTGATAAAGTCTAAATTCAGAATGAATTTCATTTTTCCCCATTTTTGGTCTTTTTCCTCCTACAAACATGTTTTGCATGATTGTACATATATAACCTATATCAAATTAATTCCTCTCTCAGGGAGGGGGAAGAGGAAGAAGGAGACAGATACTTTGGAGCTCAAAATTGAAAAAAAAAGGTGTTAAACATTGTTTCTACATGTAGTTATAAAAATAAAAAAAATAAAAAGAAATTAAAAGACAAAAAGTGCTTTTTTCAAAACAACCATCTAAGACTAGTTGTATTGGTATTATCACAATAGATACAGAATACTGAGACAGAAATAGACTGAGAGTCATTGCTGTCACCTTATGGAAAGGGCGTATCAATGGACTACCCCCTATGGCTTAGTTCACCATCCTGGTGATTCCTAAGAGAAATCCTCTTTCCTGAACAGCACCTTTTCTTGTATATTTTATTGACCTATCACTAAGTAAGCTCCTTGAAGGCAAGGACTGAATTATGTGTATATGTGTGTGTGTGTGTGTGTGAGTGTGGCACTTAAATGTTTTGTTCTTCATTTATCCAGCCATTCATAGGCCACACTTACTCTAAGTCCATTCTAGATTCCCCTGGTCTTGATATGAGGAATATGGTAGTTTGGATTTGAATTCAGTCAAAAGGTCCTGCAAGAGTCAAAAGAAGAGGGAGATTATGTGTGAGGCAAAGGAGGGCTCTGAACACAGTGACCTCTTGGTCTTGGAAGATTATAGCAATCACAGCGTCATATTTATTCCATTAAACGCTTTAATATATCTCACTTCAAAAATCAATACATTTCACTAGTTCCATTTTTAATGAGTAAGAAGCTTGTATCTGTCATGGCAATGAATGTCATTAAAAATAAATAAAATATTGATTATTACAGCCGTCCAAGTGAGAACCTTTAGTGTAACTGTAGCAGAACCTGTTGCAGAAATGATCATTAAAATACAATTTAAATGTTAAGAAAGAGGAAAATGTTTTGAAAGGTTTGCACTATCAAAGAACCCTGAAATCTCAAAGTAAGAAAGGATCTCAAATGTCATTTAATCTCACCCACAATTAACTAGTCATTATCCAGCACTTTCTTGAAGATCTTCAGGGAGGGAGAATGCATCACCTCTCAAGGCAACAAATTACACATTTGGACAGTTCTAATTGTTAGCAAAATAATGCTGACAGCTAGGCTAAATCTACTTCTACCCATTGCTTCTTATGGTAGACATAAAGTCTACAGTTTCATGTCCTAAAACATCCTTAAAATATTAAAGAATGCAGCATTAAACTCACAGAGAAAGCGGTGACAGGACCACAGATAATGTAATTCAGGACAACACAAGACCCTACATTTTTCAGAATTCCACAAAACTTGACCTTAACACAAAGCCCTGATTCAGGAAACAAGGCTGGAAAAATGATTTAAAAAATATGCTTATCATAAAAAGCCAGAGATTCCTCAAATTCAGTCCTAAGACTGAAGTTTTGTTTTCTAAGACACAAACCCAGAAGAAAAGAATAACTTTGTAATATCTATAAACAAAGTTAAGAAAAGCACCTCTTTGCTAAAAAAATAAAAACACTAAAATTTCTGGAAGAAATGAAACAAGACTTTTCTTTGAAATGACATTATAAGTGAAATGAGAGTCTTAGGTATTAATAATTAGAAATGAAATGCAATTTCTGGAGAAAATAGTGGAATGAAGAATTAATAACTTGTTGCTATCAAGTACAAGATGTAGTAAACATTACTCAAGTAAAAGACTCTTTTAAAATTAGAATGGAACAAACAGAAGCTAATGATGTCAAAAGATTTAAAAAAAGAAAATTTAAAGTATTTCATATCAAAATCAGATGACTTAGTGTAATAGTAATGGCATTTAAAGATTCCCCTGTATTGGCTTGGTTTTTGGTTTGATTGTGTTAAAACCCAGAGCTTGTTAATCCTACCTGTGGGATGGACTTGTTGACGTGAAAGAGAGTGCTGAACTGGGAGGAGCTGGTGATGTAGATTTGGAGAGACACAAGAGAGAGAAAGAAGAACTTTTTGGAAGCAGCACCCTCGTGGAGGCAGAGAGAGACTGAGAGGATTGCTGAGGGCCACTTTGAATTGCCCTGGACTTTTGAGACCTGCCCCCGGAGCTGCCAAGGACTGAGGAGACATGGCTGTTTTGCTGGTACTTTGTCTCTTTTCACCTCAACAAGTCTATCCCACAGGTGGGATTAACAAGCTCTGGGTTTTAACATAATCAAACCAAAAACTAAGCCAATACAGGGGAATCTTTAAATGCCATTACTATTACACTTAGGAAACAATTCAGGGAGAAAAAAATTCTAAGAATTGTTGAGACTACTTGAAAAAAATCTAGATTCCATATTTTAAGAAATCATGGATGAAAACTATGCAGGTTTATTGGAACCAGGTGTCACATTTGAGGTTTTAACAAAAGATGAATGCAGATCTCCAAGCCAAATAACATTTATTAGCAGAAGCATGCTTCTTGTCAATAAATGGGTCAATCGCTTGCCTCCCTTAATGTCAAAACCCCCAGCAAAAGAATAATTCCCTTTTTATTTTGGGCAGTATAAAACAAAGAACAGAACAGGGTAGATTACATCATAAGACTGAGAAGAATTTGATTGGTTACAAAGCTGAAGTGCAGGTAATGGGGATTAGCAATGAGCCCCCTTCTCTCATGAGACTAAGAAGGACTCTTTGTTTGAGCCCAGGTACAAGATAGTGGCCCAGACTTTTGGACAGCAAACTAGATGTCCCTGAAGAATAACTTGGTGAAGTAATGATATCAGGCCTAAGCTTCCTTTTTGTTCATGAACATTCTCCAAGGTTAGCAAAATTCCTTGAGGCAAGAAAGTTGGATTTTTAAACTTAACCCATTATAGGCCAGCTGAATTCTGAACTCCGAACATTCTGAGACAAAGAACCGTGATGTAAACCGTTACAGGGCAAAAGCAGTTTTAGGGGGAAAATCAGTTAATTCTAAATATGAGCAATAAAAAAAGATATAGGCTCAGTCTTAATCTTCTTACCGGAAAGAGTCAGTCAACTAGCATTTATTAAGCACTGTGAGTTAGACACTATGCTAAGCGAGAAGTGAAAATAGAAAGAATTCACTGGTTACCTTAAAGAAACTAGAGATGTGATAGCTCAGATCTTGAACTTCCAATTAAATATGTATGTGTATTTATATATATACACACATATATGTACATGCATGTGTATATATACACATACATACATATACTTCAAGTAGCAAAAAAAAAAAGAGTTCGCATATCAAAGACCAACAGGTAAGCTCCCTCAGGATTTGGCAGTGACCAACATAAAGGAAAGGAGAGTGAGAAATAGGATATTCCAAAAGGAAAACTATACAGTCTTCCAAATGAGCATTTCTGTTGAAAAGATCAAAATTGAGTGGAAACTTTGAAATTCTAACATTTTGTTCAAGAAAAATTTAAGGTAAATATGTAGAATAACTACAAGGGATTGAATGAGAATAAAGTGTTTACATTTAAATAGAGGGAGAAGAAGCATGTATCCCCTTAGAACACTAATGTCATCATGGGTCATTGAGTTAAATTACACAGAGGGCTTGGGAGTACTTTGGTTATGTTTTGACGATTTTAAAACAAGAAAGTAAATGGAGAGAAAAAGGAACACATTGACAAGGAAACAGGGGAAAATAGGAAATTGGACTTACTGGTTCATATAATTGGTGTATAGGTAGAACATTTGACAAACAGGAAGTAATGGGGGAGGAAGTGCCACAAATACGACAGGGACCATATATACAAACAAGAGTCATATGTCTCTGGTCCAGAAGGTTGTTACATTCTCTGAGCCAGGAGAAGGCTATATAATCCCTGATGGGAGGCTTTGCCTTGGGGCTCCCTTTGAGAAGTGTTCTGTGATTTGATCAGATGAGACTATGGGAAGCTGTTGTTGAGAGCCCCCCAGCTTTGGAAAACCCAGATGTTGATTTGGTATGGATGTAATGGTTGGACAGTTTGAAAACCTGTGTATTTCATCTATTTCTCTGTCTTGATAATTCTGTCTGTATACTCTGACGTTCGGGGTGCTGAACTTTTTCCCCTGAGCTAGGTAAATGATACATATTTGACTGATTAAAGTAAGCTTGTTAACCCATTTTGAGTTGCTTTCCTTTATCAAAGCAGATCCAAGAACCTGTATTGGCAGCCACCCTGGGGATGCTGGGGTGCTTGCTGCTACACTCCTGGAAGCAGAAAACCACAATTAGTTCGATACCCAAAAGAAAACTGAGAAAGAAGAAAAGAACCAATGTGCACAAAGTATTTATACCAGTGTTTTTTTTTTAGAGTAAAAACTTGGAAACCTATTGTTTCAGGACTAGCTGAATAAATTATGCCATATAAATGTAATAGAATATTGTTATATTGTAAGTAATGATGAAAGGAATAGTTTGAGAGGGAAAACATATCAACGGATGCAGAATGAAGTAAACAGAACCAGAATGAAGTAAATAGAACAACAGCATTGCAAAGTCAAACTACTTTGAAAGACTTAAGAACTCTGATCAACACACCAAATAACTATGATTCCAGAGGGCTGATGATGAAGCCAGCGACCCATTTCCTTATAGAGAAGTAAATGAGTCAAGATGTAGAATGATAACATTTTCAGACAGAGAAAATATGGGAATTTGACTGGAACATACTACTTCCTTACTTATGACTTTTAGACTCTGTAGTTTCCTTGAAAGCACGTGCCAGGTTCTGCCTTCTGTAAAATTACTTTCTCAGTTGCCCCAATGATCATATTTTTTTCTCTTGAAATTACTTTGAGTCACTCTGAACACATTTTGGATTTTATATATCTTTATTGCTCATAGTTGCTCTGTTAGACTGTGAGTTTCTTGAGGACAGAGATTATTCTTGTCTTTTTTCCCGTATCCCCAACACTTAGCACAGTGTCTGATACATAGTGAGTCCTTAATAAATTGTTGCCTTGCGTACAAATTGTAATCTCCACAGCAAATGTAAGCTCCTAGAGCTTTTAACTTTGTGGGTTTTTTTGGTGAGGATACCTAACATAGAGTATAAGATACTTTACATTTAGCAGACACAATAAAAGCTTGCTAAATTTAGGCACTTATTACAATTTTGTTAAACTGAATAGCCCTGTGTAGGAACTGCTACTGGAATTCAGGAGAGAGACTGAGGCTGGAAATGTAGATATGGGAGTCATTGCATAGATGTGATAGGGGAATCCATGGCAATCCAGAGTGTGCTATAGGACAAATTCTATACTGAATTTTTTTTCCAGAGGATCTGAGTTCATATCCTGGCTCTGTCACATGAGTGATCTTGAGTGATACTTTGCCTCTCTTGGCTTCAGTTTTCCTCCCATCTAAATAGAGGGTGTTGAACTAGTTGAACCCTGAGGTCCTATTCAGCTTTAGATCTGATTCTATAATCTTTATTTTATGGGAAAAGAGACAAACTAAGAAAGGTGAAACCACTTGCTTAGGCTCACATAACTAGCACTGGTTAAGAGTGCTAGACCTAGTGAGTGCTAGACCTAGTATCAGGAGGACCTGAGCTCAAAGTCAACCCTATATTAGGTGATGTTGGACAAGTCACTTAACCTCTGCCTGCCTCAGTTTCTCCATATGTAAAATGGAGAGGATAATAATAGCACCTAACTCATAGCATTGTTGTGTGGATAAAATGATATAATATTTGTAAAGCATTTTGCAAACCTCTAAGTGTGAGATAAATGCTAGAATTACTGTCAGTATCATCATCAATTATTTTTTCCACTTTATATTATTTAATTTTTTCCAATTACATGTAAAAATAGTTTTCAACATTCACTTCTATAAGATTTTGTATTCCAAATTTTTTTCTCCCTTCCTCCACTCCCCCCTTCCCAAGATGGCAAGCAATCTGATAAAGGCTATACATGCACAATCATATTAAACATATTTCCACATTAGTCATGTCATGAAAGCATCATTATTAATTATTAGTATTACTATGTTGATTACTTACTTTAGCAGGCCTGGGAGCTCAGAGTGGGTAGCCCTGACATTTTTTGTTTTTTTTTTGCTTCTGTATTCTTGGAGAATTCTAGTACTTTACTACATCAATTGTTTAGTCCAAATGATCTTTTTACTTAGATGGGAACCAAAGAGACCCATTAAGTCTCACTCACCCCAAAGTCACAAATGGAAACTATTTTTATTTATTTTAAAAATATATCCCCATAGCTTCTAATTTACCTGCTGAGGCAGATAAAATATAGTAGATCTTGGTCACGGAAAGTTATTACTATGAGACTCTCAGATGCTGTCAACGGATCATAGGACTCACAGTAACACACTTTTGCTGAAGTCAATAGTGGGAATTCTCCTTGTACCTCCTTGGGCCACTAATGCTGCCTTTTCCCTGACATACATTAAACTTATTGCTTCAAACTTTATTTTTTCTCAGTGCATTTTTTAATTCTTTCTTCACAGTAACAATTTTTCTTTAAAAAAAAAAAGAAAAGAAAAATATTTTATTGATGTGCACTTGCACCTCTCTGGCAGGTCCGGCAGAACTCTGAAGAGATGTCGCATGTGTATGGGGAGGCAAGACTCCTAACTGGGTGAGAGACATCTAGAACAGTAAAATGGGAAAAGCATAGACTACCAGGCAAGGACAGAAGGTGTGGGCTTTGAATGGTGAAGAGGAGGTCCCAGACCTATAGGAATGTGAGCAGGAGGTGGTACCCCATCATGTCCCTTGTTTCCCAGAACTCAGACCCCAAAGACTGATAAGAGTGGACTTTCAGATGAGATCATTTTCTTTCCAGCTGAGATGAGATTTCATTTCACTATTGAGGAACCTCTTTTTTCATTTGTGTCTGTTATCAATTCATTCATTCGATAAACATTTATTAAAATCCCACTACGGGTCGGGTACTGGGATACAAAATGGGGCATAAGCCGACCCTGCCCTCAAAGAACTTACAATCTAATGGGGGAGACAGCAAGCAAACACAGACACACAATACATACACAATACATACATACACACATACATACATACATGCATGCATGCATACATACTTAACAAGCTACATACAGGATAATAAATAGGAAATAACTAGAAGAAGGGAGGCCATAGAATTAAGAAGGCTTGGGGAAGGCTTTCTATAGGAGACGGGATGTTAGTTGAGACTTAAAGGAAGTCAATAAAGTCAGTATTTGGAGCAGAGGAGGGAGAGTGTTCCAGATGTGGGGGGCAATCAGAGAGAATAGCCAGAGTTAAGAGATGGTGTCTTGTTTGTGGAACAGCCAGCAGGTCAGTGTCTTTGGATCAAAGGGTACTTGTTGGAGAGTAATGTGTAAGAAGATTGAAAAGGTAGGTGGCTAGGTTATGAAAGGCTTTGAATGCCAAGCAGAACATCTTAAGTAACCTGTATGACTTCTCCAATTGTCGTTTGACCTACTTGCTTTCATAAACATGCTTGCTTACTATCAGCAATTGTCTTTTAGATAAAAATAGGTGGTGAAGAGTGAAGCTAACCTTCTGAGATTAAACTAACCAACACCCTTAAGGTCTGGGGTAAAATTAATCCCTGCCACTTCTCACCTTGGAATGACTGGAGAAAGTCATCTTTATCCTGAACCCTCTCAAAGAATCAGACGCTAGGCTTCCAATATCTTTTGTGCAATAGATATCATTTCCAGCTCAATACCCCTCTTGAAGGTAAGAGAGTGAAGGATTGATCACTAAGCCCTGGTTGCACTATTGCTCCTTCCAGAGGAAGACCTCTGTTTTCCCTGAGGGGTGGAGGACATTCCAAATTTCTATGTCCATCATATATGTGGACCAGGGCAGTTAAGTGGTGTGGCGAATAGAGTGCTGGGTCTAGAGTCAGGAAGACTCATCTTCATGAATTCAAATCGGGCCTTGGATACTTACTAGGTGAGTGACCCCTGGCAAATCACTTAACTGTTTGCCTCAGTTTCCTCATCTGTACAACGAGCCAGAGAAAGAGATGGCAAACCACTCGGTTATCTTTGGGGCAGCTAGGTGGCACTGAATAGAGTGATGGCCCTGGAGTCAGGGTCTTCCCTGAGTTCAAATCTGGTCTCAGATATTTACTAGGTATGTTACCCCAGGCAAGTCACTTCATCCTGTTTGCCTCAGTTTTCCACATCTGTAAAATGAGCTGGAGAAGGAAATGGTAAACCATTCCAGTATCCTTGCCTAGCAAACCCCAAATGGGGTCACAGAGAGTTGGATATCACTGAAAAATGACTCAACAACGTAACAATATGTGGGCCACCTGATCCAGTGTTACATGATCCATGGGTCCTGTTATAGTTGCCTTTTTTGGATTGGTCTGCATTATTGTAACTCCCCCATAACACCCTCCATGTCCTCCGTACAACCTTCTTCTGTGACAAAGAGAAACAAAAAAAGCAGACCAATACAGAAATCATACCTGATTTTATATAGCAGGCAGTAGCCAGAGTCCCCTGCCTCTCATCAGCAAGGAGGGAGGTAAGATTTTATTGTAAATCAGAGAGCAACTCAGTAGATAATTTGATGTTGACCTTTAAGTTTAGAAAACCTTGGTTCATATCCTTTAGACACTTACTAGCTGCATAACTATCTTTGCATGTCATTTTGTTGTTGTTCAATCATATTTGACTCTTAGTGGCCCCCATTTAGGCTTTTCTTGGCAAAAATACTGCAGTGGTTTGCCATTTCCATCTCATTTTACTGATGAAGAAACTGAGGCAAACAGGGTGAAGCCTGGGATCACATACCTAGTAAATATCTGAGACCAGATTTGGACTCAGGGAAGACCCTGACTCCAGGGCCATCACTCTATTCAGTGCCACATAGCTGCCCCAAAGATAACTGAATGGTTTGCGTGGTTTGGGTGAAGTGACTTGCCCAGGGTCACACAGCTAGTAAGTGTTTGAGGCTGGCTTTGAGCTCAGGTCCTCCAAACCCCAGACCTGACACCCTATTCACTGTGCCACCTAGCCTGTATTTTATAGAAGGAAACAAAAAGAGGCTCAGATGGGAAACATGGTCAAAAGAAAAGAAAAACCTAGTTAAGATTTAGAGTCAGGGAACCTGATTTTCAATTCTGGCTATTCCTGGCAAGTCTCTTTACCCTGGGGTTCTCAGCATCTACAATGAGGCAGTTGGACTAGCTATCCTTTCTGTTTGTTTTCAACTTGAAATCTCGTGTCCTCGAGTGAATCATTTAACTTCTTCCAGCCCCAGTATCTTCATCTGAACAACGAAGGAGATTGTACTAAATGACCTCTCATGTCCCTTCCATTTCTAGATCTGGGATACTAGGTCATCATCTTGTGCTTGTAAATTATCCAGGCTTAAGTTTCCTCATCTGTCAAATGGGTACAATTTCGTACAGTATTGACCTTGCAGGTACTTGTTACGAGGCCCTTTGCATATGTAATATATGATATAGGTAAAATATGTGTGTATGTTTGCACATGCATGTTCTATGTACATACATATGTATATTTATATGCGTGTATGCATAAGTTTTTATATATTTATGTATATTCATGTTATTTCCCCTGTTAGACTTTAAGCTCCCTCAGCATAGGCATCATTTCACTTTTTGTCTCTGTAGTGCCAAGCATACAGTGCTTAATCAATGCTCACTGATTGATGGATGGATTGGTCAGTTCTTTGGAATTAAGACTGGTCATGATATGCAGCTAAATGTTTATATTTAATGGGATGATAGATTTAGGCCCAGAAAAGACCTTAGAAGCCATCTATTCTAAATCCCTTATTGTACACATAAAGACACTGAGGCACAGTGCGGTTAAACTCCTTGTCCAGTGTCACAAAGTTAACAGTTGGGAAGGAGGATTTGAACTCACATCTGATTACAAAGCCAGTGGTCTTTCCAACATACTGCACTTCCTGTTACACTTCTTTGTGGTCACCATAAATGGATTTTCTAGCTATACCACAATAAAAATGCAGAGTGAAAGTATCATTATCAAACTATATAATTAGAGGGAAATCTTTTTTTTTTTCACTTAAACAAGCCTTCCTCTTTGAGAAAATCAAATGCCTTTCCATGTTTTAGAGTCAACGCTAATTATGAATCATGGCTCTTTTTGCCAGAAAACAAAACAAGAGTAGCTGTTGGGCCTGCTTCCAAACTTAGCATAAATTTATGACAAAGTTGATATTGACCCATTATTTATAAAGTCAGTTATATTTGTCAGAGCTGCTGATGGCGAATGATTTATTATACAGAACGATGCAAAACATAATGAAATAGATTAAGCCTCTTTATGAAATGTTAGGTCCCATTACATCTGGTAACGAAGTCTGCTGCAATATGGGATGCCACTTTAGTGAATTCTCTCTGACCTCATTGTGGCCTGCCCTAATCTTTCTGCTGAGAATCACCCAGGACTCTAGAACAAAGTATTCTCTTTGAGTTATGGACTTCATCGGGTCTGAATTCCAAATAAGAAGCCTTGCGTCTTCCTCTTTGAATCCCAAGGACTGTGAAGTTAATTCAAAGAGGCTCCTTGTCAGGAACCAAGTCCTCAAGTCCTCTGTAGATGCATTTGCTAGGAAAGGTCAGGTTTAGGATCCCGCTTCTGTCATGGGGGAAATCCCATTAGACCTTTGGACATAGGACTATACACGGATAAAGGGACTTTAGTTCTTATCAAGTTTAATCCCACTCATTTTGTAGATTAGGAATTGCCCAAAGTTACATAGGCAGAGTCAGAATTTGAACCTAGATCCTGATTCCAAATCCAGCATTTTCTCATTATATTATTCCGTTTCTCTAGGATTCTTTTCATTTTATATGTAAAATGTGAAAAATTACTCCTATATTACCTTTGTATGTGCCAGAAGACCACTCACCCAAAACGTCTCAGAGACTTCTCAAAGTAGAACCCAAAACTTCATTGCTATCTTTCTTGAGAAAGGGCATACCCAAATCCAACAAGAAAGTCAGAAGGGAGGAGAGCACTACAGAAGGCAAAAGCAAAATTATAAAGCCCTAACATGGGAATTCCACACCTTCTCCACTGTCCCACCTTACCATTGGTTGGTAAAGCAAACTCAGTCTTCTTATTAATGCCAACCAACTGGCGCAAAGCTTCCTCCTTTCATTACCTTAATTATTACTAATGAGGCTCTAATTTTGTTAGATAATATAAATAATACATGAGGTCCACTACCCAAGCACAGTAACAACCTCAGAATACTGAAGCCCCTTTAGCCCAGCCTGGATGTGTCCTTGTCTGGGCCTGAGTGTCCCAAGGCCACTGTCTGCTTTCTAATTGGTCAAATCCACCTGCTGCTACCAGCTCCTTTTATTCTACATTATTTCATTTTTTAGTATTATCTAGGAATTCTCTGGGAACTGGGAACCCAACTTCTTCCCAAGGCTACTGCCTCAACTCTTTCCAAGGCTACTGTCTGGTACTTTTTATCAGTAGTCTTGCTTTAGCAATTCTTGAAGTTCTATAGAAACTTAACCCTTTGCTACCTCTCACACTACCATTCCTTTCCCAAAACTAAAAACACCTCTAATTTGGTCTCAATAGTTAATACAATCAATTGTATTAATACTCAATAGCTCTTACATTACCTTGAAATACACGATGCCATATATATATATATACATATATATATATATATATATAAATAGGGAAATGATACTGAATTTGTTTCAAAGTATAAGGAAGTAATAAGAATGGGGAAACCACTACAAATTATCCCTCACACCTTCTTCTCAAGGTTGTTGTGAGTCTCAAATGATATCTATCTATCATCTATATTATATGTGCATACATACATATTTATGTATATATATTTGTAAACATTAAAGTAATGAATAATTGTTGACTATTTTTGTTATTATTTTTATCATTATGTTGGATCAGGAAAAAAAAAAGGTATGACTGGGGCCATCCAAGCCAAAACTCCACGACTTAAAAAAAATAATTAAAAATATTTTTTCTATGAATAAATATCTGTTTTCTCTCCCTCTCACCTTTCTCCATCTTTTATTGGGGGAAAAAAGAAAACCAGAGATGTTATAACAAATCTGCATAGTTAAGTAAAACAAATTCTTATATTAGTGATGTCCAAAAATCCATATCTCATTATGCACCCTGTGTCCATCATCCTTCTGTCAGGAGGTAGGAGCCTGCTTCAGCCTAGGACCTCTGGAATCATGGTTGGTCACTGGGCTTATTCTTTCTAAGTTGTCTGTCTTTATAAGTTTGTTATTATTGTGGCTTTTTTCCTATTAGTTCCTGCTGATTTCCCTCTGTGCTGTGACTTTTAACAGAATCATAGTCATAAGAGTCCTCAGAGCCCTATGTTTACTTTGAAACCACCAGTCTTACAAATTCCCTCACAAATAGCCATGTTGTCTTTGCTTGGAGGTTTCTAGTAATGGACAACTGAGCCTGCCATGATGCATCTCGTTCCACTCTTGAACAGTTCAAATTGTTGAGAGGTTTTCCCTGACATGAAGCCAAAATGTCCTTTTTTGTAGGTAATACCCATTGTTCTGCCCTCTGGAGTGAAGTAGGATGATTTTATTCCGTTTTTTATATGACAGTCTTTCAAATACTTGAAGGCAGCTCTCATGTCCCCACTATGGACTTTGTGATACCTTCTTTCCTTGGAGAGTTCTGATATTGACATGATCCCTTTAGAACTTGGATCCTGCTCTTTGACCTTTGCCTCCTAAAGTCTCTTCTATTTACCTTCCTCCAAAAGATATCTGGCCATCTATTCTTATTCAACTATTGCTGCCTGGGTTCACCTTCCTGGCAGATACTTAGTGAACTGTGCAAAGATAGACCAGTGAATATTTTAACCTCTTGTTGGGCTTAGAGTTTGGTCATCTTATAGGTGAGAATATCCTGGTCAGACTGCAGTCAGTTCTAAGGTGCTATGTTTTAGTAAGGATTATGATAATTGATAAGTTCATGAATATCTAGCAGAGTATTGGGGTGGTTAGTTGGCATGGTGGATAGAACCCTGGGCCTGAAGTCAGGAAGACTCATCTTTATGAATTCAAATCCAGCCTCAGACACTTGCAACCTGTGTGACTTTGGGTAAGTTACTTGACCCTGTTTCCTCATCTGTAAAATGAGTTGGAGAAGGAAATGGAAAATTACTCCAGTATCTCTGCCAAGAAAACCCCAAATGGGATCATGAAGAGTTGGACATGACTGAAACAACTGAACGAACAACAATCTAGCAGAGGGCATCAACTTCAAGTCACATGGTGAAGAGTCAAATGTTTAACCTGGGAAAGAGAAGACAACCTAGAACAGATGGGGCACTGGTATTTGAAGGGCTGTCATGCCAATGAAAGATCTGACTTACTCTGCTTGGCTTCAGAGGGCAGAAGTGGGAGCAATGAGCAGAGGATAAAAAGAAACATATTTAAGTTTGATGTAAAGAAATATTTACTTTTAAAATTTTTATTTATTTTAAATTTATGGTATAAAACAAGCATGTTTATAACATAATATAATAAAAAATGATTGCACATGAAATTGCAAATCTGTTATGTACAACTGACTATTTCTCTTAAAGTTGTCATGTAAATTTTTACAATCCCCTCTTTTTTTCAAGAATTACACCTCACCAAGAGGAGAATGAGAATCTTGAGGCAGTGGTGGATCCTGTTTCAATTGGGGTCTTCAAATAAAGCTTAGAAGACCCTTTGTTATGTAGGAGCCATGCCTATATCTGTATGAATAGAAATAGGTAATGTCACAGATCCCTATGAACTTTAGGATTCTGTGAGATGTTCTAGAGAAAAGTTAAGGGGACCTTTTTCTTTACAGAAAGAAAAAGAATTTGGGCAGCTAAGTGGCGCAATGAGTAAAGTGCCAGCCCCAGAGTCAGGAGGACCTGAGTTCGGATCTGGCTTCAGACACTTAACACACAAAAACACTAGCTGTGTGACCTTGGGCAAGTTACTTAACCCTAATTGCCCTCCAAAAAGGCAAAAAAAAAAAAAAGAAAAAGAATTCTGGGAATTGGGGGAAGGAAAGAAAAAGAAATTAGACTGGTCATTCAGCCAGTCCATAAGTATTTATTAAGTATCTATAATTGATTTCATCTTTGCAGCATCTCTCTAGTACACCATCTTTTCTCTGCCACCACCGTAGTGAAAACCCTCAGCTTGTTGGTGGGTCAGGCTACCTGTCTCACTTCTCACCCTGCTCCAATCCACCCTTATTTTAGCCACCATAGCTATTTCCTAAAGCACATGTCTGACCATATTACCTGGTCACACATAAATTCATGTGGCTCCCTATCACCTCCAGGATCAAATATAACATTCTGTTTGACATTCAAAGCACTTCAAAAACTAGTCCCTTCCTATCTTTCCAATCATTTTATAACTTAATCTCTACCATTTGCTCTTTATTCCAATGACATTGGCCTCCTTGTCTCCTTGAACAAGACACTCCAACTCTCAGTCAGGCATTTTTCTCTGGCTCACCCCCATGCCTGAAATTCTCTCCACTGTCATCTCTACCTACATGTTTCTCTGGCTTCCTTTAAGTCCAAACTCAAATCCTACCTTCTAAAGGAAGCATTTTACAATCTCTTAATTCTAGTCCCTTCCCTCTCTCATTAATTTCTCCTTTTTCTTGTATGTAGCTTGTTTGTTTGCATTTATTGGCTTGTTCTCTTCTCCAATAGACTGCTAGCTCCTTGAGGGTAGGGGCTGTGTTTTGCCTCTCTTTGTAAACCTAGTGCTTATAACAGTTTCTGGCACACAGTAGTTACTTAAGAAATGTTTGACTAATAGAACTGTTGTGTTCCAAGCACTGTGCTAAACTTTGGGAACATGCAAAAGTAGCAGGGTCTTGGGATACAATACTGAGTTTCTTCTCTTTTTAAGATTCACTAAAAAACCTTTCTCTTACCTAAAGGAGTTTTAACAAATTAGTGTCTACCCTCAAAGAGTACATATTCTCCCTTAGAGGTGTTAGAGTATAAATACACTTACACTCATCACTACTACAGAAAGTAGGAACAATAATGTCCAAGAAGAAATTCTGACAAAGGGCTCTAACATTTAATTTTCTAATTCAATTTATGTTTACCTCTTTGAAGGTTATCTGAATCCCCTGTAAATACAAAACATGACCAAGCATTAGTTGCCTCCTTTTCTGAAAAATAGGAAAGACATAAGGCTTATACCTCTTTTGTAGAATTTTGTGCAAATTTATTCACAATTGAATTAGAAGATAAGCTTCTTGAGTGCAAAGATTTTTTAGGTCTTTTTCTTCCCAGAAACCAGCAATTGCTTGGCATATAGAAATGTTGATTAAACTTAATTTAAACTAATATTGTTTTATTTCTCTATCTTCCCTCTTCTTCCTTCCCTTCAAATGCAGCAACAAGTAGTGAGAATCCTACAAATATGTAATCTGAGACAGAACTGGAGGGCTGGCTGAGTACCCCAAGTGAATGTGGTCTGAGAACTTTGCTATTGGGTTAGCAAACTAAACCACATTGGGTTTCATTATAATTAATGTTCAATATTTGCATAGTTCTTTTTCTAAAACCACATATAGACTCTTCTTACCTCATTCTCCTACAATCCTTCTAAAGAGTTTGCATTTTGCTGGATAATAGAAATTAAGTCAACCACAAGAATTTTTAAACTCTTACTATATGTTAGACACTGTGATTGCAACTGAGGACACAGAGAAATAGAAAGGAATGAAACTTAGTACACCCATGATCTATTCTGGGTGTAGGGGAAATTATCTCAGGGAGGAGGCATGAGCGTTAAGAGGAATTGGGTAAGATCTCTTACCAAAGGAAAGGCTTTTGATTGAGTCTTGGAGAAAGCCAGGAAAGGTAGGCATTCAAGGTGAAGAGGGAGAGCATTCCAGGCATGGAGAACAAACAGATATATTCCTGGAGTTGATCAGGACTTCTCCTTGATTAACCTGATGATCTTAAAGAATGAAGGGATGATGTACCTTTATCTGGGTCTTTTGATTGTACCTGCCTCGTGATGCTCTGGTGCTTGAGGTGCTAGAGGATAGGTCTAACTAATCATGGATATGCTGGTTATTAGATGCTTATGACACAGAGCACTGTGGGAAAGGTCACCCCATTTCTTTGATCTTTAAAAAGATGGCCTCAGTAGCAGAATTGTATTTTTTCCTTCTTCTAGGCTTAATTCCTCCTTCCTACCTTTGGCTTTCCTTAAGGGAGATTCTAAAAGAGCCGCAGAGCTAGTAGTGAACTTTGGTTCTGAGAGGAATATCATGGAAAAGAAGAGTCAAAATCAACAAGTATTTATTAAGCCTTTTGTGTAAACGCTGGGGATAAAATTCGTTAATGCTACTCGCAGCTGCTGTGGAGGTGCGAGACCAATAATACCATCACATAAAAGGGCTGCTAGCACAGGTTCTTTGATCTGCTTTTTTAAAGGAAAGACAGCTTCAAAGGGGTCAACAATCTGACTTTAATTAAACAACACAGACAGTTAAGTAGAAAGAAGTGAGTATCCAAGAAAGAATCCAATAGATAGGGCTCCAACTATCTAAACAAAGTAATAGATATATAATCACTAGATCAGGGAGCACTGACATCTGGATACCCAAAGTTGGGGGGGGAGGTCCTTAACAATAGCTACTAAGAGTTTCCTCTGATCAAATCACAAAGATACATTCTTCCCATGAGTGAACCCCAAAGTAAAATACCAACCTCCCAGGATATATAGTTTTCAACTAATAGGCTTAGAGCCAGAAGGCATCACAACCTATGTGACTCAGCCCCTAATTGGCTCAGTACCAAAATGTGTGAAAGCCTTCCTGCAAGCAAGACTCCCCTTAAGCAAACTTTCCCCAGCAAGCTCCTCCTCCAAGACTCCCGATATGTCACAGCTGTGAACTGAGCCAAAGTTCAAAGCGGCAGCAAGACATACATGACCGAAATACCTGTGTACCTTTAGACCTGGAAACATAGCTCCTGTTCCAATGGAAAAGGGGAACATGTGGTCACATAGGCTTATTAACGGACAGGGAAGATCTTCCTATTCCATTAACCCTACAGATACAAAGAGAAAGGGGGAAACCCAGTTCCTGTTTTCAAGGAGCTCACAATCAAGCAGCAGGTGAAACCATGCCCATCTAGAGAAGAGACTTCTTGGACCCCATGTACTGATCCAACCCTTAGAGAGACAGTAATATAATTCATCAACCTGGGAGAGCTTAGAGGTCATGTTACCACATACTTTAATTTTACAAAATTATGAAACTGAGAAGAATCAAATGGTGAGAGCTTCTGAATTCCATCTTTTTAAAGGAATATTCCTTCAACCTCATTCCTTGAACCTCAGACCCCTGGTTAGAGGAGAGATGAATTCTTAGATAATGTTGAATTTCTGAACTCTAATATTTCTAGATAAAAGGCTGGTGGTGGTCTAAGTTTGGAGGAGGGGGAGAAGGGCAGTTTTCCTAAACAACATAACCCTGGTCAAACTTTTTAATGAGAAGGGTTTAGTTTAAATTTAGTTTAGTTTAGTTTAGTTTAGTTTGGTTTAGTTTAGTTTAAGGATAACAGCAGTATTCCAGGTTTCCTGTGTAATGGTAAGGGAATTTGCAGATCTTCCCTGCCCCTTAATGAATCTCACGTGGAGTCCAACAAGAGAAGCTTGCTTAGGGGAGGTTTGTTTTTCAGGAAGGTACAACTTTTGTTACTTTGTAATTAGGCATTGAGTCATGAAGGTGATGTCCTCTGACCCTGAAGAGAGGTATGATTTGGTCAGATGAGAGTCTGGGTAGTCATTGAGCCCACCGGTTTTGAAAACCCACATGTCGTTGCTTCTCTCTCTGGTAACTAACTGTGTATGTATGCAATGGTCAGACAACTAGAAGCCCTGTCTTTTAGTCTGTTGAATTGTATTTTTTTCTCTGTATTTTTTGTCTGCTTTTAATTTCTGTTTGTATTTGCTCTGAAGTTCAGGGTGCTGACTTTTTCCCCTGAACTACGTAAATGATATATGTTGATTAAAGTAAGATTATTCACTCTTTCTCAGTTGCCTTGCTTTAGAAAAGCAGATCAAAGAACCTGTGCTAGCAGCTATCCTGTCTATGCTAGGGTGCTTGCTGTTATACCCTGGTAGCAAATTCTAATTCAAGAGTTTCACAATCCCATCTTCTCTCAATGAATGGGGAGTTGTTAATAGTTCTCATTGAGTGCCAATATTTTATAGAAAAGTGACTCAACTATGAAGGCCCCGAAGCTGTAGAAAAAACAAGGAACCAACATCATAATATAGAGGAGCAAGGAACCATGGATTTTGTTGTCTGTTGTTATAATGAGTACATCAAATGTTTCAAGTCAATTGGGAAGGTGTTGTCCCTTTAACAACCACAAATTTCTTTCTCTTTGTGGGAGGCTAATACCTTATTTATTACAACAAAAATCTGGATGACTATATAAGTGTTGGCATCAAAGTTGAGAGTGTGAAAGGTTACAATGATAGCAACTTCATTTACTTGAATCCAAATCATGAATTGTTTTTAATATTATAAGTATGAATAATTTTAGGACCCTAGGGAATGTAGAATTCATTAGGGAGGAAGATAGTTGTATCACTTATTTATGGCCTACTAGGAGTCCTTTATTCTGTCTCAGTCTGTCTGTCTGTTTTACTTGTTTGTTTGTATGAACCAAGTCTGTCCTGTACCCAATATGCAATGTTACCTGGAATGCTTATATGGGAGTTGGGGAACTCTTGTCTGCATCTGCAGAAACCTATATAATAGTTATAATTTGAGGTTCCTCACAGGTAACTCTGGGTTGTGGTAATATATGACAAATGATGAGCAATCTGTATACACATATGAACATATATGTACCCACATGTATTTATATATATCCAGCATATTTTATATATAGACATAAACGTGTGCATATGTATATGTGTATGTATATGCATACACACATGTATGTACTCTAGCCACTGCTCTATCCATTGTGCAACCTGGCTGATCAGGTGGCACAGTCGACAAAACACTGGTCTTAGAATCAGGACGACTCATTCTCATAAATTTGAATCTAGCCTCAGAAACTTACTAGCTGTGTGACCCTGGGCAAGTCACTTCACCCTGTTTGCCTCAGTTTCCTCATCTGTGAAATTAACTGGAGAAGGAAATGGCAAACCACTCCAGCATCTCTACCAAAAAAACCCCAAATGGGGTCTTGAAGAGTCAGAAATGAAGTATGAAGACTGAACAACAAAGATAAAATATATTTATGTGGAAAGAAAGAACACTCACAAGAGAGCTAAGTTCATTTGACCTGAACTATGTAGATAACTAAGAAATATTATCTTAGTTGGAGATGAGAAGGGAGTGCCCTCCACACACAGGGGAGAGCTTCCTGAGAAGCATGGGGGTAAGACCTGTACTGCTAAGTTCAGGGAACAGTAAAGTAATTTGGCTGGAATGGAAATTGTGTGATAGGAGAGTAATATAAAATGTGTTCCTTAGATCAGCCTGAATTGTACCATGAAGGACTTTAAGTGCCAGACTGAGGAGAGTTTATTTTTTCCTGAGACAATTGGGAGCCATTGAGTATGTTTGAAGAGAGAAGTAATATGGTCAGACATGAGTATCACAAGTATTTTCTGTTATTATCTCTCTATTTCAAGAGCCTTTGAACATTTCTCTGCTTTAGAGTTTGTGTATTATGTAAAATGTTATTGCCACAGGAAAAGCAGTTTTCTCTTTTATAAAGAATTCATAATTAAAACCCAATGCTAGTGACAGTTTTCAAATCTGACATGACATTTTTGTAATCTATTTAAAATTTCAAAAGGTTTTGCGGCTTTGCAGCCCAGGAATTATTCAAATGAAAGAAAAAAAAAACCAGAAAACAGTGCCTAAGAGTTCCCCATCATAAAATGAGAATTAGAAGATGGTATTCTTTTTATTCTAGGGAAAATGGATTTCAGGCTTTTGTCAATAGTGAGTGCTAATACACGTTCAAAGTTCTTATCTTAGAAGCTGATCTAGATTGAGTTAATATCTGAATAAGAAATTTATTGCATCCTGATACTTATATTTTTATATCCCCTTAAATACTTTCCCATTAAAACTGCGAGGAAGGCAGTGAAATTACTGTTCTATGACTTTGTTACAGATAAAGGAATTGAGACTTATTCAACAACAGACGCGATTTGCCCAGGGTCATACAAGTAGGAACATTGGACCATAGACCTAGAGGTTGATGAGACCTCAGAGATCTTTTAGTCCAGTCCCATAATTTTACAAATGAAGAAACTGAAGCCCAGTTGCTGTCATTGTAACCTTCAACAACTCTCAACTTTGATGCCAAACTCTTATATGGTCATCTAGGTTTTTGTGGTTATAATGAAGGTATTGACTTCCCCCAAAGAGAAATATATTTGTGATTTGTTAAAAGGGCAACTTCTTCCCAATTGACTCACACCATTTGACTATTTCATAATAACAGCAAAATTCAAGATTCCTTCCTCCCTTATATTATGTTGTTGGCTCCTTGCTTTTTCTACAGCTTCAAGGGTCTCCTAGTTGAGCCACTTGTCCAAAGTCACAACCATTCAGACACAGAGTTATACAATTAGTAACTGATAAATCTGAGATTTGAATCCACATTTCCTAGCTACAAACCCAGATCCCTTTCTAATTGTTCTTTGAGCTATCTATTCCCATCGCCTCTGCCCTAGTTCGGATACTCATCTCTTCTCCCATGAGCTATTGCAGATGACCTTCTCCTTGCTATTCCTGGCTCATCCCACCCCATTCCAATCCATTCTACACATAGCTCCCAAAGGGACTTTCCTAAAGCACTGGTCTAATCATGTTACTCCCCAATTAAATCAACGCCACAGGATCTTTATCACCTAGGTCTAGAATCAAATCTAAGTTCCCTTCTCTGGTATTTAAAGGTCTTCACAACTTGACCCCAATTTAGTCCAGCCAATTGGTTTTCCCTCCCTGTTCCTGGCAAAGGATACCACTTCTCTCTAGTGCCTGCCTCTCCCACTCTCTATGCCTAGAATGTGTTTTCTGTCTCTTAGAATTAGCAGTTTCTTTAAAAACTCGGCTTAAATGCTGCTTTCCACACATCATTTTTTCTGTTCTCCCAGTTGTTATTTCCATGGCTCGCTATTACCTTTAACACCAATTACAAATTCCTTTAGGCTCCTCCTCTTCTGTCTTCTCTGGATCCACAATGTAGAATAAAAATAACACATTAGGACAGGAATGGGAAGCTATTGTTCTTGGAGAGGAATAGAAATCTCTCCTTGGTAGTGTCTTAAAAAAAAGTCCCTCTGGAAAGTCCTTTAGAGTTTGCAAGAAAAGAATTGCCATACATTCACTAAAGTGCTATGCACTTAGGTTCAGAACAATGCTGTATGTTGCAGGATTCTGCCACAGGGAAAAAAAGACACACATAAAAAAGTGAAGCTTTAGCTGACAAAGAAAATGAAGGATGTGTACTTTCAACCCCCAGAGTCATTCTTGAGGTTTTCGAGATACCTGATAAAAAAAAAAAAAGAAAAAAAATCTGTTAAGTATCTGTCTTGAGTCTCTCTGTCACAGCTTCCATCCCCAGAGGCCAGTTCCAATGAGGAAACACTTGAAATCAAGTTAGAGATTACAAATAGGGGCAGGTCTGCTTTTGATTTTTCTTATTTCATTTGATAAATGAAATTCCATTTTGGTGCATCAAGAATTCATCTAGCATTGAATAATCCTGTAACTGTATGAGAGAGCTATTGGAAGGCACTCTGAGGCTGGTTGGAAAGAAGAGGAACTAGGAAAAAGAGGAATCTTAGAGTGTGGATTGAAATCAGCCTCTTTAAGAACAGCATTTGCATATGTATGAAAGCAGTAAAGAGAGGGGATTGGAGTTTGTTTGGCAGAGAAAGTTAATTTTTTCTTTGTTTCCCTGCACAACAAACATCTACTAAGACCTCTCCTATGGGCAAAGTCTGGGGCAAAATACTAAAGAAGATAGAAAAACAAATCAAAACAAAACATAATCCTTCCCCTCTGGGAGTTTACAATCTAGTCAGAGATGGGGGGTAGGGTGGAGAAGCCTGTAACCAAATAACTCGAATTAAAATTAAAATATTATATATTTGGAAATAAAAGTGAAGGGAAAATCAAATAAACAAAAGCATTTGAAGAACATGATTAATTGAATAGGTGAAATCAAAGTGGTCTGAGCAATTAAAATTGGGGATAGGAATTTCTCTTTGTGAATATCAGGAAAAAAGCTGGCTTCTGAGAAGTGCATTGGGTAAATAGTGTTTAAACAGGGAGAGACATGGAAATTAGCATTATATAATGTGTGTGTTTGTGTATGTATATATGTATGTATTTCTATCTATCTATCTATCTATCTATCTATCTATCTATCTATCTATCCTTCAGAGGTCTATGATTTGGAAAATTTTTTCCCCAGTGCAAACTTCAACCTCCCTGTGCCTCAGTAATCTAATCTTTGGGCATCTGGGTCATCTCCAGTTATCCTGATCTATATCTGGCCACAGGGTTCATATGGCTTTGGAAGGGAAAAGCAAGACTGGTGATTTTGCACAGCCTTCCCTGATTTAAATCCAATTCATTTCCATGTCACGGCATCACTTCCCTGATTGTCATGGTCTTCTTCAAGAACAAGGACAAACTGCAGCAACTTTGGGCATTACCATGGCTAAAAAGTTTTCAAGGTATGCCTTACCTGGTCATACAATCATAGATTTAGGACTGGAAAGAATCTCAAGAGTGCATCTAATACAACCTCTCATTTTGCATTTGAAGAAACTGAGGCAGGCAGAGGTCAAGTGACTTGACCAATGTCATATAGGAAGCAACAATAGCTAGTATTTGCACAACACTTTAAAATTTGCCAAGCTTTATACAAATATTTTCTCATAACAGCTTCACAACAACTCTGAAAGGTAGGCAGGTGCTATTATTGTCTCTGCTTTACAGATGAGGAAACTGAGGCAGGCAGAAGTCAAATGACTTGCCAAGGTCACATAATTAATAACTGTCTAAGGATGGATTTGAACTCAGGTCTTCCTAAGTAAGAATCAGAGGCAGGATTCAAACCCAGGTCCACTGAATTAACCATTTTCTGCTGGACCATTCTGACTTTCTGAATTGAATTAAGACTGGTTTGGGGAAAAGTGATATGAAGTCTATTACTGGGCCTCTACTAAAAGGTTTTTTTTTTGATTCATAGGAACTTTTAGGGCATATTCTCCATGGGCATAACCTTCAAGAAGTCTGAATCATCAGGGGTGGCTAGCTGGTGCCATGAATAGAGCACCGACCCTGTAGTTAGGAGGACCCGGGTTTGGATCCGGCTTTAGAAATTTACCACAAAAACTAGCTGTGTGACCATGGGCAAGTCACTTAACCCCAATTGCCCTCCAAAAAGCAAAACAAAACAAAACAAAACAAAACCCCCCAAAATGTATGAATCATCTTCACAATACAAGGAAGTTTTGGAAGAAGAATCTGGTAGAATTCATCCAGATGCATTGTGAAAAAAAAAAAATTGCTGGCATGTATGTGTAAATCACTGTTATTTGGATCATGTAGATGAATTTAAGCATAAGCACACTTGAATAAACCATTTTTCTCTGATGTCTTCAGGGAAATATATGGCTAGAAAAGGAAATGGGTCAGTTATGTAGCAAGAGGGAGAGATAATAGAGGGACAGTCCACATTCTCCATCAGTATCCATGGAGTGCTGAAATCTAAAGGAAGGTCCTTAGTAGGTTGGGTGGACCCCATATCTACTTCAGCTTCTTCAACTGTGCCTGACACAGAGTAGGTACTTAATAAATGCCTGTTGATTGATGATTGCTCTGTATCTTTAAAGGGAGTTGCTAACATCAGTTAGATGACAGCACCATTGATGTAACAAATTAAGTTTTCTTTTCTCAATGAACTTGTATAACTACATTTATAAGCTCATAGATTAAAACTAGAAGTGGCTTTAGAGATAATTAGTAGAAGTGCACTTAGCCTGTAATCCTTCTTTGGGGTGTGTGGACAGATTTCAGAGAACTTTGATGGGAAAAAAAAATACATCTTCTTTCTACTAACCTTTGTTTTCCTTTGCAATCCTATGTAATCTGTGCATTTAAAAACCTGATTCTGAGAAGAGGTTCATAGTCTTCCCCAGATTGCACAAGGGGTTCAGAATACAAGAAAGGTTAAGATCTTGTCCATCCTTTGCTTACTCAATGAATTTGTGTAACTAGCTCATTCTTTACCTAACTTTTATAGACAAGGAAACTGAGGAACAGAGAGGTAATGTGAATTAATGAATAAATGGAAAAGCTTCTATTGAACATTCATTATGTGTCAAATATTATGCAAAGTACTGGGGATACATATATATATATATATATATATATATATATATATATATATACAGAGAGAGGGGGGGAGAGAGAGAGAGAGAGAGAGAGAGAGAGAGAGAGAGAGAGAGAGAGAGAGAGAGAGAGAGAGAGAGAGTCCTTGACCTCAAAGATCATATATTCTTTAGGGTTGGTAAATTGACCACAGAGGAGTAGATTAGTACACCATTTCCAGAAGTATTGGCAATATGGTTTTTCTTTTGATTCTAGAAATAGAAGGTGTGGTGATGGTCAAGGGGACATACATAACTACAAAGAAGCAGGTAGAAAGATGGGAAAGTAAACTGAGCCATGAATGGAGCTTTCCTAGGATATATGAAGACAATGAAATGGGACAAATTGAGCATTCTGGTCCTGAAAGGATTCAGACCTTTGGAGTTTGGTCTTCAGTGGAGATGCAAGGCACTGTCTGAGGAGCAAAGTGAAAGAAAATTAATTTTTGTGATAAGTAGCAGGGCCAAGATTTGAACCCATGGATGTCTGTCTCAAGATTCAGCCCTCTCTCTCCTGCATATCACCATCTCTTAAAGTTATAACTGTCTGAATGAGCTAATGTTTGCATAAACCAATTTGCCTTATTTTTCAGTTTTAAGTACCAGGCTGAAACCCAAAAGACTCTCATAACATTGCCTCTCTTTTCCTTGTCATATATAGTCCGTGATTATGACACTAACCTACTAGCAGACCAGTATTTCAGTACCAATTATTTTGGTAATTGGCATGCTAATTGCACATATCACTTATGTAATGAACTGACGTTAATGTTGGCCTTTTAATAGAACATGATTGTTGTAGTTTCGAAGTTGCTATGATTTTGTGCTATGAATATTGTGCCTTAGACTCAACTAAGACAGGATAGAACTTTTCTGAAGGAGGAAATAGACATGACCTAACCAAGACTTGATAACAGCCATCATATTAATGATTTGATTTCTGTAATACTCTGACCAAAAAGTTCAGTTTGTTCATTTGCAGCTTAAATAGAACCATTTTCTAGACCTAGTTTTACCATAACCTAATGTACTCGACTTCATGATACTATATTTAAAAATGCTTTTAAAATGTTACTTGTCTGTTTTCTTTCTTTAGATTTCGCAATATCTGCCCTTCTCCAGAGAACTCTCCCTTGTAATAAAGAAATACATTTAAACAAACAGAAACATTACATCTGAATATTCCTTTTTCTGCTATTATCCATTATTTCTCTACCGAGAGGTTTCATTTTGTTGTTGTTGTTCAGTCATTTTGAGTTGTGTCCAACACTTCAAGATCCACTTTGGGGTTGTCTTGGCAAAGATACTGGAGTGGTTTGCCATTTTATTCTCCATTTCATTTTATAGTTGAGGAAACTGAGGAAATCAGAGTTAAGTGATTTGCCCAGGATCACACAGCTAGTAAGAGTATGAGACAGGATTGGAACTTATGTCTCATATCTCTTCTTGTGTCGTAGGTATCATTAATAGGTTTCTAAAACTAGATCGGATAATTGCATTGATGTGAGGGAGCTCTGTCATCATTTAGTACCAAAAATACCAATTTTGTTTTTTTTATTTATTATTCTCTTGGTTCTGATTACTTCACTCTGCATGATGAGCATAGGTTCATATAAAACTTTCCAAGTTTCATATTGTAACCTCCCTAATTTAAAGCAAAACAAAACAGAACCAACAACTGGTGTGAGTTCCTATTACCTCTAGGGGCAAAGATAAAATCCTCTGGCTTCCAGGGTACTTCATAACTTGTCTCCTTCCTACCTTTCTCATCTCATTATACTTTACTTACCTCCATGGACTCTGAAGTCCAGTGACACTGACCTCCTGGCTGTTCTTTGAACAAAACCCTCCATCTTTCAAATGGGCATTTTCACTGTTTCCCATGACTGGAGCTCTCTCTCTCCTCCTCTCCAGCACTTCTTAGTGTTCCTGAAAGTCTCACCTAAAATCTTGTCTTTCCTAGTCCTCTTCAATCTGAGACTCTTACCTCTGTGATTCTGTCTAATTTATTCTGTCTTTATTTTGTGTGTTGTTTTCCAGTCATTCCAATCATGTCTAACTCTTCGTGATCCCATTTGGGATTTTCTTGGGAAAGATACTAGAGTGATTTGCCATTTCTTTCTCCAGCTCATTTGACAGATGGAAACTGAGGCCAATAGGGTTAAGTGAATTGCTTGGGGTTACATACCTAATAAGTGTCTGAGACTGAATTTGAACTCAGGTCTTTCTGACTCCAAGTCCAGTGCTCTCTCCACTGTGTCACCTAGCTGACCTCTATATCTTGTGTATATATAGTTAGTTATATATTGTCTGTACCCTTAGACCGTAAGTTCCATGAATCTAAAGATAGCCTTTTCATCATACGATGTAATGGTATATTCACATGCTATAATTTGCTTGATCATTCTCCAATAGATGAGCACCCCCTGAATTTCCAGATCTTTGCCACCACAAAAAGACTGTCTATACATAGTTTTTTATTATATGTATGTGTGTCTGTCTGTCTGTCTATCTATCTATCTATCTATCTATCTATCTATCTATCTATCTATCTATCTATCATCTATCTATCTATATCCTTTCTTTCTATTTTTAATATCTTGGGGTATAGGATTAGGGATTCACACTTTCCTCACTGAATATAGGAAGATAAGTGAGACTTTGTGAATTTGAGGTCCAGAGAGGGTAGCTCAGATTCCTAAATTTAGTGGAAAAGTCAGGTTTGTGTCATTGCTGCTCATAAATATGTAGAGGAGAGGCAGGGAGGTGAGCCCTGCTTGCTTCATTTGATTTCTGTTGCATTTATTTTGGCTGGCACAAAACCTCACTGATCTTCTTTGGGAGGAGAGAACATCCCCCAAAAGGGTTTGGAATACACAAAAAATGATGAGAGATTAAACAGAACTTCTAAGATTCCTTTAAACCATACCTTTGTGATCTCATGATGAATATTTTGCCCATGGTTAATCTTGAAGGCTAACATTTTATAGATGGAGGGAACACCAAAATCAATAATATTACTAAAAGATGAAGGTCAGACCAATCATAGCAATAGATGGAACCCTGAGCTTAAGCCTTAAAACTCCTTCCTTTAACTTCTACTAGTAATGAGCATTAGTTCTGAGAACAAGTTTTCCTTTTCTTTGCTTCAGTATGTCATAATATCATAGAGCTAGAAGGGATTTCAGAGATCATTTTTTTCAAGCCTACTGTCCATTTCACAGATAAGGAAACTGAGACCCATAGAGCCTAAGTAACTTGCTCGAGGTCACACAAATAGTAAAAGGGAGAAGCATAAGTTGAATACGGTGCCTCTGACTCTAAAATTCCCATATAGCCTTGTTTTATTGCATAAATCTTCAAACAAAACCACTTTGGGTCTTTATTGTTTGAGTTAATAGTATAACAACAGCCATTTTTTAGGCATTTTGCATTATGAAGAGAAAAATTATATTTAGGACAAAGAGAAGTGATGATTATTTTGTACTTTTCCCTGGTAAGGCCATGCATGGGACATAATTTTTAGTTCTGGGCCCCTTATTTTAGGGAATATTCTGATAAGCTGACGAATGTCCATAAGATATCAACCAAGATGAAGCAAGACCCTCCTCATTTGATACAAGAATTGGTTGAAGGAACTGAGATTGTTTAGCCTGAAGAAGAGAAAACTTAGGGTGGGGTATGATTAGTAACTGTCTTCAAGAATTCGAAAAGCAGGACTGTGCAGAACCTAGCTGAAACCCGCTCATAAGAGCCAATTGTTAAATTTTAGTGTGCTTATTTACATCTCAGGAATTGGCCAGTACTCTATAAATCAGGTCTTGGTTTATCTTTTGGTTGCTGGTAGAGACTTAAGAAATTGAAGAAGAAAATATCAACAGCGTTGATTAAATTTAAATGTGTGCCATATGTATATTTTCCCCTGGAGATCAAATTGTCAAACATTTTCCTACATATGCTTATACTTAGGCTTATTCTGCTTGACAACAGAGGGTATAGCTAGAAAGTTGAAGAGAGGAGCATATAAGTTCTACAAAAGGGAGGAAAAAGCCAAAATTTCCTGAATGTCAAATGGATTGCCTCAGTAGGTAGTGGGTCTCTTTTCAGTAAAAGTCTTCAAATAGAGGCCAAATGGCCCCTTGTCAGAAATGTCAGAAAGGAAATCCTTAACTCAGTTTCAAGTTGGGTTAAATGACTTCCAAGGTCCCTGGCAATTTGGAAGTTCTCTGACCTGGTTAATTTTTCATGACTTTTTCAAAATGGTGAAAAATAAAGATTAATGGTTAATGGAGAAACCACTGGAACTTGAAAGTGGTAGTTAATTTTTAATATCGTCAAACCTCACTATTTTGAACCACTGTGGGAAAGGGGAACAAAATCCATAAAAGGTATGAATTACAGGAACTTTCAAGCAAGTTATTGAATCTCAAAGTTAAAAGGGACCTTAGATCATCTTGTACAACCTCCCTATTCTTTAAAGTGCAATACATTTTATAAACCAAGCTATAAATGGAAACTAATATACGGGATGTATGAAGGTAATATCAGAAGTTACAGTTCATAATAGACCCATATTACACAAGCATGTACCAAAGTTATAAATCCTCCAGCATACTGTCCAAGAATTAATTGCTAGATGAAGAAGTTCAAGACACCTTGAAAGTATTTTTAATTTTTTTTGAGTCCTTGGTTTGAAAATCTCTGCTCATTTCTGAATACTTTCCCCAAATTGCATCATCATGCAATTTCAAAGTTGAAACAAAATGTAGTGGCCATCTAGACTCACTTTTATCTGACAAAGAAGACTTAATAATATCTTCTACGAATGATCATCAGCTTTTTCTTGAAGACTTTCAGTGAGACAAGGCAGTCTATTTCATTTTGGGATAGTTAAAAAAATTAAGAATACCCCTCCCCCAAGTATTTACCAGCGTCTAGGGAGGCTATATTTACAGCCTTCTGAATATAATCTAATCCAACAAGAATTTATTAAGGACCTACCATGTGCATAGTCCTGTGAAAAAATGAAACCAAAATTCGGCCATGATCTCCAGGGCTGCCATTTCAATAGACAAACAAATATATTTGTGATATTTTACAGACAGAAAGAGGAACTCAGTGGATAATGAATATGTGAAGAAGAAAAAGTACCTTAGAACTCTTCATTTACCAGGTGTTGTATATAAGGTGTCTGTAACATAATAATATTAATAGTTAGCTTGTATATAGCACTAAGGTTTGGAAAGTAGTTTGCACATATTGCATCAGACTCACAATGAATCTCTGAGATAGATGTTACTCTACTCATTTTATGTATAGGGAAACTGAGGCAGAATCATACAGCTAGATTTGAACTCAGGTCTTTCTGACTAGTTCTCTGTCCATGCCATCACCTTAGCAACCCCTAGGTTTTCACCATAAAATCTGAATTGGAGGGATGCTAAAATGGTGAGACAGAGAGACAAATGTGGGTATGAACAACACATAACCAATGCAGAACCTTGAGTAAGAATAGGCATAAAAACTGACATTAAGGAAATGAATGATAGGAAGAAAAGATGAGCAGATAATGTGTTAATGGTGAGGACTACAGGTGGTCAGGCAGATTGCCCATTGGCACCCTCATGGGTAGAGAAGTCAAGAAAGATTTCCAGAATGTGGTGAAGTTATAGGAGAGTTACAGATGTACTGAGATCCGCAATCTTGGTGGTGACTTCCTTGTCATTATCACAGCCCCATTTGATTACAAAACACATTATTTTCTTTTGTTTTTTCTTTGTACAGTATCTTGCATATGATATGTGTTTAATAAATGCGATTGTGTGAAAATTACTTATCCCCAGGGGAATACAAACTTGTTGAGGGAAAAGGCTTTTATTTTTCTCTCTATCACCACTACCAGTCCTGACACTAAGCACATACCAAGTGAGTGAATGAATGAGGCCTACTTGATAGAAAAACAATGCTTATTTGTTTGTTTTCTCTAGGGTCTAAGGGGTGAGGGCCTAAGGCCAAGGCGGACCCCTCCTTGCAGAGAACCTGTCACATTCTGGAAGCACTAATAGTCCTCACTCCTCCACTACCTTGTCTTGGCCTTGCTATTGACAGTATTCCTGAAGCTAGACATTCATTACCTGCACTATAAATAGACTTCAGACTCCTTTTATTAAGGCTCCACTGGAAAAGACTCTCCATTAACTTCATCAGAGGTCACTGAGTCAGCATTCCCAGGAACCTTTCTAGACCTGCTTTTCCAAATCTTAAATGTGTGTGTGTGTGTGTGTGTGTGTGTGTGTGTGTGTTTATAATTTACTTTTTGTAAGAGGAAAGGCAGAGATGAAGTCACTGAATCTAAATAACCAAACAGTATTAGAAATATCCTGGATATATTATTTTCTTTCCCTTCCATCGTGTCACATCTCAGACAGGGGCAGCAGCTGTCACAGAAGGTTTAAAGATTTGTTTTGCAACTAACGTGGATTTTTCTCCCAGTATTCACACTGCTGTACATCTCAGAGTCCATGGCCTTAGCAGCTGCCAACCTGAGTCATTTGAGATGGCTCTTATTTACCCTATCCTCCTTTCTTCCTTCCTGCTAACTTTCTGCCATCCTCATGTTCTCCTGTCTTTTCTTTTCTCTCTCCTTTCTTTCCCTCTTCTCATTCTCTAACCTCTCCTCCTCTTTTTTTCTCTTCTCATACCCCTTCATCTTCTCTCCACCTCTGTATCTTTGTCAATTTTTTGCCTTTGTTTGCCTGTCTCTTCCTCCTTACCTCCTTTCTCTTTTTCTCCTTGTCTCTCTCCATCTGTCTTTCCCTGTTCCTATATTTGCTTCTGTCTGTTTCCTTCTTTCTCTGTATCTCCACTCTCCTCCTCTCCTTTCCTCTTCTTTACCCTCTTTTCCCTTCTCTTCTCTTCTCCTCTCCTCTCCCCCTCTCTCTTCTACTCTCCCCTCCTCTCCTTTCTTCTCTCCTCCTCTCCTTTTTTAGATTGCCTCAACTTCTAGAAGGTAGGACAGTGAAAATATCCTTCACATCCTTCCCCACTCCCATCACCCAGCACTAATCTAAATCATTAACCATGAGGAAGGAGCAAAGAGACAAATATAGGAAGGAAAGAAAAAGGGAATTTCCTGGCCAGAAGTCAGAATCATGGAGTCTGAGATTACGGGTATAACAAATTTTACAAATATCTGCTACATTCCTCCTCCTCCTCCTCATTATTACTATGTATTTTAAAAAATAATTCATTCATTTAAAAATTAATTTATGGAATAAGATAAGCATTTCCATAACAGCACAATAAAAAGATGATTGAACATGAAACTGAAAATCTATTTCCTACAACCTGCTATTCCTTTTAAGTATATAACAAAGTTAACATGTAAATTTCTTTCTCTCTCTCTCAATGTTGTAGGAGTTGTGGGAAGGTAAATACTAGGGCATTTTTGATAGACTTGTGAATCAGAAAAGCAATTTGAACATATAAAGATAAATAGATTTAAATTTCCATATCCCTTGAATCAGAGACTTCATTACTGCGGTTATTTCTTAAGGTATAATTATTGATAACAAAATCGTCTTCATATCCTCCAAAATATTGATAGTAGCTAGGTGAAGAATGAACTAGTTACACAAGTTTATTGAGTAAGCAAAGGATGAACAAGATCTTAACCTTTCTTGTGTTCTGAACCTCTTGTGTGATATGGGGATGACTATGAACTTCTTCTCAGAATCCGGTTTTTAAATGCAGAGATTACATAGGATTGCAAAGGAAAACAAAGGTTAGTAGAAAGAAGATATATTTTTTTTCCATCAAAGTTCACTGAAATATGTCCACAGATCCCAAAGGAGGACTGCAGGCTAAGTGCACTTCTATTAAACTATCTCTAAAGCCACTTCTAGCTCTAAAACTATGGTCTTATAAATTTAGTTATACAAGTTCATTGAGTAAATTAAATAAAATATTTGATTGATAGATAAGAATTAGAAACAAAGTAGTTGCCATCAATTGGAGAATGGCTATGCAATTTGTCATATGTGAATTTAGTGGAATACTACTCTCTCATAAAAACAGTTGCATGTCATGAATACAGAGAAACATGGAAAGACCTAGATGAACTGATGCAGAATGAAATAAGCAGAGCTAAGAAAGCAAAACATACATCAACTAGAACAATGTCAATGTGAAGAACAATGATTCACCAAAAAGGTCAAATGTAAATGTAACAAATTAGGAAGATGAAGTGGGACTCAAATAAAGAGATATGAGAAGACACCCCCAACCTACCTCTTAATGGAGGTGGGAATTTCACAGGTGTTACACATTGAATATGTTTTCAGACTTTTTCAATGTATTGATCAGTTGTGCTGACTTTTTTTTTCCTTTCTAAGAAATTCCATTTATCAGATGGGATAGCCCCAGGAGAGGGGGAAGGATACATGGAATACTCTGGTGATGTAAGAAAATAAAAATCTATCTTATTTACAAAAAAGAGAAAAGGCCTTTGGATTTGACAAATAAGATATAATTAACAATTTCGGAGAAAGCAGTTTCAATGGAATAATAAGACTGGACAAGAGCTTGTAGGGAAACAGCTTGAGGATAGGGAAAGTAAAAGAATCTATTGTAGACATCCTTTTCAAGGAATTTAACTACTAAAGGGAAAAGAAATACAGGATAATATTTAGTGGGGTAGAAGGATGCAATGAACTCTTTTTTGAGGATGGGGGAGACATGGGAATTATTGTAGGCAATAGGAAATTAACCAGTGTACAGGGAAAGATTGAACAGAAATGGAAGATTGGGAATGGCAGAGGGAGCAAACTCTTAGATGAGATATAATAGAATGAGATTGATTGAACAAGTGGAGTGGTTAGCCTTGGAGTAAGGCCACTTCATAATGTGAAACAGAAGTGAAAAAGCAGAAAGTAACAGGAGGCATCTGCATGGTAGAAGATGAGGAAGAGGGAGCTAATAGCAAATGGTCTCCATTTTTTTTTCTGTAAAATTTGGGATAAAGTTCTCAATTGAGAAAGTGATAGAGTGGGGACCATGGAAAGTTTGAAGAGGAATACAAAGGTTTAGAAGAGCCTCTGTGGAGAGTGGGATAGTGAGTTGATAAGGAATGTATAGTAGGATTGCCTTGCAGCAGTAAGGGCCCAGTTGAAGTTGTGTAACAAATTTGTAGTGGATACAGTCAGAGTGACTGCATGATTTTCTTTACCTTGGCTTAGCTGAGTGTAGATGATATGATTAAGGGAGATAGGGATTCATGAGAGGGTGATATTATACAGTTGAACTGATTCATCAAGGGGTCAATATGGGGAGAAGAGAAGAGAGGGGCTAGTGCAGGGGCGTTGCCCTAAAATTGAATTGAGGGGTCAAGGGATTAGAGGTCACAGTGTGGACAAAGAATATAATGTGGAGGTGACATGGTTTATACTGTTGCTTTAGGAAAACCCCTTTGACAGCTGAATAGAGGATGGACTGAAGTGGAAGTTGTGAGGGAACAGACTGGTCAGCAGGCTATTCATTAAATAATCCAGGCATGAGGTTTTGTGAGCTTGTACCAGAATGGGGGCAGTGTCAGAGGAGAGAAGGGGGTATATTGAAGAGATGCTACAAAGGTGAAATTGACAGGCATGGGAAACAGATCAGATGTTGGCAGAGTAAGAGATAGTGAGGAAATGAGGTTGACACCTAAGTTCTGAGTTTGGGGGACTGGAGGATAGTAGTTCCTTGGACAATAATAGGAATATTTGGAAGGAAAGAGCATTTTGGGGAAAGATAATGAGTTCCTTTGGGGAAGTATTGAGCTTAAAGTGTCTATAGGATATCCAATTTGAGTTGTCTGAAAAGCAATTGGAGATAGATGACTACAGTTCAACAGAGAAGATGTGGCTGGATAGGCAAATTTAAGAGTCATTAGCGTAGAGATGTAATTAAATCCATGGAACCTGATGAGATCATCAAGTAAAGTAGTATAGAGGGGTAAGAAAAGAGGGGTCAAGAAAAAGTCCTATGGGACACCCAGACTTAGTGGTTGCCACCTGGATAAGGAACTAGCAAAGGAGGCTGAGAAACTTCTTGGTAGGTAGGAGGAGAACAAGAAGTAAGGAGGTAGCCCAAAAACTTAGAGAGAAAAGAGTATCAAAGAGAAGAGTGTGAACAATGTGAAAGAAAGAAGAGAGGTCAGGAAGAATGAGGATGGAGAAAAGGCCATTGGATTTTACAATTAAGAGATCATTGATAACTTTGGAAAGAGCAGTTGCTATTGAATGATGAGATCAGAAACCAGGTTATAGGGAGGTAAAATGAGAATGAGAAGAGAGGAAATGGAAACACGTATTGTAGACCGCCTTTTCAAGGAATTTATTCTCAATGGCAGAAGAGATATATGATGATATCAGGAATAGAAGGAACAAGTTAGGGTTTTTTGAGGATGAGGAAGACCCAATGGGTATGTTTGTAAGCCATAAGGAACAGTAACTCAGGGGAGATTGAAGACAAATGATTGAGTGGTGATGAGAAAGGGGGGGAATCTGTTAGAGGAGATGGGATGGAATTGGGTTGCTCTAGTTGGCAAAAGGGTTAGCCTTGTCAAGGAGAAGGGCCACTTCTGTGTGAGAAAGAGTGAAGGAGGACATTGTGACAGAAGGGATCTGAGAGGAGGAGTGCAGAAGAGGGAACTCAGCAAATGGCCTCAATTTTTTCTCAGTACAATATGAAACTAGGTTCTTAGTTGAGAAGATGGGGGGAATGGGAAGCCATGAGAGGTCTACAGAGTAAAAAGTTTGGAAAATATGCTGTTCAGAGTGGGATAATGAGTTGATAAATCAGGTATAAAAGGCCTGCCTAATAGCAGTGAGGGTTTAGTTGATTTTGTGTAACATAAATTTATAACAGACTTAGAATAATCACATGGTATTCTCCACCTTATTTCAGCAACATGTGTGTAGGAGCAAAGGTTGCAGATGATGGGAATGATCCAAGGCTGAGACTTGGTAGGGAAAAATTGTTTATATGATATAGGCGACAGGGATTCAAGAGGAGAGCATATATTTCCATGAGGTCGAGATGGCCAAAGTGACTAGTACCAGTCTGATGGCCTGGAAGATAACTGAGGGTTTAAGGGATCAGGGGTCACATAGTGGGCAAAGAATAAAGTTTTCTAAGAGAAGGCAGATGGAGAGGTAGAAAGCATATAGATTAGAGAAGGGGAATTTGGAATTCTTTAACATGGAGGTTGTAGATTTGTGGGTGATAGCAAGATGAAAGGTCAGACTATCTGTGTGTGTGTGGATGAAGTAGTGTGGAAGAGTAGGTAAGAAGCAAATAGTTTGAGGAATTGTGTGATTAGAGTGTTTTCAATTCAAATTCCTTCAGCACAGCTAGGGGGATTCTTTTTACAACCAAAATCATCAATGTCTGGGTAAATGCTTATACCTCTCACCTTTTTCACGGGAAGGAAACATTCACATCACAGTGTACAAACACTTTATTCTGTCGATTGTCACATTGTGATAATAAGCACCATGGTGTCATAGAAAGAGAGAGACATGTCATCCAGGTCCTAAACATGGTCTTCCATTAATCAGCTGTGTGACTTCAGAAAATCTCTTAACATCCTTCAGTCTTCTTCATTTGTGAAATAGAGGTGATGATAATAATAAGTGACACTAAGGTTCCTATTTTAAGGGTTTCAGGGTTTTCAGAATGCTTTTTACATTTTCTCTCATTTAAACCTCACAATAACCCAATGAGGTTGGTGCTCCAAAACAATTTTATTTCCATTTTATAGATAAAGTGAAACGATGTGGAATAATGGGCAAAGGACCAGTCATGAAGTCAGGAAGATCTGGAATCAAGTCCTGCCTGTGAGATATCATGGCTGTGAAAATACAGACAATGTAATTATGTAATCATGGCCATGTGGTTATATAATCACGATCTTTCAGGATCCCAAGCAGGATGCTAAAATTCTAAAGGTGTTTCCAGATGAGGGAAACTGGGATGGTGAAAGGCCATGAGTCTATGTCACATGAGGATTAATTGAAGGGCCTGGGAATATTTTGACTTTGGAAGAGAAATCTCAAGATTTGGGCTGGGGACAAGTATTTTAAGATTTCAATCTGGAAGAGGGAGGTGATGTGTTTTGTTTGTCCCCAAAGGGCAGAAGCAAAATGGATGGAAATCATAGCAAACGTAATTTAAGCTTGCTATCAGAAATAGTTTCCTAACTATAAGAGCTAGCCCTAAGAAGAATGGGTTTCCATGTAACCTTGTAGCTTCGTCCTCATTGAGGGTCTTCAAGTAAAGGCTAGATGGTCACTATGGGGTTTGTAATAATAAGAATTCCCTTTGTACAAGGTTGGGTTGGATCAGACAGTTACTGAATTTTTTTTTTTTTAACTCTCAAGTTCTGAGATTCCTAAAGTCATGGGCGACTGGATGATTTGCATTGATGGTGGCAGTTTCCAGCCTACGAGGCCCTTACTTATTGGTATATTGGCAAATATTTAACAACTAGCTCTCTGGAAAAATGATACATGCAGAACACACTTTGAAGCTTAATTTTCATTATCAACATTTTCTTCATCACTTTCTTAAGTCTGTATAATCAAGCAACCAATAAACAAGATCTTTATTTTTATTCTTTTCCGATTTTCAAGGTGTATATCCTCATCTTGAAAATTTAACAATCGGTCCTTTCAAGGCAGTTCAAGCTGGCTGCAGTGCAACTCTACCCCTACCTCAAAGAAATCACGGGTCAGAACAATAACAAAAGCCCCTTGCCCCTAAATCAATCATTTTACATGATAAAATTTCCACTCATAGAAGTAAAAGAGACATGCTTCCTTTTAAACAGCTTAAATGGCAGAAGTGTGATTGAATCCAGTTTCCTGACTGCCTGTTCACTACACCCACCATTTCCTAGCTCAGTGGATGATTATGAAGATCAGATGAAGTGTGACAGCACTTTGTTAATTGGGAAGTCCCAAACCCACTTAAGATGAGGAAGAAGATAATGTTCACAATGTTTTTCAATCTATAACCCTCCCAATAAAGCCATTCCTCTGCATTTTTGGTGTCTTAGAATTAGGAGTTACTATCTTGGTAGTTAGCTTTCCATAGTTACCCAACGTCCATTTCCAGTAAGGCTCATTTTGAAATAAAGTATAGCAATAATAGTACTTTAATATTTATTTATTTTTTTCTGATGGAGATTTCATTAGAGTTCCCTCATGTTCCACTCCAATTACTCTTCTCTCCACCTCCAGGAATTCACAAAACATTTGATCTTGAAGAGAAAACAGTGACTTTGTCCATTTTGCACTTCCTCCTACTTCCGCAAGCCTCTCTCCTACCTTATGACTAGAACAGGGAAGGAAGGAAAGGAGAGAGGGAGGGAGGAAAAAAGAGAGAGAGTGAAGAAGGAATAAAAGAATAAAGAGAGGGAGGAAGGAAGAGAGGGAGGAATAAGGAAGGAGAGCAAGAGAGAAGGAAGGAGAGAGAGGAATAGAAGAAGGAAGAAAGGGAAGGAAAGAACAAAGAGAATGTGGGAAGGAGAAAGTAAGGAATGAAGTAACCAATGCAGGGAAAGTGAAGGACTGCCATGTAGAGTACTGTCATGGTTGGGCTATGCCAATGTCATATAAAAGATGATACCTAAATTAATTTACCAAGTAATAGGCCAACAGATTACTTCAGAAACAAAACAATTATAACTATCACTTGAAGAAATGAATAGTCAAGAATACCATGGATTTTTTTTTCTAATGGAAAGGAGAGAAAGATTGAAAAGCTATTTGGCACTGATTGAACAAATAGAAAAGTTAGTTAATAGTCTGAGTGAGAAAAGCCCAGAAAGAGTGGAACTTAGTAGCCTAGTGTTTGATAACCAAAGAATACTAACTGTTGATGTAAAAACTGCTAAGAAAACTTAACAATTTGGGATAAATTAAGTTTAGCACATCTTATATCCTAATCAATCAATAAGCGATCATTTATTAAGCACCTCCAAAGTGCCAGACACTGCTCTAGAAATATAGGAAGGGACCAACTTTTGAAGAGCTTTAAATGGTCATGGAAGGAGTTTCTATTTTACTGTGGAGGTAGTAGGATGCTCTGGTGGTTGCTGAATAGCCGACGCCTATGTTTTAGGAACATCTCTTTGACCACTGAGTGGAGGATGGTTAGGAATGTATACAGACTTGAGGCAGGGGGACCAATCAGAAAAAATATTGCCTAGAGCATGGTGGTGATGGGGTGAGATCTTATCTGAGAGATGTTGTGGACAAAGGAGCAGGGATTGGCAGCTGATACTATACTGGTGGAAAGTGACAGTGACTAGTCCAGGGTAACACCAAGATTTGACACCTGTGAGATTGGAAGGATGGTGGGGTCCTCAATAGCAATATGGAAGTTTGGAAGATGGTATTAAATGACAGAACTGGGAACCCATATTCTGTGACTCCAAGGGAGGCATTCTTTTCACCATACCTGTGAACTTTCTGTGACTTGATAGCTAAGTTCTAGTAAATGTTCTGAGACCTGGAGAGGTACCCTCACTCAATGAAGGTTGTATTAATAGCATAACACAATGAAAAGAGAGTTGTATTTAGTTGTGTCTGACTCTCTGTGACCCCATTTGGGGTTTTCCTAGTTTTATTTGCCATTTTTTTCTCTGTATTCAAAGGACTTGGGTTCAAATACAGGCTCTTCTACTTAAAATCTATGTGACCTAGGGCAAGTCACTTCAGGCCACTATTTCCTAAACTGTGAAATTAAGGGATTGGATTAGAGGGTCTCTGAAGACCTTTCTTTCTCAATAATGTATATCTACAGATAAGTGGCATCGGCCAGACTTGAGCCTTCCTGTCTCCAAGCCAATCACTCTCTCCACTAGGCATCACTGCCTGTCTTGTAAAAAACACTTACCTGTGAAAGGAAAAACAAAGCCAACTCAACCATCGAAAGTCCTAGGATTCCTTCACAGGAGTCTCAGCGATTGGAGTTATTCACGCAAAGTACAATGTGCTAAGTGAGATAAGCAGTAGTTATTTTTTCAAGTGTATTAAAAGCCATCATTGGAAAATCTGACTTTGAAGAAGATGGAGCGACAACATTTAAATGGGAAAGACATAAATGAAAAATAAATTACTGTATATGAAAATATCAATAACTAGGTAACAGAAACGCTGAGCTCTTTGTCACACACGAGCTGATCGGGAAACAAAAGAGACATTTAGAATTCTGTGTAAGCTGAAATCACTGGGTGGTTGTCAGATTAATATTTCTGATACATCGCTTAAAGGGAAAATGAAGCGGAGAAGTATTGGTGTAATATTCAGCTTGGGGTTCTGTTGACAAGTTTAATTTCCCAATTTATAATTTACAAACCTGATTTACATATTACATACTTTGGGTGTTTGTTTCTCATATTAATGACTGTGTATTTACATTCCCAAAGTCTTCTAAGTAATCAGGAGGTCTAGGGGAAATAACATAATATTAAGTTCTTGATGAAAGCATGCATTTCTACTTTCTGTCCCTGGTAGTAGAAATTATGGATAATTCCTGATAGTTTCAAGAGTAGTAGAAGTTGTGGGTAATAATAATAATAATAGTAAGGAGAATGTCGGTAGTAATTTAAGGTTGGAAAAGTACTTCACATATGCTCTTTCATCGAATCATCACAACAACCCTGAAAGGTGGGTGCTATTATTATCCCCATTTTACAGATGAGGAAACTAAGGCTGAGACTTTTTCAGGGTTAGACAAGTTACCAAGTATCTGCATTTGAACATAAGTTTATCCTGACTAAGCCAACATGCTATCTAGCAGGCTAGTATGATCTGGATTCAAGAGCTGACTGACACTTAATATTTTTGTTTTCCATAACCTTTAAGTGCTCCCAGGCAATTTTCTAACTAAGTTATGGGTGCCAATTACTGTTCTGTTTTGGTGGAGGGAATTTATATACCAGGAAATTCCAGACATGGGCAAAATCACAAATCTGGATTAAAAAAATCCTCTAATGTCTACTCTTCCTGGGTTGTTTGGAGGATTAAATGTGATAAGGTGAAAAGGCTGAAAAAGCACCAGTTCTTATCATATTAGCAGATATTACCTTATGATGCTCCGTGTGCTCGAAGAGTGTTGGAAGGTGGGAAGATATTCCAAATGTTTCATTGTTGGCTCTGGAGATATTGGATCCATCATTCATTCCTTCATAAGTTATGATGAAAAACTAGCTTGGATCATTTTCCAGAGTAGGTAAATAGAACTTAATCAATCATGGTCTTATTACAACTTCTGGTACAAAACACTATTCTTAGGAGAGATGTTTTTTTAGATGATAAACTTAGCTCAAATGCTACTTGCTCTGAAATATCCCTTTCATATCCCAAACTCCTAATCTTCCTCCAACCCCAGTTTCTTACCCCTTCCATACTTGTTCTTTGTCTTCATCAAGACCATCAGTCCCTCAGTTTGGTAGTTAGGATGTGGTACTATGCCAAGGGAAGAGCACAGGACTGGGAGTCAAGAGAATTGGGGGTTGAATCCCAACTCAGCTACGTACTTCCTGGGTATGTTAATTCTTGGGCATGTTAATTCTCCTCTATGGGATTCAGCTTTCTCCATTATAAAATGAGTAGTAGGTTAGGGGACTTAAGAGATATCTTTTGGTCTTAATTAGATTTCTGTTCTGTTCTGCCAGTGTATCATCTGTTAACAGGTCTGGACCAAAACCAAGTGAAAACAAAACTATGTTAGCTGATTTTTTCTCTTCTTCCTCTTATCTTTCCTTCCCTCCCTCCTTCCCTCCCTCCGTTCTTCTCTCAGTCCATTCCTTCCTCCCTCCCTCCGTTCTTCTCTCAGTCCATTCCTTCCTTCCTTCCTTCCTTCCTTCCTTCCTTCCTTCCTTCCTTCCTTCCTTCCTTCCTTCCTTCCTTTTTTCCTTTCCCCTTTTCCGTTTCTTTCCTTTCTTCCATAAAAATGTTATAAGGAATGACTCTCTAACAATGTCTGTATTTGGGGGGGAGGGTTGGGGAGATGGAGAAATCTTGGCAATGTAATAATAAAAGACAACAATAAAATCCATTAGTACATGAAGCCCATTAGCAACCCTCCATAAATGTACACTTGCTAAACATGCAATATCGTCTTTGTGTAGCTACTGTGGATTATAGAATCATTGATAGAGAGTTTGAAGAGACCTGAGAGATTATTTATTCCAACACCTCAATTTACAGAGGCAGCTGCTGCCCGGGCATCACAGTGATTTGCTGAATCAGAAGCATGCATTAGGGATAAGATTTGAATCCAGGAGCCTGACTCCAGAGTCATTCCTTTTTTTTTTATTGATTTTCATTTCTTTATAGTCAGAGTCTCCATGACACTTCACTTCAGAGAATAAATAATGCCAAAGCTGAAAGGGTCTTGGGGAACACAGAAGTTCAGACCTGAGAAACACCTCAGGGCATAGAATGTCAAGAAAGCCTTCAGAGATCATCTCAAACAGAGTTCATATTCATAATCATTTTTAGGGTCCTGTAGCCTTTTGAGAGGATCTGATGAAGCCTACGGACCTTGTATTTTTTTAGTTGAAAGAAATACCAAATTTCAGTTTGAGGTTAGTTAAAAATGGATTTTTTTTTCATTCAAGTTCACAGACCCCCTGAAATCACTCTCAGGACCTTTAGGGGTATGTGGGATCTAGGTTAAGAAGCTCTGATCCAGAAAAGTCCCCAGAATTTAACAGAGGAGGAAACTAAGATCAAGAGAAGGGAAGGGGCTTTCTCAGCATCACACATTGTGAGTTAATGGTAAAACCTCAATGAGAAATCCCAACCTGTATTCCTCCTCCTGGATCTCTGAGTTTTAAACAGACAAGGTTCACTGTACTAGCTGGTCTATATTCCAAGCCCCAATACCACAAGGTTGCAGATGGTGCATGCTGCCCATGGGAGATGCTGTGGTGACACATAATGCATATGGTTGAACAGAATAGAGACTTTTCCCTTTTGTATCTTGGTAGGTCAAGGCATGCTGTTGTTCAAATGGACCTCGATCTACAAAGAAAAGGATCCTTCAACCCAGGCTACCTAGCAGCCAGCTGCTTCTTACAAATGACTGGGCTCTCTCCAATGAAAGAACAAAGCCCAACCTGAGTGTTATTCTAAGGGCAGCATAGCAGTAGAAGATATCAAGTCAGAAGATATCGGTTCACATCTGGCCTGTCCTCTATCATCTGTAAGGACTTAGGTAAATACTTAATAAATGTGTGTAGTTCTTTTAAGGGTTTACCTGTATTTCTCAACTTTTCTTTATTATAGTGTGGTGTAATGACTAGATCACTGGACTTTGATTGAGAATGACCTGGCTTCAAAGCTCTGTCTAACTTCCTGGGTGATGCTGGGAAAGTCATTTGCATTCATCCAATTATATCAGTTTTTGATATTGAATATTTTGATAGTAACAAGGACTTTGGTGGGAAGAAATTTCTTTGCCAAGTCATCAATAGCCATGACTGTTGCATACCCAGTAGTATTTTCTAGGCTGCTTCTCCAGAAGGATTGCTTCTCCCAGTGATGGCTGGGCTAGAAGCATTGCTATTGCCAAGGTTCTTGAGTTCAGGGTCCTGGACAGTATCCATCAGGATCTGAGGGGAGATGGTGCTCAAACTGATGGTGGTATGTACAGTGCATGCTGTCTTATATCCTGTATCTCCCTCAGGGTGTCTTGCTGTTTCAGCCAGGCTGGCTCTGGCATATTTTCTCTATAAGTGGAAGTTGGTTGGTATTTTCTGAGGATGGCTGGGTCTGCTTGCTCACTGACTAGCCAACTGATTGTATAACCTCTCTGGGTCTCAGTTTCCTCATCTATAAAAAGGGAGGAGCTGGCTTGCTGGCCTTTGATACTGTTGATTTCCATTTGTGTAATCATTCTGCACCTGAGTTTCTTCATATCTAAAAAGTAAGAGTTCAGCTAGATGGCTTTTGATATTCTTTATGACTCTAAATCTCTCTCAATATTGCTACTGGGATCAACTATTATAGGGGATATGTAATCTTAACAATATGAATGTGCCCTTTAGTGACAAAGTGACCCATCTATGCCTGCCCTTCCCATCAAACTATTTTCTATGCGATTCCACAAGTTTGCCAACCTCACATCATAAGGATACTGAGGCACATGACTGTACATCAGTTATGTCTTCCCTTGTTCTTTAGCAAGGTGCTCTATGTATATTATTTCAGTTGAGCCCTGGACAGGGACCGTAGAATGGACAAATTCCTCTCTGTATCGCATGGGAAATAACACTGCCTAACAGGCTTAGAAAATGAGAGAGTGGGACTAAAGAAGGCTCCTGTTGCCTGTGACATTTTCAATTCTATGAGTGTCTTCCATTCTGAAGTTAGTCTCCTTAAAGCCACTTGTTTCACTAGTACCACCCACTTCTAAATCTAAAAAAAAGAAAAAAGTTTTCTCATCAAAGTCAGTATCCTAAAACACTGGCAATCGCAGTCAGCTCTGTGATATGGCTAGGGGAGGTAAGACATTTCCTTTCTAAATTAGTTCCTAGTACAAACAAGTGATAACTTGTTCCAATTACATAATGGGCCAGATGGTCCTGGAGGGGGGAAAAGATTACCATCCCCATCTATTTCTATCTCTTTCATTATTATTATATTTATTCCTCCTGAGGGAGGGAAGTTATGACACACTGTAAGAGAAAAAGGCTTCCAATGGAACAGAATGGATTGCTACACATTTATCAATGTCTCCAAGAAACTCTCCCATTAGAAACCAGGCCAATGGAGAACAGCTCCTACTTTCAGTAACCTGAGTCATTGCATTCAATCTTCAGGGAGTTGAGAATGTACATAATGTCTAGACTCAAATGACTGGGTAATGGTTGGTTACTTTCTCCTTTTCTTTCTTATCCCCAGATGGGCTGGTGATGAGCTAATAATGTAACTGGCTGAATAATTGGGAACCTAACTTACTTAGACACTTAGCAGGGTTAGTTGACTAAATATAAATTGAATAATTTGGTCAATAACAACTGCATGTTCTTAAGACAAGGCAAAGGATGTTAAGTGAAATGGTGATCGACTGACTCATGGCCTTTTTTGCTAGGAGGCAGTGTGATATTTTGGAAAGATCCCTGGTTCTAGAGTCAAAAGATCTGTATTTGAATCTCATTTATTGCATACATGACCTTAGTTAAGGCAAATGACTTCCCTAGGACTCAATTTTTTTCTTATCTGTAAAATGAAGAGGTTGGATCTTACCTCTAAGATCACTCATCAGATACTCCAGATTGGGGAAAAGTCATAGTGCTTTCTATGAGGACTGATAAAGGTCCAGTTTTGCAAAACAGACAAAAAAGAAAGGAAGGAAGGAAGGAAGGAAGGAAGGAAGGAAGGAAGGAAGGAAGGAAGGAAGGAAGGAAGGAAGGAAGGAAGAAAGGAAGGAAGGAAAAACAAAATGGTGAGAAGAGATGTTGTTATTCAGTCGTGTCTGACCCTGTGACCCCACATCTTGGCAAAGATACTGGTTTTGCCAGTTCCTTCTCCAGTTTATTTTACAGGTGAGGAAACTGAGAAAAACAGGGTTAAGTGACTTGCCCAGAGTCACACTGCTAGTAGGTGTCTGAGGTCAAATTTGAGTTCAGAAAGAGGAGTCTTCTTGGCTCCAAGCCTGGCTCTCTGTGCATTATGGTGCCACCTAGCTGCCCCAAAGAGAGGGATAGAGAGATAAATAGGACAAGAAGTAAGGGGATTTTGGAAGAACTCATTGAAGGTGGGAAAATTGTTAGATGATATCCCTGGCTCATGTTTGTGTGACACTTCAAGGTTTATAAAGACATCTCTTCAGAAACAGCCTTGTACAAGTATCACTGTTGCTCATTTTACACACAGGAGCCCCTGAGAGATGCAGTAAACTACCCCTGCTCACCTACCTTGTAAATGCTCAAGGTGAATGGTGGTATCCTAGAGTTGGAGTTGGACAGGACCTCAGAGGCCATGTAGCCCAACTCATTTTACAAACGAGGAAACTGAAGTCCCTGAATATTAAGTGTCCTTCAGTGCTTAGCACAGTGACTTCAATGAAATCTTGTTAACTTGATTTGACTTTGCCAAGGGCACAACTTGCCTCTTTTTGAATTTGAATCCAGATATTTTGATTCAAGAGTCAGTATTCCTTCTAAAACATGGGTCTTCCCATTTTACTTCACTGAATCCGGAATTCTTGATTCCAAGCCCAGTACACGTTTTCTAGCCCACTGCTTTCCTTGTCTGACTTATACTCCTGTGATTAATGATGTGACTAGCTCATAGTGACATTTCCTATGATCCTAAGGCTTGGTCTGTCAAAGGCTAAAGTGACATATAGGAAAGGTGGTCACCTACGAACACAGAGTAAAAGTTGGGAGAGAATTCAGTAGCTACCTAATCTAAACTGTACCTGAACAAGAATCTCATTTTATAGCAAATCAATCAGTCAGACAACCACTAAGTATTTATTAAGCACCAATTATAAGCCCATAATGCAAATACAATAAATGAAACAATCACATCTGGCAACATTCTAATGCAGATGCAACATGGACATAATTTATATAGAATATAAAGAGAAAAAATAAATTCACCTTAACAAGTTTCTACCTACAATGTGCCTAGAAGTGAATGTAATATTGGAGATGTGTCCTGAGCAGGGCAGAGTGCAGGGATCCATCAGCTTCTTATCATTTTTGGTAATCCCATGAATTGTCTGACCTATCTACTAACTGACTAGGGTCCTGTATGGGAGAAAATATATTAAATGTAAAATTGGATTTACATTATAACAAATTTACATTCAGTAAATAAAAAGTATTTACAATCTTCAATTGCTTTTAACTGCACTATAAAAGCCAGATTGTCTTTTCATGCTTGAATACCAGTAACGTGCTAGGAGCAGTCTCTAATTTAAGGATGTAGAATTGGACCTCAGGGTGATCAGACTCCAAGGCCGTGATCTTGGTGGGGCTGAATACATTCCCAGGTCATCTTTCTTTTTCTTTTGGCTTCTTGTGTTTTTTTTTCTCCTGTTCTAGCTTTATGGGAAGCCAGAGGATTCTCTTGCAAAGAAAGAGGCAATTACCAACCACTTTCCCTCCCTCTGCCTCCCCCAGATTAATCAGAGCAGACTTTCTGGAGGAGTTGGGAGATAGGTTTTGAATAAAATGAGATTGATGGTTTTAGAGGTAGAAGAGGCCTGTCTACAGGCAGAAGGGGGCAAGCTGGAGCGAATCATGGGGGTGGCTATTGAAGAGAAGGGAGGGTAACTTGACTGAGGTGTAGGTGGAAGGACAGAATGTAGGGGAAGATATGGAGCAGGAGACCTGGGATGAGGCTATCAGAAGGTTTCAGCCTCTTCAAATAGTGATCTGGAAGATGGCTGAGAGAAGTACTAGGTAACTAATGTAGCCTCCTCATTTAACAGATGTGGAAAATGAGACCCAGAAAAATTCACGAGATCATAGCTTTAAAACAGAAGGAATCTTACAGGTCATTGAATCTAATTCTTTTCTTTTACAGATGAGACAACTAAGGCAAGAAGAGGGGAAATGACATCATAGTATCACAAATTCAGAGCCAAAAGAGACTTAGATGCATTTGAGTCTAACCCCCTAATTTTACAAATGTGGAATCTGAAGCACAGAGAAAGTGATTTATTAAAGATATAGATTTAGCTCTGGAAGTTATTGTAGAGGCAATCAAATCTAGTCTCTTGGTTTTATAGGGGAAGAAACTGAGGAACAGAGAAGTTACATGAGTTACCCATAAATGAGGGCCAGGAAATGATATAGGGGATACGGGTAAGGGAATCAAAGGGCAGGTAGAACAGTTGTATCTCTAACCTATGCCTAGGTGCGTTACAAGGGGATAGAGGAGGAATCTTAGCAGCTTACTGGTGAAGGATAACCAGGATGCTAAGGGATTGGGAAACATCATGTGTGATCATCCATCGAAAATATTGGGGATATTTAATTTAGAGAAGAGTAGATCTGGTGGTTGATATCATGGTTCTATTCCATTAGAAACAGATTGATATATTGGAAAAGGACCTAGAGTTAGAGTCACAAGTCTTGGGTTTTAATTATGGCTGGTTAAAAATTTCACTTCTGTCACTTATTAGCAGTGAGACCTTAGTTAAGTCATTTCAGCTCTGGTTCTTAGTTTGCTCATCTGAAAAATGAGAAGGCTGTATTAGATGATCTTTAAGGGCCCTCCACTCAGCTAGAAGTTTATGATACACGAAAAGTCAGCTTTAATAAATAGTATTAATGAAAGAGTGCTCCTCCTCTCCTCCTAGTTTGCCAAAGGATCCTTCCTTCTGCAAAATGATTCAGCATAGAATTCTATTAAAATAGCTAAGTTGCAGGGTGTATTTAAAACACCATTTAACTTAACCAAATTTAAGGAATATATTTTTGCACAAAGTTATGTAAACAGAACTTTGCCTTTGGCTTTTTTTGTCAGAAGAGGAAAAACAGTGTGGAGGCAGAGATGCCCAAGAGCAGTAGGCAACAGCAGTCCAGATGTTGGGTACCTGGGGCAGAACCTGAATTTGAATGGACTGGCCTGGTAGTTGACATTGGAATGAACATAAGTCATTGTGCTTGACCCTGGATACAAGAGAGTCAACACTGGGCTTCTCTATTTAAAAGACAGTCAGAGCTCACTGGGGAAAGTTTCTTGTTATGCTTTTTCCAAATTAGTAAAGGCAGTTTCCACCCTGGCAAAGTAATTAATTCCTCAGAGGCTCCAGTAGCAGGATTCTTATACCTTATTTGCCCAAGGGACCAAGAAGACTCCTGGGCATCCCAGGTACATGCCATTTAAAAACCATCAGCTTTTTACCTGAAAATTCACTCTAGAGAATCTAGGCTCAGAAGGAGAAAAAGAAAAACATTAGTAACCTCAGAAACATTCGGGATGAGTGGAGAAATCGGACTATCATTGACAGTTTTTGCAAGTGTCCCAGCCATCTTTTTGTACTTTTATGTTATCTTTGTAGCTTGATTCAGCTGAATTCACCTTGATATTTCCTCTTCATGATAGTCATAGACACCATGCAGTGACCTAAAGGATGGAGTCATGTGTGCTAAAGTGGGGTGAGGCATGATCTGGAGTCATGAAGAGAACACTAGACCAATGAATCAGGAGACCTAGGTCCCTGTAGCAGTACTTCCAGTAATAATGTTGTCATTTGGTCATTTAGTCATATCTGACTCTTTGTGAGTTTGGGTTTTTTTGGCAAAGGTAACAAAATTGTTTGCTAACCAGAATTAATACCCAAGGAAACTGAGGCAAAGAGGAGTAGGTGACTTGCCCAGGATCACACAGCTGCTAAGTGTCTGGGACTGAATTTGAATTCAGGTCTTCCTGACTCCAGTCCTGGGGCTCAATCCACAGCACCATCTAGATGCCCACTGACAATAATTAGCAATAAGTATTTTTCCTAGATTTTTTTTGTTTCTACCTCTAAAAGGGAGGGTTGGATGAGAAGATATGAGGATCTAGGACTCCAAAATCTGACATCCTGTGATTTGAAGAAGCAGTTCTGCTTTTCTTACAAAAGGAAGACAAAGGTATCAGAGAAATCTGGGATGACTTGTATGAACTGAAGAAGAGTGAAGCAAGTAGAACCAGGAAAACAGTTTGTACCATTACAACAACATTGTTAAAACAACTTTGAAACACTTAAAAACTGTTCAACCCAGTGACCAAATATGATTCCAGATGTATAATTAAAGAAACCCATTCACCTCCTGACAGAGATTCTGCCTGAGATCACACAGGTAGAAGTACCAGAGCTTTGGGGCAGCTAGGTGGCACAGTGGATAGAGCACCGGCCCTGGAGTCAGGAGGACCTGAGTTCAAATCCAGCCTCAGACACTTAACACTTATTAGCTGTATGACCTTGGGCAAGTCACTTAACCCAATTGCCCTGCCTTTCCCCCTCCAAAAAGCCCCCCAAAGTCCCCCCAAAAGCACTAGAGCTAGAATCCTAAGGTCTTTTTGATTCCCCTACACATTATGTCATTAACACACACACACACACACACGAGCTGACTCTAATAGTCATAATCCCTTGATATGTATGATCTTCCTCTGAGTTCAGAACAACCCTCTGATTATAGACCAGGTCAGTCTAGCAGGTCGGGATTTGAACTGAAAGGAAATGAGAAATTCACAAACCATCTAGCAATTTTAAAAGGTTTGATTGGTCAGAGCATGGAAAGGAGTCTCAGCAAGGGATGCCGCAGCATCTGTTGCACACACCTTCCCGCTTCGGTGACCAGAATCAGGGCTATCATCCTCACCCCAACTCCTCTTATGTGGGCTAATATATTCAGTGCCCAAGAAGTCATTTCAATGTTTTGAGCTGTAGCCTCTGGGCTGAATTAAGTCTCAAGGATGGCTTCAGTACCTTTCAAGGAAAAAAAAAAATAAAACCACCTAGGTTGCATGGTGAAGAGCCTTAAGAAAAACCAGCCTGGCCTAAGGGATAAGGAGCCTAACAGAAACTGCTCCTACCACATCTCTGAAGTAGGTATTACAGATGTATGTGTGCAAGCACATATTTACATTTATATAAGTAAGCGTATAATTTGATTATAATACATACACATATATACATATGTGCACAAATATGTGAGAATGGATGTTATATGCACATATATAAGGACACACATAGTATACATACTTGTCTTTATGTGTGCATGTAGTAATGTATATATGCATATAAAATAACACCTACCTAGCAGAATTTTTGTAAGGATCAAATGATATAATATGTGTAAAATGCCTTACAAACCTTAAGACTCTCTGTATATGATAGTTTCATCATTGTTGCTGTTATTTCATCGATGAGGAGAATCCCTCTCTGGAATAACATATATCAGCAACCTAAGGCAGGTGGTGGTTCAATGCTTGGTACCCTAGACATAGAATCAGGGAGTGCTGAGTTTGAATTCTGCTTCAGCTACTTACTAGATGTGACTTTGAGCAAGTCATTTAACCTCTGTCTGCCTTAATTTCCTCATTGTAAGATGGGAATGATATTATGATAATAACACCTACCTCCAAGGATTGTTGAGAGGATGAAATGTGGTAATATATGTAAAGTGCTTTTTAAACCCTAGCTTCAAATCTTATCAACTTCTTCTCTCTAATTTATGTTGTCTTGGATAGAGAGTATTAAAAGTTTGGATGACATATTATTGACCTTAATTTCAGATAAGCAAACTTTGGTTCATAGAGGTCAAGAACTTGCTACGGTAACTTGGTGCTATTAGGGTGGGGGCATATTTGAACTCAGACCCTCCTGACTCCTCACTCTATTCTCAGACCATGACAGCATGCCACATGCATTCTAGAGGACTCAACCATAGTCAACTGAGATGTTCCATATAGGATTGTTGTACTAATGTTGTAAGTATTTCTTGGTCATTGGCTTGGCTTCGTTATGTCTCTCTATTCTCACCCTCACACCCTCAGAGAACCCCTAGATCAAAAAAGAATCTATGTTTATTCATTATCTAAGCTTATCAGATCATTTGGGCAGCAGTAGCAAGGTCACTAGAGAGCAGACAATGAGTGAAGATAGAGACACCCAATGTTGATGTCTATAGACCTGCAGCTAGCCCTGTTTATTCAGTCCCTCTGTTACCATAACAACTTTTGCAAACACTCAGTGGTTACCAAGGACACTGAGAAGCATCAATATCTCTCAAATCCTGTTCTCTCTTCCTAGTAGGAGGAAGAGATGTTTCAAGCCTTAACCCTCTGAAAAATTGCCCTACCTTGCCAGGATCTGTAATTATTCAGAGGAACCTATATAGAGCCAACTCAGCATTAACATCTTGCCTAATCTCCTATCTGCTGCCATCCAATGGCTATTTCAAGGTTTTAAATTTGTTCTCTATTTTCCAGGAGAAAGAATTTTGATTGTAATGATAGCTCAGGGTCTGGCAGGAGAAAATTACATGAGACCACAATATGGAATCATAATTTGTCCTTATCCAGAATTTCCATGAACCACTCTACTTGACTTGTTTTTAAATAAAAGGAAACACTGCATTAATTCTTGCTCATGAAGTTTCCGGTAGATGAGGAGTAAATTTCTCATTACAGCTCAAAAAGATTAAGGCAAAGGAAGGATGGACATGGAGAAGCCAAACAGGGCAAATACTCAGACGTCAGCAGTTTGGTTAAAAAGACATAATTAAGGAAGAAAAAAATCTCAAGTCCCAGCAACAGGTCTGCAATTTAATTGATATAAATTGCAGCCACCTGCTTACCCAGTTTCCAAGTAAAAGAGTTTTCTATGTGCTATAAATCAATTCCTTCAGAAAAACAGAAACTGTGGAGTTTTGGTTATTTAATTTCTAGGCAGAGTCATTTAAGGTTAAAGATTTAGGTCTCATTAGAAATCTCTGAATCTGATCACCTTACTTAAGTGATGTGAAAATTAAGGCCCAAAAAGGTGGGGTCAGTTATGAATTGGACTAGCTGATTTCTTTTCCCAACCCACATTTTTTCCCCCTTAATCTTAGTTGGCAAAAGACTTTGAGCTCATGTTATGGGTTGATAGATCAAAGGAACTAGGGAAGTGTAGTACAGAGAGGACAAGACTTAGGGAGGAAAGGGCCAAAAATGATAGACATCTTCAAGGATATGAAGGTCTTTCAGGAAAAAGAGAAATTAGACATATTCAATTAGAGCTATCCAAAAGGGAAATGGGAATACCGTCAAAGTAGTGGGTACCCTCTACCTCCCCTTACTGAAGGCCATTAAGTTTTTCTGTGTCATAGTCAAGAAATTTCAGGAATTTTTTTTTTGTGCTTGGCCACAGAGGGCAGAACCAGTAACAATGGGTTGAAAATATAAATATTCCCATTTTGGTTTGATGTAAATAAAACCTATTGAGGATAAAAAAGTGGTAGAGGAAAGAATGTTAAACTTGACTTCAGTTAGTCAAAGTTTGGACCCTGTTTCTTTTTCTTCCTTCCTGATGACCTTGGACGAGTCACTTCATCTTTCTTGGCCTCAATTTCATTAGTAGTTTAGGCTATATCAGTATTTTTTTATTTGTTTACTTTTTGTTAAATCAACCCCTTTCAGCAACAACAACAGTAAAATACGTTATGATCTCCCAGATAAATTTAATATAGTAGTCAGACTTGGAGTCAAGAAGACTTGAGTTTGAATCCTGCCTCAGACTAGCTATGTAACCCTAGGAAAGTCCTTTGGCCTCTTGCAGCCTAAGTTTCCTCATTTGTAAAATGAAAATAATAATAGTACCTCCCTCCAGGTTTTTTGTGAGGATTAAGTGAAAAAATACGTAAAATGCTTTGCAGACCTTAAAATACTAGCTATTATAATCATCATCAATCAACATCATCATTATCATCATCATATTGATGAATCAATTAATGAGAATGCTATCAAACTGGAATCAATAGGCTGCTTCAAGTGCTAGTCAGTTCTCTCCCACTGGTGATCTTCAGCCAAAGTCTGGATAGCCATTTGTCAGGTTATACTGACATAAACAAATAATGTTTTATAGAAATAAAAGAGCTCTGTTTCAGGTACGGTTTGGATTAGATGGCTTCTCCTTCCAACTCTGTAATTACTCTGTGGCTTGCTTCCATCCCAGAGCCAACTAAAGCAAGAGCCAGAATGAGAAGCCAGCTCTTCTCACTCCAAGCTCAAGCCCCCTCAATGCTGCCAACCAAATTCTCCCGACCTTGATCTGGCCCTGTGTGGATCACTGTAAAAGCAATAAGCAGTCACCTTTAACTAGCCAGTTACAAGTTGTCAGAAGATACCCAGCTGAGACCATTGAAAATGACAAATTCAAAAGATTTAGGAGCACGGGAGTTTCCATTGTGCTAATGGAATATTGATTTCAATTGAGGATAACTATTTAAGAGGTGCTGGCTGGGCATGTGAAAGATTGCATAGTGGACTCCAAACCATGTTAGAGATTAAACAACATAGCACATAGCTGAATATTAGCCCTCAGATTGTTTCCATTGGGATGTGGCTTTGAGCAAGTACAAAAGACATTAACAGGGTATAGTTGGAGGGCAGTCTGTAAAATACATATCTATCATATAAATTCAGGTTCAGTAACTACAAATCATAAATCTAAGAAACCTTACCCAAGTCTGTGTTTTTCTATGTTCTTTTTCTTAGTTTTTTGCTCATGCCATTGGAATGGGATATTTGGGTACGTGACATCATCTTGGAAAGACTATTGGAAGCCAGATTTATTGAGAAATTGAAGGCTCCTGAACCGACATTGACATGTTTACATATCTTTCTGCTGTTGTTCATCATAATTCAGCATGACAGAAAAAATGATAGTCTTCTCTGGCTGCGATTAGCTAGTTTCAATTTATATTCGCCCTGGCTGGGACTCATAACTCAGAGAGTCTCTCATTTTTTATTCCCTCAAAAGGACTGAAAGAATGAATCATTGCTTAGCGCCTCCACAATTTAGGACGTTTGTAGCAGAAATGCCTGAATGTATGTGATTATGACTTCCCTATGAACCCTAATAGGTGATTGAGATGTAAATCTGCTGAGGGAAGCATCCAAAGATATTCATATGTGCCTTCTGTGGAATGCAGTATATCTCTGGTCCATCTGAACCACAGGCGACGATAAGTAGAATAATTGGGACATCGGAAGTGGCTGCTTTCACACTTAAGGATGGACCCCATCAACATCTCTTAATGACTGTGAAATGTGGGTTGCCATTAAAGGAACAAGGTCTACAGGGCTCAGGCAACTCAGCAGAAGTGATAATGAAAGAGTAATTTTTAAATGAAAGCAATTTCTTCCCTCCTCCACACCCCACCTCACCCCCACCTTCCAGAATGTCCCTTGCAGGTTGTCAGGCTGCTCTAGGTGACTTTAAAAGAAATCTACCTGCATCTGTACTTCCAAATCAAGTTCATGGCAACACCCATCCTGCAACTGGAAAGCAATTTAGACTAATATGCCCTGTATTTGTCCTTCAGCTCCTACTGAAATAATTCAACCAGATAAAGGCTGAGCTATCCTTACTTTAAATCAGGGGTTCTTAACATTTTTTGTGAGACAAGAACCCCTTTGTCAATTTCAGCATGCATGCAGACACCTCAGAATAATATTTTTAAATGTGTATAAGAAACAGTAGCAATAACAAGTAGAATTCATAGAGGCCTTTAAGATTTACAAAGTGCTTCAGAGATATCTCATTTTATCCTCACAACAACTCTAGGAGGTAAATTCTATTATTATTCCCCTTAGACAGATGAGGAAACTGAGACTGAAGGATAAATAACTTGCCTAAGTTGTGACAACTAGTAGGTGTCTGAGGTGGGATTTGAACTCAGGTCTTCCTGACTCTAACTTCAGCAGTCTTAACCACTGTGCCACCTGGAATTACAAAGGAAAAACAATTATAATGAAGTGCAGTTATCAAAATCTGAAAAAGAAACAATATTAAGAACCCCTTCTCTGAATAGATAAATACAGAAGTGTGGCCTGAGAACTTAGTTTTCTTCTTTTTTTTTTTTGCCTTTTGAAGGGCAATTGGGGTTAAGTAACTTGCCCAAGGTTACACAGCTAGGTTTTGTGTGTGTGTGTGTGTGTGTGTGTGTGTGTGTGTGTTTGTGTGTGTGTTAAGTATCTGAGGCCGGAACCAAACTCGGGTCCTCCTGACTCCCGGGGCCGGCGCTTTACTCACTGTGCCACCTAGCCGCTCCGAGAACTTAGTTTTCGATTGTTGTTTTTTGTTGGTTGTCCTTCATTTTCAAAGAGGAGCAATGACATCACAAGATGATGTCTTGACTTGCTTGTGGATTGGATTTAAGTGAGGCAGAGTTGCAACAAGTTGGCAGCCTCACTCTCTCTTCCTATGTCATTGAAGTCTGGTGGCAGGACAAAAGTCAAGATGACTGGTGGTGGCCCAGGATTCATTGGATTGCCTTGGTGTCTTGGGATATTTGGGGGTTTGTTAGGAGAAACATATATTTTTACTATATGTGGAAAAGTCAGTCCATCAATAAACACTTATTAAATACCTACTATGTGCCAGGTGTCACATGCCAAATACCAAGGATATGAAAAAGAGGCAAAAGATAGTCCTTACCACAAGGAGCTCACAGTCTACAGAGGAAAAAAAAAGAGCATTGATCTAATGTCTCTCAATCTTAGCTATTTTATATTTGTGTATATGTGTATACATGTGCATATATGTATATACATATATACATACATGCATGTGTAGGGTCTTCCTAAGAGGTCTTATCTTGCCATAATAAAATAGCCTTATATGGACGAAAGTGATTTGAGAGGAAGATGGCAAAAAAAGATTTCAATGAATTCAAGGGCTTAATATGTGCATTCCTTCTAAAGTTACTCTCTTTCTTCCTGCATCCTTGATATTTTAACTTAGAATCAGAGAAAGTATGTGTGTTTATGGGTTTATGTGTGTGCATATGTGCATATGTTTGTACATGCTTGTGTCTCTGTGTGTGTACTCACAAAAATATTCATTCATACCTTGGTCTTTTCCAAATGTTTTGGTCTTTACTCCCCTCCATGCTTTCTGTGATACAGCCACGTCGGACTATTTGAATTACACAGTGGAGATACCCCACCTCCCATCTTCTCACCTTTGCACTGTCTGTCCCCATGCCTGGAGTGCTCTGCCTCCTAATGACTTGGCTTCCTTCAAGTCTCAACTCAAATACTGACTCTTGTAAAAGGCATTTCTTGGCCCTATGAACTTTAGTGCCTCTCATTATTCTGTATATATTTTGTATGTACTTATTTGTTTCCATATTATACCACCTCTCCTTTCCGTTAGAATGTAACCTTTTTGTGGCTAGGTTTTTGTTTTTGCTTTTGGTCTTTCTTTGTGTCCCAAGGCTCTGTGTTTGGTAACTGACTGGTTGACTGCATGGCTTTGTCCAAGGTAGCATAATAGAGACAAAGAAGAACAAAGCAGAAGAGAAAACACTGGGTTTGGAGTCAAGATCCTGGTTTCCAGTCGTGACTCTGTTACTTATTACCTGGGGGACTTCTCTAAGCCTTGGCCTCCTTAACTGTTAAATTAGGGGATCTGAAACTTCCAGCCAGATGGCTAAATGAATGGCTGGATATAAACTGACCTCCCCCTTTGCATCTCAAACCTACAACAAGTGTGCCAAATAAAGCAATAAAAATAGCTAGCGGAGGAGGAAAGAAATAATTCTCCACATGGCCATGCTAAATGGGAAATAACATAGAAGGCTATGTTACTGGCCTGGGATTTGTATGCTCTGCTTTGGTCCCCACTCCATGAGCTCAGTATGACTGCAGTGTCATCGGTCTTTGTTCCTAGGAGTCTCCCCTGAACATCAATTTTGTTAGACTTTTCCATCCCTCAACAAGTGGAGGATTGGGGTATGGTCATGAAGGAGAAAGCTAGTTGAGCCTGAAGACACACTATCTGTGTGTGAATCTTAGATTTCTGATTTACTATGTATGCCTTTGGATAAGTCACTTAAAATCTCTGGGCTCTAGTTTCTTCATGTGTAAAATGAGGGAGGTGTATCATATGAACTCCAAGTTCCCTTTCCAGTTCTTGTTCTATGAGCCGATAAAGTTGCTCAACCATAATGCTCTGGATGGGAGAAAGTCATAAGTCTAGAACAGAGAAAGGGTCTGTCTGAGTTGGGCATCATGTTATCTGGATCATAAATGCAGGGCCATCAAAGGGGAAAAAGAATACAAACAGTTCTTCCCCTTTATCCCCTTATACCTTAAAACACCCATAAAGACACAAAATAAATTGAGAGAAAAACAACAGCAACCAAAAAGGAAGAAAAGAGGGAGATGCCTGGAAAGATTATTGAGTGAGAGGTCATATTTAAGCCCATCTCTAATCCATCATCTCAAAATAGCAAGACTTGTCAAAAATAGTAAAAGAGTAAAAGCAAGTAATATGGAAGGGAGAAGAGAATTCATCTTAAGAAACACTTCCTGGAAAATACAATAGAGAGAGACCAATAACAAAAGGAAAAAAGTTAAACAACAACAAAAAAAGGATCCTATATGAATGTGTGCTTTGGAGTGAAATAAATTGACTCAAAACTTTTTAATGAGAGGAGAGGTACTAAAATGACTAACAAAGTCCCCCGAAACAATAAACAAACTATTTCAGAAAAATACAGAATGGTTCAAAAGAGCAAGAAAATAAATAAGAAAGAAGGAAGTTAAGACAAAAATACAACTTTCAATAGTAAAAAAGTCAAATAAAAATGGACAGTTAAAAGAAATGACCTAGGATACTTCCAATACAGTAAGTTTGCTGATAAATATTTCATGTTCAAAATTACAGAGATGGAAGATAAATCACCAGAACAAAATTACAAGATGATAAGGTGACAAGAATATATGTGTTTTATACAAGCAAAGGACATTGATTTTGAAAACAGAATTTTGTTATTTAGTCATTTTTCAATCATGCCCAACTCTTTGTGACCCCTTTGGGGTAAAAATGCTGGAGTGGTTTGCTGTTTCCTTCTCCAGTTCACAGATGATGAAATTGAGGTAAATAGGACTAAATGACTTGCCCAGGTTCACATAACTAGTAATAGCCTGGGGCCAGATTTGAACTCTGGTCTTCCTGACTCCTGGCCTAGCACTCTATCCCTGTGGCACCTAGTTGCCTATGGAAATAGAATACTATGAGATCATCTGAGGATCATTGACATTATGAAGGGAAAAAAAACCCTAAAATACTATGCTCTTAGAAATTATGCAATAAAATTGTTCAGAAATATTTCAGAAAGCAAAATACAGATTAAAATATATCAGAAAATACTTATATAAATAGGATAGAACAGAGGATAGAATATAGAGAAATTTCAAGGTCAAGCTTCAGAACTTGAGCATTAAATAAAATATTTTAGACATTTTAACCAGAAAACTGAATTATACAAATTCCTGCTTATGAAAAATCCATGAACAAATTGGACTTAAGCATTCTGAAACAAGAAAGGAGCTCTGGCTAGTCCAAAAAAAAAAAAAAACAACCCCAAAACTACCTTACAAAATTGACCTGAATCATTAAGTAAAAAAAGAAATATTTTTCCCCAAAAAGGGAAGAATTGTGTATTTCCTTCAGAAGAAATCACGGGACTTTGATTTGATATATATACATTCATCAAACCAAAGAAACATAACAGAGGTAAACACGATAGTATTATAAGCATAGAATAAACAATTAAATAAATCTTACATGGTTCTAGGGATATGCAAGGCTATTTCCTTTTAAAGTATTTCTCTTGCTGAAGTTTCATTAAGAGAAAAAGGAGATAACACCTATAGGAAAATTTCAAAAATTAATGGTAGTGGCAAGAAGGAGTCAAATGAATTGGGTGGAGGGATCGAGAGAGAATTTAATGCATATTTCCAAGATCCAGAACTCATATTTTTTCATTCAAGAATGAACATTCCTGGAACTGGCAATGCCAAGAGGAAACTCTTTCATATGGGTGATATGAAATAGAGGGAATGGGGAAATTCAGAGATACATCCCTTTCCAACTGGTGAGAATTAGTAATCTGTGTACTTTTCGATCCATTGAATTTGAAGGACACTGGAAAAAAAATAAGGAGATAGCATTGAGATGCAAAAGTAGAAAAGGTACAGGAATAAATTTCTGTTCATGGGAAGAGGACACTGGAAACTTCTAATTATGTTCCATGTGAGGTGGGAGGACATACCTTCAGCATGAGATTCCATATAGGTAGTGTGATGCTTGGAAAGGACCTCCCCCTGGTCTCAATCTCTTGTTCAAATGAAGAAATTCAATTCAGTTTAACAAACATTTATTTCCTTTGGTGGCATAAGTAATATTATCTTAGAATTAGGCTCCACTTGAAGTGTAAATGAGCAATCTAGTGTTTATTATTTATTTTCCTTTACCTTGTTCTTGGGCAAGGTCAACTGAGTCCACCTTTTCTCAGACTCCCCAAGGCCAATGTCATTCTAACAGATAAGAAAATTTCCAGTCTTCTTAAATACAATGAATTACCCCCAAGTTGACTAGTTGTAAATACAGCATGAATGTCTATTATGTATGTTACAAGTTCCTGCAGAAGAAGGCTTGTATTCAGAAGCCTATTTGTACATACCTTTCTGTGTGCCAATTGATGCTTCTCCCTGCTTCGACTTGTAACAAAAAGTTGAATCAGTCAGTCAATAAACATTTAGTAAGTATATTTTACTGATTTATTTTCCAGATTCTACCAAAATGACTTTTTCCCCCACAGAAAATCTCAGAATATTCTGCCTCAGAAATACAAGCTAGTATATTTCAGTAAGATCTAATTGTCAGACTCACATAATAAGAAAAGACATACTTACAAGTGATACAGAAGTGCCAAGTATTGCCACAACACAAATGATTCCAGGTTGGAGAGAGTGTAATGGCAAGCATAGATGAAGCAAAACATCTTGCTTTAGCTATTTAATTATTTAGCACCTTGTTTCAGTTTAAGTTTCTTATGAGCTTGCCCATGATTATATCAAGTCTTTGTTAAGAAACAGAACTTGTAAAACCCATAGTAGGAAGGACTTGCCAAAGAAAGGAACAGGAAGGATGTAAGAGGTGAGCAGAACAGGGAGGAGCTAAGGACAATATATAAGGAGAAGCCCAAGCTGGGAAAGAGCAGAACTGAAAAGGGAACACTTGTAGTGGCAGAGTTGAGAAGGAGAAAACTTGTGGTATCCCAGCACTCTGTTTGTCTGTTCTGTCTGTGTTGATTTGTTTTTGTAGTTATACTTTGTACAGAAGTCGTGGGACCTTACTGGAAGCCCTGAAAGAGGATTTTCTTTTTGTCTGTTTACAGAAGTCCTGGAGGAGGGTTTCAGAACTCTTGGGACTATAGTGATGTTAAGTATTGAGTTCTCAGACATTGTTTGTGGGTCTGTATTGATTTCACAGGCAGAAAGTGAATTGATGATGGTGCCGGCAATGTGGATGAATGTTGTTTTGGCTCTGTTAAGATTTGTCTTCCCAGAAACAGAAACTGTGAAGGACTTAAGATGGACTGGACACTGTGAGCTTCAATATGGAATGGGAACTGGATGAGGAATTGCACGAGGAGCTGAGAGCTGCCTACCTTTGAATCCAGGTGACAGTTGGGTAGACTCAGGCAAGAGCTGCAACCATAGAAGTGGAACCATGGAATTTGGGAGCCAGTCTCCAGTCACGATGAAAAGACCTCTTCTTGTGTACTTAGTGCTAACTTAGAAGATCATGATTTACTGTGACCTAGGGGTGGGAGAACTTTGTACTATGTACCTTGTACCTCTTAAGAATGATTGAGTTTAGGATGATTGGAAATTAATCTCCATTCAAGAAGAAAGAAGATTTTTTTTTGACAAATTAAAATAATGTGACCTAGGGATGGAGAAATTTGACCTTTGTACTTTGTGTCCCTTAAGAAGGCTTTCTCCTTAAGGATGATTGAGTTAAGGACTTACTGAATGATATCTTTTGTTTAAAACTATGTGGCCTCTTGGTAATGTAATGGTAAACACAGAAGTAGTTCACATTTTGATTCAGCTATTAAATTAACACCTTGTGGCAGAGTCAAGATGGCGGAGTAGAAGCAGGAACCTCCCTGTTGCTCCAGCTTCCACTTTTCCCTATCATGTAAAAACGAGACTCTAAACAAAGTTTGGAGCTGTAGAACCCACAAAATGACACAGAGAAGCTAGCCTTCTGCTGAGGACAGCCAGCGCAGTGCTCTGGGAGCTGAGCCAAGCCCCACGCCTGACCAGCCGTGGGCCAGAGGGACTCCAGATCAGCAGCAGCTGTAGCCGTTTCTAGATTTATCAACATATAGATGTGAAGGACAAAGTGAGAGGTCAGTTCAGTCTGGACTTTGGGAACCAGTAAGTGGGAGTGCATGGCTTTTGCCCCTGGGGCGAGAAGCTGCTGAGATTCTGAGAAAACCCCAGCGACTGGGATGAAAGCTCTCCTGTCCAGTGGCAGAGTCCTACTGTGGCAAAAAGCCCAGGGGTCAAGTGACTGAGGGGTGACATGACCAGGCAAAGGAAACAAAGCAGACAGAAGATTCCAACATTAGACTAGTATTTTGGGGACAAAAAGAAGCAAAGCATGGAACAGGAGGAAGACAGTGAAGTCAGAACTCCTGCACCAAAAGCTTCAAAGGAAAATACAAGCTGGTTACAGGCCATAGAGGACCTTAAGAAGCAGATAAGAGAAGTGGAGGAAAAATTGGGAAGAGAAATGACAACCATGCAAGAAAATTATGAAATAAGAATCAACAGACTGATTGAGGAAAATCACACCTTAAAAAATAGATTTACTTAAATGGCAAAAGAGGCCCAAAAAGGCAATGAGGAGAAGAATACCTTAAAAGGCCAAATTTGCCAGATGGAAAAAGAATCTCAAAAGCTCAATGAGGAGACTCATTGCTTCAGAATTAGATTGGAGCAAATGGAAGCTAATGACTTTATGAGAAATCAAGATGCTATTAAACAGATCCAGACAAATGAAAGAATAGAAGGCAATGTGAAATATCTCAAGGGAAAAACCACTGACCTGGAAAATAGATCCAGGAGAGATAATTTAAAAATTACTGGACTACCTGAAAGCCATGATCAAAGCTAGAACCTAGAAATCATCCTCCAGGAAGTTTTCAAAAAAACTTCCTTGATGTTTTAGAACCAGAGGGCAAAATAGAGGTTGAAAGAATCCACTGATTACCTCCTGAAAAAGATCCCCCCCCAAAAAGTAATAGGAATATTATAGCCAGGTTCTGGAATTCCCAGATTAAGGAGAAAATATTACAAGCAGCCAGGAAGAAACAATTTGAATATTGTGGAAACACAATCAGGATAACCCAGTATCTGGCAGCTTCTACACTGAGGGATCGAAGGGCTTGGGATATGATATTCCAGAGGTCAAAGGAGCTGGGATTAAAATCAAGAGTCACCTACTCAGCAAAACTGAGTATCATGTTTCATGGGAAAATATGGTCGTTCAGTGGAATAGAGGAATTTCAAGCATTCTTGCTGAAAAAACCAGAGTTGAATAGAAAATTTGACATTCAGATACCAGTAGCAAGAGAAGCATAAGAAGGTAAACAGGGAAAAGAAATCATAAGGAACTTATCAAAGTTGAACTATTAACATTCCTACATGGAAAAACTATAATTATAACTTATGAAACTTTTCTTAGTAGTTGAAGGGAATACACACACACATATGTATATATGTCTATATATTAGGGTACATGGGCATACGAATACTTATGTGAATGTGTGTATATATATGTTTACAGGTATGCATAAATAGAGGGAACAGGACCAATTTAACAGGAAGGGATGATACTTTAAAGGTGAATTTAAGAGGTGAGAGAGGAATATAATTAGAGGAGATGGGAAGAGACAGAATGGGGTAAACTATCTCATACAGAAGAGGCAAGGGAAAATGGTTACAATGGAGGGGAAGAATAGGAAGGCAAAAGGGAATGGGTCTACCTTATCCTCATTGAATTTGGCTTGAGGAGGGAATGAAATACACACTAAATAGGGTATCTCACCCTCCAGGAGAGTAGGGGGGGGAAGGGGATTAGAGGGAAATGATGTAAGGGAGGGCAGGCTGGGGGGGGGAGGGAAGTTGGAAGCACCCACTTTTGAAAAGGGAGGAGAGCAAAGAAGAGAATAGAAGAAGTGGGAGGTGGGATAGGAGGGAAGGAAATATAGTCAGTCTTTTATAATATATATACTATGTTATTGTTTTGCTTTAGCCACACATGTACAACCTATACTGAACTGCTTATCTTCCCAGTAAGGATGGATGACAAGGGAGGAAGGGAAGGAATCTGGAATTCAATTCAATGTTTTAAAATCAATTACTCAAATATACATACATATATATACTATTATTAATACTATTTTACATATGATTGGGAAATAAGATATATAGGCACTGGGGCATAGAGATCCACTGGAAAAGTCGAAAGGGGTATGGGAGAAATTATGGGACAGAGCAGATTAGAGGAGGGGATATCCTGTGGGACTGCTATCTTGGGGCGGTGGGTAGGGGAAAAACGAGGAGAAAATTTGTAATTCAAAATCTGGCGGAAATGAATGATGTAAATCAGAAGTTAATAAATCATTTGAAAAATTAAAAAAAAACCGAACACCTTGTTTCAGTCTGTTAAGAAACAGAATGTGTGAACTCCACTTTGGAACTCCTGGGGAGGAGCTAATGACTATATATAAGGAGAGCCCCAGGACTAGAGACAGCAGGAGCTGAAAAGAGGACTCTTGTGGCAGCAGAGTCAAGGGGAATACTTGTCGTATCCTGGTGCTCTGTTTGTTTACTCTGTGTTGATGGGTTTTTTTTGTGGTACTTTGTACAGAAGCCCTGGGACCTTACTGGAAGCCCTGAAAGAGGATTTTCTGGATGTATATTTACAGAAGTCCTGGAGGAGGGTTTTGGAGGTCCTGGAACTTTACTGATAATTTCTGCTGACCTCTGGACCTTGGTTGTGGGTCAGTGTTGATTTCTATGTTGACGATTTGTGCTGAGTTCTCAGACCTTGTTGGTGGATCTGAGTTGATTTCACAGGCAGACAGTGAATTGATGATGGTGCAGTCAATGTGCATGAATATTATTGTGGCTCTGTCAATCTTTGTCTTCCCAGAAACAGGAACTGTGAAGGATTTGAGGTGGACTGGACAGTGTTAGTTTCAATATAGAGCAGGAACTGGATGAAGAACTGGACAAGTAGTTGGACAAGGAAGTGGGAGCTGCCTGCCTTTGAACCCAGGTTGGAGTTGGGACCATGAAAGAGGAACCATGGAAGCTGAGAGCCAGCCTCAAGTCAAGCTGAAAGAAGACTTTACTTGCATACAGTGTACTGACTGAGAAGATTATGATTTACTGTGAACTAGGGGTGGATGACCAGTGTATTTTACACTACCCCTTAAGAGGTTACTGGGTAGTGACTGATTTGTAACTTAGTGTGCCTCATGGGTGGAGGACTTTGACCTTTTGTATTTTGTGACCCTTACGGAGACCTCCTTAAGGATGATTGAATGATTGAGTTCCTAAATGATTGTACTTTGTTGAAAACTCTTGTGAGCACTTTGGTGAAAACTATGTGGTCATTTTAGTGATTTTAATGACTATAAAGTCATTGTAAATGTTGTATTTTGATTATCTGTGATAAGTTGTAACATTGTAAATGCTGTACCTTGATTATCTGTGAATGTTTTGCTCCAAATTGTTATTGAATAGTGTTCACTATACTATGTAATAAGAACCTTGAAAGCTGTGCCCAGCTGCTGCTTGTGCTTGTGCTTGACTTAACAGAGAGTGAGAAAAGTCTTTCCAATTTTAGTACTTACTTGCTGTTGTTCATTTCCAATTTATCCTGTATCTAGCTTATCTGTATATGTAGTTACTTATATGTTGTTTCCACCATTTGATTGTGAGTCCCTTGAGGGTAGGG
>NW_027185575.1:2077627-2091932 GCF_028583685.1 Petaurus breviceps papuanus
TAAAAAAAATAAGCCAAACGAACTAAGAGCAATTTCATCTGAAAAACTGAAGCAATATTTTGCCCCTGTCAATCCTACCCTATCAACAAAATATAATAATAACTTTAGAGCTAGATTGAAAATCAGATCCCATTTAATCCAACCCTCATTTGGAAGCTGGGGAGTTTGGACTTAAGGAAATTTATCAACTTGTCTAAGGTCACACCACAGAGAATTAGAAGCAGACTCCAAACCTATGTTTTTTGACTCTGGGGCCAGTGTTCATTCTACCATCCTCTGTGATTAAGGTCCACTAAGCTCCTTGATTTTCTTCCCACAAGACACTCCACCTGCACTTTCATGGGCTGTCCTTCAGTTCTAGAATATTCTTCCTAGGCACCTCTGCCTGCTCGTTTCCTTCAAGTCCCAGACAAAATCCTCTCATCTACAGGAAGCCTACCCCAAATCTCCTTCACTTTAGTCCCTGCTTATTTCCAATTTAGCCTGTCTATATCTTGTTCTTATGTGGTCTCCCCCATTAGACTATGAGTTTGTTAAGAGCAAGGACTTGCTTTTAGCTTTTTTTGTATCCTCAGTACCTAGTACAGTGCCTGGCACATAGTAGGCCCTGATAATGTGTGTTGACTGATTGAAACAAAGATATTTTTCTTCATCTCATCTTTAAAGCCAAGATTGATCATTTCGATTATGCTGAAAGCACCTTTGGTGATTCCATCACCTTTGTACCTGTTTTATTCATTCTGCATAATGTTTTCCCTTTTCTGTTTACTTTATTATGCGTTGGTTCGAACAAGTCTTTGTGTGTTTCTCTGATTTTCTGATATTCACTCTTTTTTTGCAGCATAATAAAAACCTACCATATTCATATACTATACTTTGTCCTCCAAACATTGTCCCCAAATGGGAACCTTTCCCCCCTTTGTGCCCTCCAGGTGTTTTTGCAGCCAAAAAAAACCACGTTATGTTCATTCCATCTATTTTCTCCTTACATTTCCTCTCTTTTGACTTTGTACTAAGTTGAGCCAACAGCCATACTGTGTCTTTTTCATTAGGCAATTTGTTACTACCTCTTCTCTTTTATTAACTAATCCACAGAGCAGAACATAATAAGAACTAATGGAGAGAAATTTTATCTATGATTTCAACACATGGCCACATTAGATTGGTAATTTAGTGTTCTCTCATCTTTTCTAAGAATGAAAGGAGGTACCAAAGACTACATACTATTTTGTGCATGGGTGGACATACTAATCTCAACTGTCCATGTTTTTGAAAATATTTTTAAAAAGCAACAACCCTCTAACTTGCCCCTGAACCCACTTTTTACTTGGCCCTTGGAAGAACATTAACATTAATAATAATTGTGATTATGATGATCATATTTGATGATGATGAAGAAGGTGTGGAGGAGTTGGGTTTAGGTATTAATGACAGGTTCTTAAAGTTTATTAAAAAATATGAACTCATGAAATTTGATGCTCTGTGTTGGGGCTATGTCAGCATGCAGCAGAACCTATAGGGTATGAATGGACTCCTCAGCCTTTTTAACAATTCTGGGAAATGAATTCTTTCTGTGTATTTATTTATATTCATGATTGATGTTTATATTTATGATTGATCACTGCATTTGTATCTGGAAAACTGTGGGGAATATTGGACAAAGGTGCTCTCATTTCCTCAAGCCAAGCTAAGCTAATATTCTGGGGGAAAGATATGTAGCTCTGTGTTTATTTAAGATGAATTCCTCTTTCTCCTATTCTGCACAAAGAAACCAAGGGTCCCGAGTGAATAAATCAATCCATTAATCAGCATTAGTTCTTTCTATGTTACTTGCACAGTACTAACTGATGGAGATTCAAAGAGATATCAAAAACAGCCTCTTCCCTCAAGGAACTTTAATTCCAATATGGGAGAGAATGTGTATATAAATTTAAATACAAGATACAGAGTGCATATAACATGATGTTGGAAGGGAAGGCATTAATCTATGGGTGACTAGGAAAGTCCTGGTGATAAGGGGGTGTTTGAACTAGTCTTAAAAGATACTAAGAGGTGGAGGGGAGGAGATAGACAATTCTGGGCATAGGAGCCAGTCTAATACAAAATCACTACATGGAGTAAGAATGTGTGTGAAGAACAAGTGGGCCAGCCTGACCAATCCATAGAGGACATGGAGGTAAACAACATATACAAAACTGAAAATGCCACATTATAAAGAGCTTTAAATGGCAACCAGAGAAGCTTGTATGTGATCTTAGAATTAATAGGGAGACAATGGAGTTATTAGGGTGGCTAGGTGGCACAGTGCATAGAACACTGGGCTTAGAATCAGGAAAACTCATCTTTCTGAGTTCAGATTACTCAGATTCAGATACTTCCAAACTGTGTGACCCTGGGCAAATCCCTTAACCCTGTTTGCCTCAGCTCCTGATCTGTAAAATGATCTGGAGAAGGAAATGACAAACAGTATCTTTGTGAAGAAAATCCCAAATGGGGACACAAAGAGTTGGACATGACTGAAAAATAACTCAACAACAACACTGGGGTTACTGAGAAAGAGAGTGACATGGTGTAATGGTAATGAAATTTGAAGATCCCTTTGTATTGCAAAGCTGACAAGTACTTAGCACCTAGTTTCAAATTAAACCTCTGTTAAAGAAACAGAAAGTATGAACCCCTGTTGCTGACATGACAGGAAGGGGCTGAACAAAGAGGAGCAATACTGTATATAAGGAAAAAGGCCATCAGGGAAAGTCAGAACTTCTTGGGATGAGCACCTGAAGGCTGGGCTGCTCTTGTTGGACTGGAACTTCTGTGGAGAAAGTGATTTTGATTTTGAGAATGAAGCTGATGAAGACTTCCAAGGACCAGCCAGAGCTGCTGAGGTTGCTGAGGATTTCTGAGGGCCAACTGGAGCTGCCAAAGACTGAGGAAGCCTGACTGTGATATTGGTATTCTGTACAAATGTTGTTGCGGCTTTGTTAATGTGTATGGATGTTCTTGTGAATTTGTTAAGCCTTGTCTTCCCGGGAACAGAGACTGTGACAGATTTGAGATGGACTGGACACTGTGAGCTCCAATGTGGATCAGGAACTGCACAGAGAGCTAGACAAGGAGATGGGATCTGTCTACCTTTGAACTCAGGTGGCAGTTGGTTAGATTCGGGCAGAAGCTGGGGATGTGGAAGAGGAGCCATGGAAGCTGAAAGCCTGTCCTGAAGTCAAGATGGAAATACCTCTTCGTGGTTACTGAGTAGTAATGAAATTGTGATTTACTTGTGACCAAGGCGTGGATGGCCTGTGTATTTCCCATTACCCCTTAAGAGGGTACTGGGTAGTGACTGATGACTGAGTAGTGACTGATGACTGAATAGTGACTGATTTGTAACTTGGTGTGACCCATGGGTGGAGGACTTTGACCATTTGTAATTTATGATTGAATGATTGAGTTACTAAGTGATAGATTGACTAAATGGTTATACTTTGTTCAAAACAATGTGACCACTTTGGTGAAAACTATGTGGCCATGTTAGTGATAAGTTTTTGAGTTATTATGTCTTTGTGAATTCTGTATTTTGATTTTCTGTGATAAGTTGCTACATTCTGAATGCTGTACCTTGATTTTCTGTGAATGTTTTGCTCTGACATGTTATTAAAAAATAGAGTGTTCACTGTACTATGTAATCAGAACCTTGAAAGTTGTTCACAGCAGCCATCCTCTGGAAAGCTGCTCATGCTTGGCTTTATGCATGGTCAGCCCCACATTTTAGGAAAATTCATCTTAGGAGCTTGTGAAGGATGGAGTGAATCATGGCCTTCTGGGTTAGGGAACAACATGAAATACTGTTAGAAAACATCACTGGAAAAGATAATGCTGCTGTTTACAACTTCCAGAAATAGAAGTGGTTCAAGGTAAACTGAGGGAAAAATTTCAAGGTGATAAACCCTGTCAACAATAGTCACAACCTTTTCACATTGTGGGCAACGAGAGGCAATATGGTAGAGGCAATAGAGATCTGGCCTTGAGCCAAGAATACTTAAGTTCTAGTTCTACTGTGGCACAACAGGAGGAAGGGAATAATGAGGAGAGGAACTTCCCTATAAGGGTGGGCTGAGAAATGTTTAACCACCATCTGTATGGGGGAAAAACAATAAAAAACCTATGACATAGTTTTAAATTTAATCTGCCATGAATATTTTCTCCTTAAGTATGGACAATCAATAAAACACCACATTAAACTCCAATTTTTAGAATTTGACAATTTCCATTGAAAATTTAACAACTGACTCTTGAGAAGTCAGTTCCAACTGGCTTCAGCAAAGTTTTAGAATCTTGTCTCTGTAATACTTTCACATCTTTCTTTGTATGAGGTGACCTTGTGCTCATGGTACTGCTAGAAGTCTGGAGAATAATATAAGTCTTTGGAGAAGGAAGGTGTAAATCTATTGGAGATGGAAAGAGGTTACCTTGACCATCTATGGGCTTAAGCACAAGTAATTAACATTTTCTGTCAGGTGAGATAAAGTCTGCCCTACATTATCTTCACATGTTCTCATGTTGACTTGTCAACATCAATGCTAGAGACCCCACGTCCTAAGGGGAAAAGTGGTCAGCCTGACTCTGGGGAACCAGCTGTCCAATGCAAGTGGGAGTTAGGGAAATATTCCTTGATGGAGTTTTACAAAGCCTCAGAGGAGATGCTACACACACACACACACACACACACACACACACACATCTATGTATATATATATATATATATATCTATATATATAGATATCTATCTATATCTATCTATCTATCTGAAAAATAGCGCAAATGACAATGAGATGGGCTATAGATTGAATTGACTTTGGGAAATTATCAAGTTCTTTTTAAAATTCCCAACCTCTTCTTTGAAGCAAACCCCCATCATATCAATGCCCATAGTTTTCAGGTGTTGCTGGCCATTATGACAATAAATCATGGACAATTGGAGTTTCTGAAGAAATGAAATTGAGGTTCACCCCAGGACAGTGGTGAGGTAGATGGTGAGTAAACTGGAGAAGTAATGTAAAGGATGTAATACAAGAAATATACAATTGGGGAAAAGATGCATGAGTCACATGCAAAAATGTTTCATGCATGCAGGAGCTCCATGATGCCAAAAGGACTAAAGGGAGGCCCATGTAAAATTAGGTAGTTCCCATAGGACTAGTTTATAGTGGGATATGGAAGAGTTACATAGGATGTGAAGTGATGGTTGGGTTGTGATATGCACTGTTGATGGGGATACCCCCATAGATGAGGTCATGGATCCATTGGAGATATGATTCGTTTTTCATTCAATAACATTTATTAAGTGCCTACTCTGTGTCAGGCACTGTGGTAAGCATTGGGTATATGAAAATAAGCAAAAGACAGTCCCTGTCCTCAAGTAGCATCGTGGACCAGTGGGAAAAGCTCTGGGTTTGGAATCAGAGGGCCTGAGTTTGAGTTCCTGCTCTGTCACTTACTAATTGAAGGACTTCATCTTTCTGGACCTTAACTTCTTAATCTGTAAAATGACAAAATTGGACTAGATGACCTCTAATGTCCCCTCTAGCTATGGATTATTATAAGACTCAGATGAAAGAAGAAGGAAGGAAGGAAGGAGAGGAGAGGCAGAGGAAGGAGAGAAACACGTATTTTATGTGTCAGACACCATGCTAATCACTTTATAAATATCATTTCATTTGATCCTCACAATAACCCTGGGAGGTTTTTTAATTGACAGAAATAACCTTTTATTTTAAAAGAAGAACATTAAATAAAAATTCTGGAAAAAGTCTCTTATTAAAATCATTTTCACATCATGAATATATTTTAGGAAGTTGTATTCACTAAAATATAGAGTATCCTTGCAAAAAAAGAATGCTCCCTGTCCATTCCTCATTCCTATAACTCCTTAAATCAGTCTAAGTACCTAAACTATGTTTTAGCCAATCCCCTTCTTTCCAGGACCTTTCTATATAGCAAAGTGTGCAATGTGGCATCATACAAGAAAGTGAATGAATGAAAGAAACATTTATTAATTGTTTACAATGTACAAACAGCACTGGTCTAAATGCTGGGCATTAAAATAAGGAAATCAGGAGCCCTGGAGGTTTTGCCCCATTTTACAGCCAAGGAAACTGAGGTAGAAAGAGGTGAAATGATTTGCCCAAGGTCATATGGATATTTGGTGTTTGAAGCTAGATTTGAACTTGGGTCTTCCTGACTCCAGGCCTAGAACTCTTACCCACTGTACCATCCAGCTGCCTTGAATAAGATCATCATTCAAGCAACAAACATTGATTAAGTGTCTATTAATTGTCAGGCTCTGTAAATAGCTTTGTAAATCTCAAAGCTGAAAGAAAATATTAGTTCCACTTTGACCTATTTGCACAACTTACTTATTAGAAGGTAAAATCATGACATGAAGCCTTTCAGGAAAAAGGAAAATAAAACAAAGCAAAACAAAATCAAACCAAAACAAGCCACTTGATAAAGATGTCTAATTCCAGAGACAGAGCCTAGAGTGAAGCCAGACCCCAGACGGTGGGTCTTTGCATCAGCAGATTGTAAATGAAAGTATGCTTTTGATTTGAGATTGCAGATAAAATTCAAATGGGCTCACTGTTGGAAGAGATATCCACACATAGAACCATCAATCATTCCACAGCTTTCAGATTTGCAGCATTGAGCTTTAGTGAGCACATTAGAATTCACAGAGCTTGGGTGTCAATATTCTGTCCCCATTTTGAAAAAAAAAAGAAAGAAAAACTCAATCATGGTATCACAGAATTTGAGAGCAGAAAAGAGCTTAGGGCACACCTTGTTTAACCCATTCATTAAAGCAATCCCTACCATAGCATCGCTGGCCAATATTTATCTAGCCTTTGTTTAAAGCCTTCCAGTGATGGGGAGACCAGCACAAACTGAAGAAGCCCATTCCATCTTTGGACAGCTCTCATTAATAGGAAATTCCTGCCCCACCCCTGAAATCAAGCCTGTATTTATCTTTTTGAACCTTCCATTGCTTCAGGTCCTGTCTTCTGGGGTCAAACAGATTAAGTCTTATCATTCTTCCATAAGGCAATCCTCGAAATACTTGAAGACAGGTATCATTCTTCTCAGTCCACAGCCATTTTCTTAGTTTTCTCTTTTCTAGGCCAAATAACAAGTCAAATGTATGGTAATGAACTTCTTTGGATATTCTCCAACCCTATAAATGTTCTTCCTGAACACTGTATACCAGAGTTGAACATACTGTTCCATTTGTGATCTGACCAAGGGAAGATGACAATGGCATTCACACCATTTTAGTTTCAGAAATTTGAGTAAAATACCAATAGTATGTAATCCTAGTTAATAATAATTGGTATTTTTGGCACTTGTTAGCATAATAGTGTGCATGCATTATGTTATTTATAAATTTTTATTTAGTCCTGAGACTTCAATATAAATAAGTGATATTTTCAGCCTCTGATCTCAAGTGACTTAAATTTTCCTGGAGTGGGGTGAACACCATACATCAAAAACACAATACAAGTTAGTATGAGAGATTGTAGAGTAGGAGTGGGAAATGTAGAGGAAAGGATAGATACAGGCAAAGTCTCTAGGAAAATATGAAGTAATAAATGAAAAAAAAACATTTAGTGTTTCCAATACGCCAAGAACTGCTAAGTACTTAAGATACAAGGATAAAAAGAAGACGATTCATGCCACAATGGTCTTACACTGTAATGCCTTCAGTCATTTCTCTGTTGTGTCTGACTCTTCATGAGCCCATTTGGAGTTCTATTGTAAAGATATTGGAGTGGTTTGTCATTTCCCTCTCTAGTTCATTTTGCAGAAGTGGAAACTGAGGCAAACATGGTTAAGTGACTAGCCAAGTAAGTGCTTGAGGCTGGATTTGAACTCAGGTCTGGCTCTCTCTCCACTTTGCCATCTAGCTGTTTTGGTGTCTAGTACTTTCTATCAATTATCCTTTTTGTTACTTTGTATGTATTTTGTGTCTATCTAAATGACTAGGAAGATAGGCAATTACCTTTTTTTTTTCTCCCATTTCCAGTGCCTGGCATATTGTAGGTGCTAAATAATGTATGTTGATTAATTGATAGTAGCTAACAGATGGTCCCCATTATGCTCACAATATTGGTAGTTTCTATACATCTTGTTCAAAACTCAAATGTTTTTTCTTTCCCAATAAAGTAATTACCTTTCATGGCATATTTTATGGAGTTTCAGAGAAGACGGTGATATGCTTTATCAAACTGTTGGAATTCTGTCCCTCATATTTGCCTGACTTCAAGTATTATGTATTATCAGTCACATAAGTGGTGTTTTGTTGTTGTTCAGTCATTTTTCAGTCATGTCTAACTCTACATAATGACATTTGGGGTTTTCTTAGCAAAGATACTGGAGTAGTTTGCCATTTCCTTCTTCAGCTCATTTTACAGATGAGAAAACTGAGGACAACAGGGTTAAGTGACTTGCCCAGGGTCATATAGCTAGTAATTATTTAAGGCCAGATTTGATCTCACGAAGATGAATTTTCCTGACTTCATATCTGGAACCTAGATCCACCATCACCTAGCCACCCCATACAACAACAATAATATCATGAGTTGTTTACAGTAGAATGTACTCAAATGAAATCCTTATTTGGGAGAATGATTTACTTAGGAAAGAGAAGGTTTTGTGCAAATATTGTTATGATCTCCTTATCCTATTAAATTTAAGAATTACAAAATCTCAATGATTATTTAGTCCAATCAGTACCTGTATAATAACTCTCTCTACAATATCCCTATTGGTAGAAATTCTCCATCTTCTTGAAGACCTTCTTAGTGGTGACCCATCTTTTCCTGAAGCAGGCCAGTCCACTTTTAGAGAGTTCTAATTGTTATGTTTTTTTGAGATTAAATATCTCTCTTTCTCTCTGAAATTTATATCTTCTAAAACCAAGAACAAATCTAATCCTAATGATCTTCCATAAGAGAGCTCTTAAAATACTTGGAGCTTAGTCAAAATACTAGTGGAGCCTTTAAAAGAATATATATTTAAAGGGAAGTTATCTGGGTGATCCCTAAAATGTCACTGCATCATTCTTAAGTCTTGAAGGCACAAGTGGTGCTGACCTTTTCTCCACTGATAGATAGATAAAAAAGTGACCCTTGATGGTTCATTTGTCTGGGGCAAAAGACTGCTTCTGGGAAAAAAAGTTGCTGAGTCGTCTGCCTTGAGAGTTCACTTATCAGGTTCCCAATATGTCTATTAAGAGTTCTAAGGGAAGCAGTTACTGCAAAGTTGGACTCAGAGATCTGTGACATGAGTTGCCCATCTGAATGTGAAAAGCTGTAGAATATTGGAACAAATGGAGAACAAAGAATGCTTCAGTGAATTGTATATGAAGAACTGGAGGACTTTTAGGTTTAAGGAGTGGGGAAATCTGGAACTCTGGAATTGTTCTATGATTATGAGACAAGTGTAATTGCCTGATCATAGCCAAGATAAGAACTAAAAATAAAGGGGGGGACCATCTGCAAAAAGGACACTTTCTCTCTCTCTCTCTCTCTCTCTCTCTCTCTCTCTCTCTCTCTCTTCTACTTGCTGCTGAGAGGAAGAAGAAAAAGACATTACACACACACACACACACACACCACACACACTGCCATACTCTTCATGATGACTTCCTGTTGAGTAGAATAAGAAGGAATACAAAGAATCAACTCTGCTACTTAGGATGAATTTCTGTTGAGAAGATGAGGCAAGAGAGAAAATCTATTTCTTCTTTGTCATTTATTGCTTTTGAGAGGTGGATAAGGAGAAGACGTGCACTGAAAAGGAGCAGAGTTGGAGAGGTTTTTGTCAATTGAATTGTCACCTCTTCCCCTTCCCACCAAAAAACAAAAAATAAAAAAGATGATCCTATAGTTGTTGCCATTGAGTAAATCATGGTGAGTGAAGAAAAGAAACAGAGAAGTCCACCAGCAGATTGACTAGTTTGGCTGAGATTGTGCCCAGTGAAGTGGATGTCCAGTGGTGTTAATGAATTCATTTCAACAGTGGCAACATCTGTTCAACCCAGAAGCCATGTTTATTAAGAAACTTTGATGGACAGATAGTTACTGAGGCAGAAAGAAGATACTGAAGTTTATAATTCTAAAATCGCAAGTTACTCTACCCTATGAGTTTTCCTTTCTCGAAAGGCTTCCCTGCCAGATTTTTATAGGTATATGTTCACTCTTTCCCACAGATGCTGAGTGCTTTGGTGGGAGAATATGACTCAAATTTATGTTTGGACTGTAATGTATTTTTAATATTCCTAAATTTGTTGAAATGAGTCCTTGCAATGTTATCATTTTTGCTTTTACCTTATTATTAAGTATGTGATTAAGATTTAATATTTCATCGTGAATGGCTGTTTCTGTGTAAGTGGGAATCATACCTCTAGGGACTGGAGTATGATAGTAGTAAAGAGGAGAAGTGAATTTCCCCACAACAGGGTTATCTCTAGGATCTTCAGAGAGTTTGAACGCAGCCACCCTAATGTATTGAGGCAGTTGTTATCCTTTGTTCTTGAAGAGGATCAAAATGATATAGCTATGCTAGAGTCAAGTTTCAGTGTGTCCGACTGGGTGATCAGACTAGTACAAGCTCAGAATGCTCTACCACAGGTCGGGCAAAAATAGTCTGTGTGAACATTTGGGCTGGATTCTCTAAATGTGTGCATCCTGTGTTTCCTTCAAGCAGTTTCAAATCTACTTTGTTCATAGAGCATAGCACCTTCTCTGATGTGGGCCCACCATGCTGAGCTGTCCTGTACCAGTGTCTCCCACCTCACACAATCAATTCCAAAGTTCTTAAGAGAGACCTTGAGAATCTACTACTCTAATTGGGTGCTAGTCAGTCTTATAACCAACCAGCAACAGTAAGTGGCTTTCCATCCTTAAATATACCAGTAAATACATCCCTGATCTACAGTAATGGTAGTACAAATATAAGTTACCAGAGCATTCCCCTTCATTAATAGGCTAGCAGCATGCTCTAATTCAACTCCTTCCTGGGGATGATGGTGTGAGATTATCTGTGTAAGTCTGGTAAAACTTGCTAACTAGAGAATGGGGAAATATTTCTACTGATTTCCATGTGTAGTTCTTTGGGTCATACCTTTTTCAATCAATTATATAATATTATCAAAGTTCCTTTATTCATAATCCCAAATCTTTCACACTTCACACCCAAATTTAACTATTACAACCACTGCCATGAAAATATGAGGGAATACCAGTTTAAGGTGTGAACCAAAAAAGCTAAGGTGCTTCTTCCACATTTTTCATATTCATAACTTATGTTTACCAGGTTCAGTCAATGGGAGATAAGGAGTTTCCTAAGGGCCTATACATATAGCATACACTTAATAGATTTTTTGTTGAATTGAAGTGGGAAGGGAAAAAAAGAGGGGAAGAGAATAAAATTTATATAGCACCTACTTTGTGCCTGGCATTATGCAAAATGCTTTTCACAAACAATTTCTCATTTGATTCCCACAACAACCCTTCAAATTATTCCCATTTTACAGATGAGGAAGCATAAAAATAGAAGTTAACTGACTTGCCCAGGGTCACACAGCAGATAAGCTATCCAGCTAAATCTGTTCTCCTTTGAATAACAAATCTTTTATTTTTCACCTAACACTCTCTTCTAATGACTACCATAATATTTCTGAGTGTCCTTGCTTCTCTTCTGTAGACGTTCCCCGCTCTTCAAGAATGTTTGTTGAGTTTGGTCAGAAGCTGGAACTGTTCAGGAGAATTCTAGATAGAAAGCTTGAGAAGGGAAGATTCCAAAACAGCATGTATAACATTGCTTTTTTCTTTTCTTTTTTAGGTTTTTATTATAGAATCATAGAATTTTGGAATTGGAGGGGACATCAGCAGCCATATAATTTAACCATATATAGACGACATCAACACAATGACAGTGGGTACCAGGTAATGATAAGTCATACCTCAACCATAATCACTTCTCCTAAAAATTCACTGTAAGCTATGAAAACATATAAAGCAATCTCGATAGGGAACCTAGAAAAGTGAATGAGTCCTTCTATGAAAGACCTTAGTATCTATCTATGGGATGTGTGTGTGTGTGTGTGTGTGTGTGTGTGTGACCTGAGTTGGAACAAGTGGCACGTCACTGAGAGGTGAATCACTATGAAGAAGACAATAGTGGTGCTTTGAAAGATAACAAATATTTTTGTTTCCAATTTTAGTAGATGAAAATTAAGGGAGAAGAGAAAGAAAAGAGAGCAGGACTTTGAACTGAAAAAAAGTGAAGTATTTCATGCTATTGTCTTAGATGAGTATAGACCAGTGACAGAAGTCAGAAGTTGAGAGAATAAATTTGGGAGAAATTGAGGAAAACTTGAAAAATGCTCTCCAGGCCCAGATACTGGTGTAAATTTCATTTCTTTATTATATCAAAAGCCAGGTCACAGACAACAGAAGGGGCTATAAAAGAATCAAGGAAAATTAAGGAAGAACAATGAAGATTAGGGAGTGGAATATGAAGAGGTGGATTCAAGAGAGGTAAGATAAAGGTAGTTTGCAAGATGAGGCAAGTAACAAAAGTTGAGAACACTTGAGATAAACTGATGAAAAACTGAAGGGAAGGTGAGCATGTGTCTGTTACAAAGTAAGTATTTAATAAATACTAATTTATCTATGTATCCATCCATCCATCTATGCATCCATCCATCTATCCATCTATCTATCCATCCATCATCTATCCATCTATCCATCATCTATCTATCCATCTATCTATCCATCCATCCATCCATCCATCTATCCATCTATCCATTATCTATATATCCATCTATCCATTATCTATCTATCTATCTATCTATCTATCTATCTATCTATCTATAATAGCTATTTGTTGAACTGATAAGAGTAATGATAAGAGTAATAGAGAAGTATCTTGTCTTCACAGAGCGTGTATCCAAGACATAGCAGACGCTGTTTCTGAGCTCATCAAAATTGATAATTATTCACTTTTGATGAATCATTAAGGAAATAATAAAACTCCTAGACAGAATTAAAAAAAACTGTTGGAAGTATTAATAAAGTCTTGAGCAAGAAACTTAAGATAATGAGGGAATGCATTGTCTTTTTCTCATTACTTTATACTGATGGTAAATGATGGAAAAGAGGCAAAAATGGGGGGTTAACAGGATGTCTAAGGATAGGATTTGGATTTATGGATCACAATTTATGATATGAGGCTAACTGAATTTTTTTTTGCCTAAGATGAAGTGTACCTATTAAAGAGTGGTTAAGAATGTATTTGCCAGGTGTCCTACAAATCTAGTCAAGAGGGTTTTATACTAAAATTATGAGAGAAGGGTCCTTATGTTTATCTTCAAAGGTAGATAATCTAGAGAGTGGTGACAAAGAAGAAAGAGGAATAACACCTGAGACACTCAGAAATTCATGCAAAAAAATCTAAGAAAAAAACTAGTCACAAAACAATGGTTTCAAGTATCTATACACAAATGTCAGAAATTTAGGAAACAAATAAGAAGAACAATGGATGCTATCATAATGGGCCAAATTTGACTTCAAAGGAATCACTGAAACCATGACTGTACTATCACTCTGGATCGAAAAAAATGTTATCCAAAAGGAATGTAATAAGCAACAGGGGGAGGGGTAGTAGTGCATATTAAATAGGTATACTCATGTGAGGAAATAAAAGGAACTAGTGAGGTTCCAGAAGGGTAAAAGAAGAGATAAAAATGGAGAGGGGATTTGAATCACGGCCAATGGAGAGAGAAATGGAATTTGTTGTTGGAATACAGTACTTCTGACTTACATTTTAAGAAGTGCTGAAGGGGTCAAAAGTAGAAAAGCTTTAAGAATCCCTGAAGAATAAAGCCTGGCTGGGAGAAGCTAGGTGGTTCACTGGATAGAGTACCAGGTCTGGAATCAGGAAGACTCATCCTCCTGAGTTCAAATCTGGACTCAGACATTTACTAGCTGTGTGACCTTGGGCAGCTCACTTAACCTCATTTGCCTCAGTTAACTCATATGTAAAATGAGCTGGAGAAAGAATAGGCAAGCCATCTCAGTATCTTTGCCAAGAAAACCCCAAATGGGATCATGGAGAGTCAGACTCAATTGAACAAATGACTGAAGAGCACAGAACACCTGAGCAGGAAAAAGTAGATGAGGAGTTTGGGGAATAGACCATAGATTGGGTCTGTCTCTCCCTCCCTCCTTCCCTCCTTCCTTCCCCCCCC
>NW_027185575.1:2092332-2118543 GCF_028583685.1 Petaurus breviceps papuanus
TCTCTCTGTCTCTGTCTCTCTCTCTCTCTCTCTCTCTCTTTCTTTCACTCTCTTTCTCCCAAAAGCAGAAAGGTTTATATTTTTTTGAGTTTCCTTAATGATACTTTGTCCCTCAAAAAGTGGAGGGAACATTTGTTGTTTAGTCATGTCTGACTCTTTGTTACCTCAAGGACCATACTGCCATACTGTCCATGCCATTTTCTTGGCAAAGATACTGGAGTGGTTTGCCATTTTCTCTTCAGTGGACCAAGGCAAATGAATGTTGACTTGCTCAGGGTCACATAGCTAATAAGATTTGAACTCAGGTCTTCCTGACTACAATTCTAGCCCTGTATCCATTGAACCACCTAGTTGCCTCCTAGCCAAATAGAACTTAAATGAATTGCCCAAGGCCACAGAGCTAGTAAGCATCTGAGCCCAGATTTGAATTCAGGAAGGGAACAAAAGGAAATTCAATTGTAGATCTTATTCCTACTAACATTTAGGAAATGGTCACTGAAATAGAAGTGATGGGAACTTTGAGGGGAAATGATAGAGGAGAGAATATTTGAACATAGTTTGACATATACTTGAATTTGAGAAAGTAAATTTCAAAGGTTTAAAGGAATGATAAGCAGGATCATATGGACAAAGATACTTTGATGAAAGTCAGCCCATAAACGATAGGAGAAGCTCAAGACTGAAATCAGGAAGACACAAAGGAAAACAATTCCAATAATGAGAAAAATGTAATCATAGGAATTTATAGATTTAGGACAAGAAGGAATCCTAAAGGTCACTAAATTCAAGCCCTTATTTTATAGATTAAGAAACTAAAGTCCAAAAAGATGTAAGTGACTTGCCCAATGTCATACAACTAGTAAGTGTCAGAAGTGGGATTTAAAACCACATATGTTTTAACAATTTTGGGCAGTGCAGGACCATGTTTACAAATTAATTGGTATAGAATTTGCATTATCTGTTACAGATTATGTGAGGTTTTTTCATTCTTTAGCATCTTGAAGAAAAAATGTCTGTAAGAATTTGGACGTTCTTAGTAAATGACATGAGACTTTACTCCTGTCGGAAGAACCCAGTATTGTTCTACCTTTTGTATCTGTTGATTTATTTATAAGTATTCCAGATTCAACCCAAACTCTAAGAAGGGTACCTGATCCTGGGGAAAGATTTTTTCCTCCAGGCTTGGAATGTGAAGCCAATGGGTGAGTTCTTGAACCTGCAAGGTATGATGCTATGCATGCCAAAAAGGAAAAAAAAAACAATTCTAAATATGTCATGATGTATTGATCAGGAAGGTCCAGCCATACCTCATTAATCAAAGGCTGGAAGGTCACAAGTACACTAGCTGATTCAAAGGGCATGATCAGGTATTCATAATGTCCAAACTGGGTCCAATAGGCTTTTCAATTCATCTCCATCCCTAATTCTAAGAAGACCATTTTTCCTTTGCAAATACACCTTGTTATAGATCTATATTTGCTGAACTCTAGCCAAAATATTCAAGATCAATGGACCCAAGTAGCAGTTACAAATAGCTGTTTTGTTTAGGCTGTAGTAATTAATTCAGTGGACGACTCACCTCCTTTCTTGAGGACAAATAAAAGTCTTCACTGATTCATGGGACTGTTCAATAAAGGCTTTCTTTATATTCACTGTATTTTTGCCTTCAGGACCTGCATCTCCAATTGTTTCTCCAATTTAATATATTTATACTGGGATAATGGTGTATATTGGAAGCCTATGGTCCAGTCAATATCATGGAAACAGCTGGTCAATCATTTCCTAGTTGAAGGCATTAGTATTCATAGAATTACACACTCTGAGACTTGGAGGGGTTTCATCAGACATCTATTTCAATCCATGTGCAAAAGGAATCCACAGCATAATATACCCAACTAGATGCCATCCAGACTCTACTCAAAGAGCTTCAAGGAAGGGGACTCTATCAAACTTTGAGGAAAGCTAATAGACACTGGGACATAACTCATTGTTAGAAAGTTTCTCCTGATATCTAGCCTTTCCACATTGTGTCTTATTCTGCTCACTCTGGACAAAGGACCAAATAAAATCCCTCTTCCATCAAGCATCCCTTGACAACATTTTTCATGTCCCTCCTGAGTCTTCTCTTTTTTGGGCTAAACATTCCTCGTCCCATCTACTGCTCCTTATATTGGCATGTGCTCTAAGTGCTTCATGATCCTGGGTGGTCACCTTCAATTGACCTCTCTCCAGCTAATAAAGGTCTTTCCTAAAATGTGGTACCCAGACCTGAAGGTAGTAGTACCGGTCAGGTCTGGTGAGGTATACTCTAGTGGGATTACCTTTATAAAATTAATAACATGCCTAAATACATGCTTATGAAATTTCTAGATGACAGACAGCTGGGAGTAATAGCTAACATAGTGACCAGCAGGGTCAGGACCCCAAAATATTTCAATGGTCTAGAGCATTGGACTGAATATAATAAGATAAAACATAATTTAAATATATTCAAGGTCTTATATTTGGGCATAAAATATCAACTTCACAAGTACAATATCGGGGAGGTTGGTTAGACATCAATTGTTAGAAAAAAACAAGACCTGGGGGATATAGTGTGATATAATCTATATATGAGTTAACAATATTATGTGGTGGCAAAAAAGCTAATGTGATCTTGGGCTGCCTTCAGAGGCATAGCTTTCAGGAACAAGGGAGGAGGAGAAGGGAAGGGAACAAAATGTAAGTGCCTACTATGTGCCAGATACTCTGCTAAGTGTTTTACAAATGTGTCATTTGAATATGGAGGGAACCGTTCCTCTGTTTCATTACCCTGGTCCGAATGTACTTAGAGTATTGTATTCAATTCTGAGTAGCACAGTTTAAGAAACACCCTGGAAATCTAAAAGAGTAACCCTAGTAGGTCAATCAGGATGCTGAATGGTCTTATGTTAATATCATATGAAGAGTGTCTGAAGGAAATGGGTATGATTAACCTGGAGAATAAAAGATTAAGGAGTGGAAGGAATGCTTGTGTTCAAGTATTTCAGGGACTATCACATGTAAAAGGGATTATTAGATCTGTTTGAATTTAGAATGAAGGAGCAATGGGGTTGAGTATCAGAGCAACAGTAGGTTCATGTATGAAAACTGTGTTGTATCTAGATTGCTTTTTCCTTGCACGTTTCATCTTCTGCTAAACTGGAACCCTATTCTGGGGAGGGTACCAAGCATAGTTATAGAACTTTAGAAAAATGCTAGAGAGAGACTCACAGACCTATCATAGCTACTGTCTTTACTATTTTCTACCTTTCAACAGGTTCAGTCCCACTTGCCTTAATAAAATGCAAAAGAAAATAAAAGAAAGATAACTAGAGATATCCTGGGTTGTCAGAGGAAAAAAATGGATTGAGTGTCCTTTCCTAAAGTTGGCTCCTAAAGTATACCCAAATATAATGTTGGCTTTCCTAAATTTCTTAAGCATCTCATGGGCACTAGATTTGGAGAATCAGAAATACCTGATTTCCACTTTTGTCATTAATAAATTGAATAATCTTGTTAAGATGCATAATTTCCTTGGGTCTCAGTTTTCACGTAATTTCTGAAAATGCATATGATTATGCCTGCCTCTTGGTATCATTGAGGGGATAAAAATGTCGTGAATGGTTGGAATGCTTTCTGAAGGGGGAAATAGAGTTAAACAGCATTATTGAAATGGATTTTGTTATGATGCTTGTCTAGCTTGGCAGTGGGCAATAAGCAATAGTGGTGCTAGGTAAAATAAATACAACAGTGGATGCCTTAAAAATGATCTGCAAGATATTCAGGCTTCGGAAGTTTGACCTTGATGACATAAAAGCAAAGAGAGGCGGCAGATTTACTTCCCAGTTGGGTACTGGTTTGTTTACTCTGCTTAGTTGTTTGGAGCTAATAGTCCTAATGTTTTAGCTATAAATGATAACCTCAATTTGGACTTTATCCTAGTCATAAAGTAAAGGAGAGAAGTAGGGAAGAGAGTATAACAAGGTCATAAATCTCCCTCTCAAAAGAGGAAAACAAAAGGGTGCTGTATTTGTGGAGTGGGATGCAGTGAATGATTTTTGAGGATGGCAGTAATTAATTTAGCTTAATGGCATCTTCAAGGGAGACAGGTCCCATCCATCCCCTCCCCATGTATGGGTAACATTCTAGGGATGCATTCTAAGTCTGTATAGAGATACATTCTGCTTAACATCCTTAACTGCTTTTGAGAAAACATGATATTAGAGGAAATAACATTATAAAGGATGTTTTGCTCCATGGGGCAACTAGGTGGTGCAATGGATCCAGCACTAGGCCTGGAGTCAGGAAGATGAATCTTCCTGAGTTCAAATCTGCATTCAGACGCTTCTTGCTGTGTGACTTTGGGCGAGTGATTTAACCCTGTTTGCCTCAGTTTCCTCATCTGTAAAATGAAGGTGGAGAAGGAAAAGGCAAATCACTCCGGTATATCTGTCAAGAAAACTTGAAATGGGGTCATAAATGTTGGGCATGACTGAAAACAACTTAACAGCAACAGACCCATTGGAGGAGCATCATGAATGGGTGACTGACCAAGCTGTACCATAGGAGCCTTTTGTGACTTTATGGTGGCGTTTGGTATTTTATTTATATATAATTATATATTCTATATAGTGTTATACATAATATAAATCAAATATATAACATAATGTAACACATATACACACATATGTATCTATGTACACACATGAACATATATACATATGTGTGTATCTCATTTTGCCCTCACATTAACTCTGGGGGGCATGTGCTATTATCTAGCCCATTTTACAGACAAGGAAACGAAGTCCCAATAGGTTAAGAAACTCGCTCAAGTTCACATAGCTAGTGTTTGAGGCAGGATTCAAACTCAGGTCTTCCTGATTTCGAGCCAAGTAGTCTATTTCTCATATAACCAGCTCCTTCCTATATTTTAAGTCTTCTTATGCCTTACTCTTCACCTTCCTACTGCCCAGGACTCTGTGATCCACTGACACTGTCCTCCGTGTTGTTCCTATATTTTCCCCTAGCAAGACACTCTGTCCTTGATTCTGTTCTTAGCACTGTGCCAGGCATACAGAAAGGGCTTAATGAATGCTTATTGATTGACATTAGCTCTCTATACTGCACTTTCTATGTTATGGTAATGATGTGTTTATTACGTTGAAAGCACATCAGAATCTCAGAGTTTGGAAGAGGCCTCAGAAATAGAAAATGTTTTTTTGGGAAAAAATGTGGTGGTAAGTATGCATGGGCAGCAACACAGAGGCCAGAGTGTTGAACTTGGAATAAAGGAGACTTTTTTGTTTGTTTAGTTTATGTGTGTGTGTGTGTGTGTGTATTGAGAGTGTTTTGTATGTATATGTGTGCATTGCATGTGCACACATGTGTGTATGTGTGAGTGTATTGTGTACGTGTGTATTGCGTGTGCATACCCGCGTGCATGCATGTGTGTGCTATGGATTTTTGGCAGGATACCTCCTTAGTGTCCTGTTGAGCACCTTTGCTAACCTAGATGCTTCAAAGGGAAGGCACACCAATAATCTTGATACATCTCAAACACTTTAGAGCACTGCTTTTGTGCATGATAAGTGCCTCAGAAATATCTGTGGAATTAAACAAAGATGATCACTATGGCACTGATCTCATGATCTAACTATTCTTTGATAAGGAGTCTGCAGAAGGCATTTGTTTTTTTTTTTAAATCAGGAAAGAGCTCTATTTCAGAAATAGATGATAAGTTAGAGATCAATGCAGATTTTGTGAGTAGCGGATTTCTTTGAAGTACTGTTGCCTCTCCAAAATAGATTTTGCTTTATTTTTTTGAGGCACAGGTAAGGATGCCACATTGATGGAATGGAAAAGTTAGAAGCAAATAACACGGTAGTAACATACAACCATTTCATTTAACATATTGAAAATCGGAGGCCATGTAAGTGACTTGCCCAAGGTCACACAGGTAGTAAATGGTAGAGCTAGACTAGTTAAGGTTTGAATGCAAGTACTCTGATTCCTATAATATAAGACTTTGTGCCAGATTCTGTGTTAGGTATTAGGTGTACAAAGAAAAAAAAGAAACAGGCCACGCCATCAAGAAACTTATATTCGGGGGTGGCCAGGTAGCACAGCGAGTAAGAGCACCGGCCCCAGAGTGAAGATCACCTGGGATCGAATTCGAGCTCAGATACTTAGCACCACACCCAGAAATAACTGGCCATGTAACCTTGAGCAAGTTACTTAACCAGAATTGCTTAAAAAAAAGAAACATATTCTTTTTGAGGGCATGGATGGACAATCATTATACACACACGCGCGCACACTTGAGTATATTAGAAATTTCTGTAGAAAACAGATACAAAGAAATTTTCTGGGGGGAGAACTAATAATCTGGGCATCAAGAAAGGCTTCATATAAGTGGTATCACCTAGGCTGGGGTCTTGAAGGCAGAAAGAGATTTCAAAAGGTGGGAAGGAGAAAATTTCAAGCACAGAGATCAGTTAACATGCAAACACTGGGTGGGAAATTGGATGCTACATATTAAAACCAGTAAGGAGCCCAGGGTACATGAGGGCAAGCTATATGTGATCATTCTAGAAAGATAGGTTTGATCTACATTGTGGAGGATCTTAAATGCCTATCAGCTAAGTGTTCTGTTTATCCTGGTGGCAACTGACTTGCCCATGAGCAGACAAAATGTGTCAGAGACAAGACCCGAACCCAGGACTTTCTCACTCTTAAGTTCTGTTCTCAAGCCAGGGCATCAGGATGTGTGTATGTATGTATGTACGTATGTGTGTATGTATGTAAACACACGACATGTGCACACACATGGACTTGCACATATAATGTGTATATGTAGATATTACACATATGCACACATACACATACTATGTGTATAATGCATATGCATACACTACTCACGCCTACTGTAATGGTAAGGGAATTGGAAGTTCTTCCCTGCTCCTTGATAGGCTTAAGTGAATTTGAGGACCTTTCCTGATTTCCTGATATACTCTGCCCACTTATAGGCTGAATGTGTTCACCTGGACCCTGTGGAGGGAAGCTTGTTTTTCAGGAAATCCCACACCTTGATACTTTGTGATTGGGCAGTGGGTTGAGAGAGTTGTGACTTTCTTGGAGCCAGGAGAAGGCTATATATACCCTGATGTGAGGTTTTGCTTTGGGGCTCCCTTATGTGTAGCTTGCTACTGCACCTACATACATACATACACATATATATATAGGTATGTGTATTCATATATGTATACAAGGTGTATACATACATATGAATAATGTCTATATATGCACATATACACAATGTACATATAGGCATGTATATGCATGCCATATATGTGTTGTGTGTGCATATATTAGATGATGTGTTTATGGAATATATATGAATTGTATAAATTTGATTTGGGGAAATGTTTATTTAGAATCAGAGTTCAAATGTCAGCTCACTTCTACCACTTAACCACCTATGTGAATTTGGGCAAGTCACTTAATATGGCCTCAGTTTCTCCATATGTAAAATGAAACAGTTGTATAATCCTATTGTGTTATTTGTTTGCTTCCAGGTCTCCCATGTTATCAAGTTTGCATCCCCCTGCCTCAAAAGCAATATTTTGAAAAGGGGAGACATTGAATTTTGGAGAAATTCAAAAGCAGAGATAAAAATAGAGACAAAGGAAGGAAGAGTGAAACAAAAAGAAGAAAGGAAAAAAATATACATATATGTATATGCGTATATATGCACAACACAAAATACACATTTTAAGTAAGCTCTGTTTATATATGTGTATATATACATGTGTTTTTATACATATTTGTATACAAATACATACAAATCTATAATGTGTGTTTATACCAATATATAATATACATATAAAATATACAGACACATACACCCATAGATGTACACAGTTACTTCATTGTTGTTCAGTTGTATATCACTTTGAACAATTTTGGGATTTTCTTGGCGGAGATATTTGAGTAGTTTGCCATTTTGTTCTCTAGCTCATTTTACAGATAAGGAAACTGAGGCAAAGAGGGTTAATTGACTTGACCAGGGTCACATAGCTAGTAAGTGACTGAGACCAGATTTGAACTCAGGAATATGAGTTTTCCTGACTTCAGGCCTGGCATTCTATCCACTGCACCACCTATCTGTCCTTGTATAAAATTAAACATGTTTATTTCAACTATTACTAATTATATCTTGAAATGCTTTTCATGATTTGCTGCTTTTTCCCCCTCTCCATGATGCAATTTTACTTATTAATTTTGCTTTTTGGAGGTCAATTGGGGTTAAGTGACTTGACCAAGGTCACATGGCTAGTTAAGTGTTCTGTGTCTGAGGCTGGATTTGAACTCAGGTCGTCCTGACTCCAGGGCTGGTGCTCTATTCACTGTACCACCTAGCTGCCCCCAATACTATTTTGTTTAGTGGATGAAAAAGATGCAGTTTTATTGCTGGGCCAGGATTTTCCTCTCCATATAACAATTGAGAATAACATACATAACTATATGGACTGGATGTAACTTCAGTCCCTTTCATTTATTCCATCCACTCATTCTCCCATGAAAACTGTCAGATGCCGACTGATTGCCTCCCTACCCACTTTGCGAGGGAATCTGTTTACCTTGGAGGCAGGGTCATGCTAGGCATTTGAGACTACAGTGATGTTCTATCATCATTTCTGCTCTATGGAAGTCTGGCAAGAGTGGTCTCCTTCATTGTCATTATCATGTCCTAATGAAAAGTGCAGTTTCAATGAAATACTGTCAACTGCTTAGGCTCAGAGTTATATTTATGTTTGGGAAGCATATCAGTGGCAGTTGTTTCAAATCATGAAGTGTTCTAAAGATGGCCAGCTACTTAGGAAGAAACTCCGGACTTCGACCAGTGTGTGGCTTCCTGAAGATGCATGATGAAGTGGGGGATCTGTAAGGTGCAAAGACACATAAAATGAGAAGCTTCATCAGCTGAGGGAAAGTGGGAAATAGAGGACACCTAAAGTAACATATGAGACATTTAAAGAATACTTCAATGTGGTTGATGAGATTCATGGACCCGGGAAAAGGGTTGTATATGATGGGGCTGGGAAGCTGCTGGGGGATGGGGAGGGGATCTCATTCAATAAATGTTTATTGGATTGATTCTTAAATCAGGTAGTGAGAGTAACTTATGGGAAGGGTGGGCTTTTAGCTTCCTTAGTCAGCTCATTCCTCCTGATTAGAATGCCACTTTGGGTAAGCTGAATCTTTCTTTAAAAAGAAGAGAGATAAACAAAGAAAGACATACATAGAGGAAGAAGCAGAAAGGTGGAGAAAGAGACAAAGACATAGACACAGGGGAGGCAAAGATTGATATAGTGATGCACAGAGTGCTATCGAGATACAGAGAGACAAAGAGAAACAGAGAGAAGGCAGGCAGAAAAAATATAGAAAGGAGAAGTCAGAGGAGAGGAAAAGGAGAGAGAGAGAGAGACAGAGAGAGAGACATAGAGAGAGACACAGAGAGAGAGACAGAGAGAGACAGAGAGACAGAGACAGAGAGAGATAGAGAGACAGAGAGGGGAGAGAGAGACAGAGAGAGAGAGAGGAGACAAAAAGAGGGAAGAAATGAAAGACATAGAAAGATAAAGGGAAAGAGAGAGAAAGGAAGAAAGACAGGAGAAAGAGAGTTAGTCAATAAGCATTTATTAAGTGTTTACTACATGCTAGCCTTTAACTACTGAATGGGTGTTGCCTCAGACAAATTGGGACTTGAGAAAGACCTTAGCTTAAAAAGGCTAAGCTTCCGCACTGCATCTGGGGCCATCTCCAGTTATCCTGATCTAGATCTTACTGCTGGTGCCACATGGCTCCAGAGGAGAAAGTGAGGCTGGTGACTTTACACAGCCCTCCCTCATTTAAATCCAATTCACTTGAAAGTCGAGACACCACCCTGCTGATGTTGTCGGTCCTCTTCAAGAATGAAGGACCACCTCCGCCGCCACTAGCAGCAACAGACATGGGATAGGCACTGTGCTAAGCTCTAGGAATGCAAAGAGAAACAAACGACATTGTGTGTCCTTGAAGAGTTCCCAATCTAATGGAGAGAGGAAACTAAACATGGGGAAACAGAGAGGAGAGGACAGAGTGATCCTAGCTCTGGGAGGTAGTATGTACTGGTAGAAAGAATACAAGTCTAAGAGGTCATTTCTAGTCTAGCATCTAAACTTGTTGATCTTTAGCATACCTTGATTTATTTATTGCATGAACAAATTAACGTAGTTGAATTTAAGAAACATTTTTTTGGTTGTCTGCTGGGCTAGGGAGTGGAATTAGGGATCTCAGTGACTTCCCTTCTAACCCCTAGGAGAAGGTGACCAGGCTGCTATGAGAACAAGAGATCATACTATGAGAGGATCTGTTGAGGGCAATGGGAATATTTAACCTGGAAAAATGCAGGCTTGCATGTGGAGGAGAAGGAAATGGGGACACGTGTGCATGGCAAATATCTTCAAGAATTTGAAGATCTATTTTGAGAAGAGTGAGACTTGTCCTGTTTGACCCCAGGGAACAAAACTAGGAGAAACAGAAGGGAGATACAGAAAAAACTATTTAGAGTTGACAAGTTTGCATTGACAAGCAGGTCACCCCCTCACTGGGGGTCTTCAAGGAAAAGCTGGCTATGTTGTATAGAAAATGCCTATTATAAATACCCAAATTAAATATAAAGGACATATGAAGAAAGATGCTATCTGCATCCAGAAAAAGAACTGATACATACATTTGTAGAAAAATTTACATGGATCCACACACATGTATACATACCTATTTGTGTGTATTATATATAAGCTATGTATACATACACACTTATGTAGCCATCTTTAGTGCAGGCGGAGAAGGAAGAAAAAATAAATTTATGTGATGATTTTGTTGTGTATTTGAAAGGAATAGCAAGTTATGCATGGCGGATTTGCAATTCCACGTGCAATCATCTTTTTTACTGTGCTCCATTATGGAAATGCTTGTTTTATTCCATGAATTAAAAATAAAATTTAATAATGGAAGAAAAAAAATGCCTGTTCAGGAAAGGGTTTGGCTAGTTGGCTCTCCATGGTCCCTGCAAACACAGATTCAGTGCTTCAGAAATAATAACAGCTAGCATTTATATAGTGTAGCTAGTTGTGTAGGGCATAGAGCACAGGGCCTGGAGTCAGGCAGATCTGAGTTCAAATCTGTCTCCAGACACTTACGAGCTATGTGACTCTGGGAAGGTTATTTAATCTTGATTGCCTCAGTTTCCCTATCTGCAAAATGAGCTAGGAAGGAAATGGCAAACTGCTCCAGTATGTCTGCCAAGAAAACCTGAAATGGCTTCATGAAGAGTCAGACATGACTGAAACTACCGAACAGCATTTAGACAACATCTTAAAGTTTGCAATACAGTTCATGAATATCATCTCATTTGATTCTTACAGTAACCTTGGGAGGGAGGTGATATGATTGCCCCAGTTTTATAGACAAGGAAACTGAAGCAGATAGAAAAAAAGTAAGTGACTTGGCCAGGGTCACAGAGCTAATAAATGTTTAAGGCCAGATTTGTACTGAAGTCTTCCTGACATCTATCCAGTGTTCTATTCAATAATAATTGTAAGATCTAACTGGTATTTACATAACTCTTTAAAGTGTCCAAAGGACTTAATATATGTGATCACCTCTTATCTTCGCAGTAGGCTGGTGAGGTAGCTGCTACTATTAGTTTCATTTTAAAGATGAGGAGACTGAGGCTAAGAAAGAGCTAGTGATTTGTCCATGGTCACAGAGTTAATGTGCCAGAGTGTAAATTTGAACTGAAGACTTCTAGAGTCCAAGGCCAGCATCCTATTGCCTACATTGCTATTATTTAGACATTTCAGTTATGTCTGACTCATCTTGATCCAATCTGGGGTCTTCTTGGTAGAGATACAGAAGTGCTTTGCCATTTTATTCTCCAGATCATTTTTACAGATGAGGAAACTGAGGTAATCAGGGTTAAGTGATTTGCCCAGGGTTACACAGCTGGTAAGTGTCTAAAGTCATATTTGAACTCAAGTCTTCGTGACTCCAGACCCAGTGCTCTATTCCCTACACCACCCAGCTCTCCATCTAGCTGCCTTGAAAAGATCTTAAACAATATAAGATTAGTGGGAAGAACTAGGCCAATCCTCAGAAGAATTATGTTCTGTTAAATAAAATTCTACTTTTTACTACTATTATTATTGCTTATTGACTTGCTACTTGGAATTTCACTGCTTTCCATTAAATATAATGGGAAAATTTGGTAGACAATTGTTATCTTTGAAGTTAAACATCAAAGCTTATTTGACTAATTTTAATCAAGAAAACACATTTTCATTAAAAAAAACATCCATAGGTATAAGTAATTAAAATTCACCAAAAGCCTACTAAGTCAGTTTTTCATTCACTATTGTGACAGTCTCTATAGCTATCTTTTCGCTTTCTTCTGGGCGCCTGGGTTAACGCTCTCAGAAATGACTTTCTAGGACTTGATATCACTGGGCTTACTGTTTTAAGAATTCAGTTAGTTATCTTATAGGTAACCATTTCTTTCCACCTAAATGATGGCCTGGGTAGTTAGATGGCACAGTGGAGAAAGTGCTAGGTCTGCCACCAGGAAGACCTGAGTTCAAATCCGGCCTCAGATACTCCGTAGCAAGTCATTTAACACAGTTTGCCTCAGTTTCCTTATCTATAAAATGAACTGGACAAGGAAATGGAAAACAACACCTGTATCTTTGCTAAGAAAAATCCAATGGGGTCATGAAGAGCTGGATATAATTGAAAAATGACTGAACGACAACAAATTATGACCCAATGAACAGATTCCTCATGGATGCATTGAACTAATGCTCAGGTCTACTTATTTTTCCAATTAAAGACATTTTAGTTACTAACCTGACTCTGCTATTGACTATCCATGCGACTTTTAGCACAATAGTTAACCTCTCTATGTCTCTGTTTCCTCACCTATACAATGATGGGACTGGACAAGATGACCTCAAAGGGTGTTTCTGCAGTTATTTATTTATTCTATATGTAGCTTGGATAGTAGAGCACTGGACCTGGGGTCAAGCAGACCTGAACTTGGGTCCAGCCTCAGCTACTTCCTGCTGTGTGATTTTGGACAAGTCACTCTCTCTCTGTTTGCCTCTATTCTAAAATGGGGATAATAGCAGCACCTACTTCCCAAAATTGTTGATCATATATGCATGTGTATATGAACAAATGAGATCATGCATGTATGTATATATCTACACGCATGTATTATATATAGGTGTACGCACACAACATACATAATACATACATGTGCATGTATGCATATGTATGTGTACACATATATGAATGTTTATATAATCATATATATTAAGTGAAAATCTCTTAGAGCCTCAGTTTCTTCCCTTGTAAAATAAGGGGGTCACATGAGAGTTCTCCTAAGGATTCTTATAGGTTTATTGATTATCTGATTATCTTCAAGGGAAACCTATTGAAATTGCTTAAGGATGGTTGCAAAATCGAGGTGTGAGACATCTGTCCCAATCTCCAGGAAACTATGTGTGTGTGTGTGTGTGTGTGTGTGTGTGCACGCGCGATCTATTCCTGAGATCAGTAGTAAAATGGAGTCAATTCTGCAGTCATTCTTCAGGCTTAGGGTAAGCAGCTCAGGGGTCTAGTTGAGTCTCTGTAGCTATTACCTGGGTTGTCCCTCCTGTCCTGCCTGAAATATATTCCTTCTTTCTCCTGTTAAAGATTACTTCAGCAGTCTCATCCTCTCACCAAACTTTTCTGCTTTCATTCCCCCTTTAAATGAACTCCACTTATTTGCTCTCCTGAATTTACATGCCAAGCTATTTCCCTTACCTCTGTACACTTTCCCCAGTAAAATGTGAGGTCCACAAGGGCAAGGAGTGTTTCATTGTTGTCTCTGTACCCATAACACATATGTGTTCAGCACATATTAGGTACTCAAGTTCTCTCTGAACGGAATTGTCTTCCACTGGCATAAGAGAAGTACTTATACATATTTAAAAGTACTGGATCTGCATGGAAGGCCAGATATTGAAAGAATGCAATGATACAGAGTTTAAACAAAATTCTAAACAACAAACAAAATGATCGTTTTTATATAAAAGTAGGAGATAAAAGAGGATTTTACGTGAATCCTGTGTTGTGAGTCTCAATTACACATATCATGATTTTTCTTTTAAGATATTCCCCATGTAACTTTCAAAGCTATCCTGTTCTTTTTGTCTCTTTCTGGTCATTCCTTTTGTCCTCCTCTGTACATGTTTTAAAATAATTCAGCAACTCTTTTTTCCCTTAATTTTTCTTTTCTTACCCACACCCATGGCCAAGATGTATTGACTCTGACATCATTTCAAAAGAAAAAAAAACCTGATGAATTCAGGGAGTACAAAAAGGTGTTGGGGTACAGGAAAGGATGTTTGACAGATGCCATGGATGACCATTTTAACTTGGTTTCGTGTGTATAAAAATAATGGGCACTAGGGAATATTTACTTTTCTTCCCCAACTTTCTTTCCCTCTGCTCTAATGTCTTTAGACTTCAGTGATGAACTAGGGATTGCTCTGGGCACCAGAAACAAAGAATTTTCAATTGAGATTTTGATTCTCTCATGACTGTATAGCTGATGGCTTGACTTGTGGCCAAGTTTGGAAACACTATGATTCCTTTTTCAAGAGAGTTCACGTTTTTTGTTTTGTTTCCTTGTTTGTTTGAGAGACATTTTCTGAATAGAGTCATAGACACCAAAAGCTGGAAGAAAGCTTAGAACTCTTCATTTTCTATAAGAGGAAAATGAGGTCTAGATTGTGGAATGGTCAGTCATATGGCTGGTTGAGCCCAGAATGGAGCTCAGGTCTTCTAAATCCCACTCCAAGACTTGTCCCACTATTTCATGTTTCTACCTTAGAGAAATGACTTCCACAACAGGGAGATATAACCTCATAGGAACATAGATGGAGAGCTGGAGAAGACATTAGAGGCTTTCCAGGCCAAGCTACTAATTTTGTAGGTAAAGCAGTTGAGTCCCAGAGAAATTAAGAGATTTGCTTAGATAACACAGGTTAGAGGTAGTAGAGGAAGGATTTGAACCTAGTTCCTTTGGCTCTCAATCCAACTTTCTTTCCTGACAAGTTTAAACACTGATTCTAAGTGAATAAGATGAAATCTAGTCAGGATAAATGTAAAGTTTCCACTTAGATCCAAAATGTCAATTTCACAAGGATAGTTTGGGGGAGGAGATAGACAGAAGTTTGAAAAAAAATGAGGGTTTTAGTGGATGGAAAGAAAGCTCAGTGTGAGTCAGCAGGGTGCTGTGTCAGCCAAAAAGGCTGATGTGATGATCTTGGGATGCCTTGAGAGAAACAGCCCCCAGAAATAAGGGAGCCATAGTATTGCCCTACCCTGTCCTTCCAGGGTACAACTAAACTATTATGTTCACTACTGGGGACCATGATCTAGAAAGCATGTTGATAAGCTAGAGAGTCTTCAGAGGAGAGTTACTAGAATGGCATCTACCTCCCAGGGATGTTGTGATCATCACGTGGGATGATGTTTGCAAAGCACTGAGCACAGCACATGACCCACAGTCAGGGCTTTGTTCTTATTGAGTTGATTCAGTCACATCCTGCTCTTCATGACGCCATTTGGGGGTTTCTTGACAAAGATGGTGGAGTGGTTTGCCACTTCCAATTCTAGCTCATTTTACAAATGAGGAAACTGAGGCAACAGGGGTAAGTACTTGCCCAGGGTCAGATAGCTAGTAAGTGTTTGAGACTGGATTTGAATTCATGAAGATAAGTCTTCCAGATTCTAAGCCCGGTACCCTATCTACTGTACCACCTAGGTGTCCTAGTGAGTACTTTGTCCATTTTTATCACCTTCCCTTGGCCTTCACTTTATATCTGAGGATAAGGTGAAGGAGAATGGGAATGTTTAGCATGAAGAAGAAGACTGAGAGAAGAATGATATCCATCTTTCAGGAATTGAAAAGTTGCTACCTAGAGAAGGGGTTAACTTTATTCTGTTTGGCCCCAGAGAGAAAACTAAAAGTAATTGGTGGAAATTATAAGAAGGACAATTTGGGCTTATGTATGGGAGGGAAAAACTCTTGAACAATTAGAGCTGTCCAAAGATGGAATGGGATGCTACTGTATTTTGGGAGGAAAAACCAGAAACAAAAACTGTCCATCCAACAAGGAATCTACATCCTCATTAAACCTCTACCTCCTGCCTGGTAGCCCTTCCTTCCTGCTTTGCCTCCATTTTGGAGAATCCTGCCTATGCTTCCATGCTTAGAGCCTTTCAAGATAGAAATTGCCAGGTTCTTATTTGATTGGTACCTCTCTGTCTGAGAGCCCAGTCAGACCCACCTAAGCAGATCCCCATGCCTTCTCATAAAGCTTGAACTGACCCAACACTGAAGCTGCCTGAGCTGCCCTTAGTTACTCAGTCATTAATTAGCATTTATGGGTCAGGCATTGAGTGATATAAAGGCAAGTGCTGGGCATGTAAAGGAAGAAAAACATACACAAACTAGTCCATGCCCTCAAGAAGGTTACCTTCTAATAGGAGAAAAGATAAGATGAGCCCAGGAAATTCAGTGAAATCTTGGTGATGATTCATCATATCCTGAGAGCACTGTCTCATCAGAATATTTTGGAATTTTTTCCTCCTGAAAAAGTCTTTGGGCAGTGTCTGGACACATTACTTGTTGTATCCCTTCCCTGTACTTCTCCATCCTGAATAAGTCATCCTTCTTCCCCAGGCTTGTTTCCTCATCTGTAAAATTAGGGGTTAAGCTCAGGGGACCCTGGGGTTTCTTTCATCTCCAAATCTATGATCCAATGATCCTTTAGGAGATTTTGGTGGGGCTAGTGAACTACTTTAATTCGGCAGTTTTATTCCTGACCGATGTGTGCCTATGTGTGTGGGGGTGGGGTGGGAATAGGATGAGGGGGGCAGAGTAGTAGTTCAGCAGGCTAATGGAGTCCCCTTCCTTTGCTGGCTCTGTCTCCTTCCTGGCGGCCATGATATCCTTCCCTTAAACTCACCAAACAAAGGTACTTCCTTCTTTCGGCATTTCTCGGTTCTTCTGATTCATCTGAAAATCTTACTTTTTAATTCTAGGAATCCACCCCAAAGGCTTCTTTCCCATTAGAACTCTGGATGCAGGCTATGAGTATCTGTTAGGCTCATGTGAAATAGCACTTTGTAAACGTTAAAGTGCTGTCTAAATATGAACTATTATCATGATTAGAAAGGTGATATGAATTGTTCATGGACATATATCCAGGAAGTGTGGGGCATGTGGCCTATTGCGATAGGAGTTCTTATATGCTAAGGTTAAAACAAATAATCTGTATAATGCTTCCACCTTGCTCCAAAATACTTGATTTTGGTACCTTATAACCACAGAATTTTGGCACAGGAAGGGACCTTCCTTAGAAAATGACCAATAAATCAGCCTTTATTTATCACCTACTATTTTCTAGGCACTGTTCTAGACAAAAGTGAAACTATTCTGTTTCTCTCTGTCTCTGTCTGTCTCTCTCTCCTTCTCTCTCTCCCCCTCTCTGTCTCATATGTAACATATAGAGATAAAAATGTATAACTATAGTTATATAACAATATATAATATTTGATATATGTCAATATATTGTATGCATATATGTATGTATTTGTATGTAAATATATGTAATGAATATAAGTAACGTAATAATTGTATATAAATGTATACATACATACATACATATGTATTGTGTATGTATATATAGAGACAGACAGAATGGGAGAGGGAGAGGGAGGGAGAGAGGGAGATAGAGACAGAGAGAGACAGAGACAGAGAGACAGAGAGAGAGAGAGACAGAAAGAGAGGGAGACAGAGAGAGACAGAGAGAGAGAGAGGAGAGGGAAATGGAGAGACAGAGACACAGAGAGACAGAGAGAGAGAGATATAAAGAGAGGGAGACAGAGAGACAGAGAAAGAGAGGAGAGGGAAAGGGAGAGAGAGACAGAGAGAGACAGAGACACAGAGAGACAGAGAGAGAGAGAGATATAAAGAGAGGGAGACAGAGAGACAGAGAAAGAGAGGAGAGGGAAAGGGAGAGAGAGACAGAGGGAGAGAGAGAGACAGAGACAGAGAGAAATGGTAGAGCAGATGGAATGGTAGGCTTGGACTCAGAAAGACCTCAATTCAAATTTGGGCTCAGATGCTTGTTCACTATGTGATCCTAGGCAAATCACTGACACATCATTTGCCTCAGTTTCCTCAATTGTAAAATGGAGCCAATAAGAGTATGTCGCGAGGATCCAATGAGGTGTTTGTACAGTGCTCAGCATCATGCTTGGCACATACACCAATGCTTATCATCGTCTCTCTTTCCTTTTCAGTCTAGACATCACTAGTATAATGGAAAGAAAAGTCCATGGCAGCAATTTAGGATAAAAGTCAGTAAAAGGCTTCATTCTCTTCTTAGGTATCAGTCGAGGCAGGGAGGAGTATCATGTCACAGAGAAGTGTGTGTCTATGGTGCAAGAAGGCCTCTGAATACAAATCATTTCATCTGGGTACTTATAGTACAGAGATAACACCGTCATTTACAACTGGTCAGCTACTGGCCTGGGGAGCAATCTATTGTATTTCCGAGGAAGGGAGACAAGACTTTTTCATGTCTTAGTATATCATTGGTCCTGGGGGTGTCTAAGACACGATAGCCTTGGTTTGTCTTTCACTTGACCTCCATCTTTTTTTTGGGGGGGGAAGGAAGAAAAAGCAAAGAACAATAAATGTACACGATTATTTTGTTGTGTATTTGAAAGGAATAGCAAGTTGTACATAGTAGATTTTCAGTTTTATGTAACATCATCTTTTTCTTATACTATGTTATAGAAATGTTTTTTTTTAATTCCACAAATTAAAAATAAAATAAAAAGGTAATGAATAGGTGTTAGAAGCAACTGTCTATTTACACTGAAAATGATAAGGGACCAGGGAGAAGATTTCTGCATGGAGGTATATTGGAGAAAGAAGCTCAGAGTCACGAATGGAATCTAGAGAGGAAAGAAGTAATGACCATGGCAGGCCTTTACTCTTTCTTAAAATGGAGATTCCGGGAGGAACTGACCAATTAGAGGAAAGGTCCACAAGTAGAAAGTGTGAAGCCTAATGGGTCATGGTAGAAAAAGAAGGACAGAGAGTCAGGAGTGAAAGCCACTGAAGAATGAAGGAGTTCGTAACGCATAAATTCCAAAAAAAGAGAAGCTTATGTTTGATTCTTAAAATAATAGGAACTCACTGAATCTTACTGAGATCAAGGTGACTTTCTTTTGTTCTACAGTGGCAGAAACTTAGGCCCAGAAAAGGGGAAAGAAGGTCCTGTATTTCACAATTAGTTCCTTTCAGACCCCTAGGAGTTTTGATCAAGAGCAGGTTTTCCCTTTGGTCAGTGATAGTCATCTCATCTAACACACACAGAACATGGCCCTAGATTTGACTCAGAGGGAACAGAGCCCAGTGGTCTTTGACAAATCATGAGACGTATTATTGTAATGATGACATTAACTGGCCTCCATTGTAAGGCACATTTTAACTGCCTAATGATCCATTGGATCATAAATAGGAAATGGTTGACCTAATTTTTGCCTCTCTATTACAAGGATCGAATTCACCTTAAGATAACAGATTCTTTCAGATGGAAGAATAATGAGGTTACTCTGTTACATAGCCTGGCCCTTTGTCTGAAAAGCTGCACCATTTCCACTGTGGGAGACCAACTGACAGGAGAGAAATCACATTATATAGTAACCTTTGTGGGAGGGGGGAGGTTAGTTGCAGGATTGAAATAAAAAATTAGGCAGCAATGTATATCAAAAAAGAAACAAATCAACAAGAACAAAACACCTACCATATACTAGTAATGTCAAAAACCTCCCTCTCTTGACTTCCCTATTTTTCTCAATTGAAGCCACTGTTTTCAGGATCACCCAAACTTGAAAATGACTGTTATCTTTTACTCCTTCCTGATGCCTGACTGCATACTTTTAAATTAAGAATTCATGACTTCATGACTGTAGGTACTGCCTCTACTGCTTCAAGTTGCCTTTACTCTAGAACTTGGCAAATGATTACTGAGAGTTACTATGCAAACCAAAAACAAAAACAAACTACTACCATCTTGCAGTAAACCAAGTATCTAAACTTAATAAGTTCTCAGGTGATCTCGATCTATCGCTTATCTAGCACTTGAAGTTTATCCAACACGGTAAGATCTGAAAGAATGTGTGTTCTTCTGGTTTCATCCCTTATAACCTTAGAGTTGCTTCCCCATTTGGATGAAACAACGTGGGGGAAGTTGGTGATGTTCCCCCACAATCAATCACTTAACAAATTCTACCTGTTCATAATGTAACATAATGTAATAGGGTACCATGTAAGGGACAGCAACTCCTTTGTAGGCAGAAGGGAAGACATCCAATAACTTATTATGAATTTTACAAATTATAGTCCAGAGTACCTTGATCTATCAGACATACTTGAACAGTGCTGGGAGAGAAAGTCTTCCTCTCATACACACACACAACCAAACCTTGCTTTCTGCCGGTTATGGTAATCTCTCTCACATCTACATCTACATCTACATCTACATCTTCCTGTCTCTTTGTATCATTACTTTTCTCATCTAGATATCTATTATCTTAACTGTGGGACATGATAACTATTCTCTATCCTTGAGTATTTTTGCTTTTCAATCAGTCATAATTTTCTATCTTATCTTAATTTTAATCTTATCTATCATATATGTATATATATGCACAAACGATATATATATATGTATATATTTATATTTGAGCCTGCCTCTTTGTATCTTGCATAGGCTAGAAATGAAGCAGCCCCTCCCTAGCCAAATTCTACTACTACTAGACACAGGAGCTTTGATTTCATTAGTCTAGCTTCCTTCCAGTCTCAGCTAAAATTCCACATTCTACAAAAAAGCCTTTCCCAGTCCTCTAGCACCTTTCCTCTCTTCATACCTCCAGTTTGTCCTGTATATATCTTGTTTATACATGATTGATTGCATGTTGCTTCCCCCATTTGATTGTAATCTCTTAGAGAAGGGGGATTATTATTATTATTCTATTGTTTTTACTTTGCTTTTATCTGTCTCCTCAGCACACTACCTTGCACATGACTGGTATTTAATAAATGATTGTTGACTTGAATTTTTTGGGCATCCTAGAGCAGGGCTCATCATATTGGTGTCAGGGTGAATGAGGACACCCAATGACTCAGCCTACTGTATCTCAGAAGTCCAAAGCTCAATTGATCTGTCAGCTTCAGTTCATAACAGGGAGTACAGACCATTCAGCATTTATAAAGCACCTTCTACGTGCCAGGCAACACACTAGGTACCAGAGCAACAAAAACAAAAACTGAAAATTCCTTGTTGTCTGGGAGCTAAGAAATTACCTAGTGGATGGAGCATTGGGCCTGGAGTCAGAAAGACCAGAATTGAAATGCAGCCCCAGACACTTACTAGCTGTGTGACCCTGGGCATTTCACTTAATCTCTATTTGTCTCAGTCATCCTATCTATAAAGTGGAGATTAAAATAATACCTACCTCTCAGTTTTGTTGTGAGGATCAAGTAAAATCCTAATCATAAACCACTTAGCACAGTGCCTAGCACACAGTAGGTGCTATATACCTCTTAGTTGTTTGTAATAATAATCATTATCATTAACATCATCGTCGACTTTACAACTACCACCACTGAATGTCACTCTTTCGCAAAATACTTTGACGAATCCAACAACTTTGAGTCAAATCTCCAAATTTTTATTAAGGACCCTCTTTGTGACAGACACTGTACCTGTCACAGAGAATAAAAAGATAAAACCAAAACAGCTTTCACTCTCCTGAGGATGGGGTGGAGCGTAGGTAGCCTGCTAAATACATGAATTTTTTTTTCTAATCTGGACCTATGATTTCATTGGCACAGGGAATTGTCTATGAGAACATTCCCTAGATTAAAGTAGATTACTGTTTACTTTGTAACTGTTAGCCTGACTTTTAAATATTTTTATATTTATTATTTATTTTTAGCCTTCATTTAAAGAAATTGAGCTCCATATTCTTTCCTTTCCTTTAATCATTAAGAAGGCAAGCAATATGATAGCAATTATGCATGTGAAATCATGCAAAACGTATTTTCATATTAACCATATTTCCCCCCAAAAGCAAGAAAAATAAAGTAAGAACATTATTCTCCAATTTGTACTCAGAGTTCATCAGTTCTCACTCTGAAGGTGGATAGCATTTTTCTTCATGAGTCCTTCAGAGTTATCTTGGATCATTGTATTGATCTAACCATTAGTTTTAGACTATTTCCAGAGCAATGAGAAGTTAAATGATTTGCCCATAGCCACAATGGTCAGGAGTTGAGGCTGGAACTTAGATCCTTTTGACTTTGAGATCATTTCTCTAAGGACTGCAGGGCAGTGCAAAACAGATTGTATACAATCAAATTTCAGGAGGAGGGAGACACAAAGTGTTACCTGGAGGAAGGGGCAACAGGAAAGGCTGTCTGTTGGAACTGGTACTTGATCTGAGCCTTGAATGGAGAGACAGTTCTAACACGAAAAGGCAAGAAGGAGACTCAAAAAAGGCTAACCCTGGAAGGGAACTTGGAAGTCATTCAAGCTACAATCTATAGACAAAAATACTGAAGCCCTAAGAGATAAAGTAATACCCTTTGTTACATGGTGAATATGAGAGCTAGGACTAGAACAGTGTCGGGATAACATCCGGCCTTCATTTGCCATTTGGCCTTCATTTTAATTCACTTGGACTATTTGTGCCTGACCTGTGATGGGGCCTTCAGAACTTGTATTGATCTGATCAGTCACAGTTGGACACACTGTAACATGACTCCAACATAGTGATGCCATTTTGGTCCTCTTCGAGAATGGACAACCAATCACCAACCAATCAACCAAGATCCCTGAACATGGATAGTCACAGAGCTTAGAGCTTGGATCCATTATGTATTTATGACCTGTGTCATGTTTTACAATTTATTTGTCTCTGGAATCAGTTAATCAATCAATATAGCTTGAGGCCTCATTATGTGCTAAGTGCTGGGAATTAAAAAAAGAAAAAAAAAGCAAAAATATTTCCTGCCCTCAAGGAAGTTACATTCTAAATGGGGAAACAACATAAAATGGCAGTAGTACTTTTCTTTGCAAGATGAGGAAGGGCTAAACTAGCTGGCCTCTAAGGTTCCAATGAGTCCAAAAGGTTTGATTCTCTGGTCTATTTGAGCTCAAAATTCCATGATATTTGACTGGTCTCTCACTGGTCTCCTATGACTGCCCTGAAAATGTCAAGGGAAAGGAAAGGCCTGACTTCTGTGCTGCCCTCCTGTCATTTTCACCTGTGAACATTGCTCCAGATCTAACAGTCATTCTAAGTTTCCAGAGCAGTATAACACAAAAATCTGGCTCTAGCTCACATTCCTTGGACTATTTCTGGTTCAATATGTTGTGTTCTGCTCACGTTGTCCTGTTTGCTATTTGTTCCCTCAGCTCTACATTTCCTGCTACTTTGCTTTGAACAGGTTTTTCCCTATACCAGGAAAATACTTTCGTCCTCAACTTTGCCTTCTATAACAGCTAATAATTTTAAAGGCTAACAATTATACTGTACATTCAAGTTTGCAAAGCAGCCTTGTGAGGGTAGGCGTTACCATGATTCTTTTTTTATGGATGAGACTGAGAGAGGAGAAGGGATTTCTTTAGGGTCATACCTATGGTAAGTATATAAATCAGGATTTGAACTCATGTCTTCCTGATTCCAGGTCCAGTTGCTCTATCCATTTGTATACAACTTAGTTGTCTCCAGCAGTCTTTAGGAATGCTTAATTTTCATTGAGTCTCTGTTCAGTTGTCATCTCCTGTAGGAAAGGGTTTTTTTTTGGCCATTCCAGTTGTTAGTACTCTTTTCCTGCTCCAATTATCTCATATCTATTTCTCTTAATTACATGCTCTTATTAGAGTGTAAGCTCTTTGTGAATTTTTGTTGTTGTTGCCGAGTCATTTTTCAGTTGTTTCTGACTCTGTGACCTCATTTGGAGTTTTCTTGGCAAAGATGCTAGAATGGTTTGCTATTTCCTTCTCCAGTTCATTTTATAGATAAGAAAGCTGAAGCAAACAAGGTTAAGTGACTTGCTCAGGGTCACACAGCTAGTAAGTGTCTGAGGTTAATTTGAACTCAGATTCTCCTGACTTTAGTCCCCACACTCTATCCACTGTGATACCTAGCTGCCATTGTGAGTAGGGACTGTTTATTTCTTCTCTTTGTATGACAGACACAGGGGTGTGCTGGTAAGTGTTTAACAACAAGGCTCTAGGGAAAAAAATAGTATACATATTCTATTCAGTTTAATCTACTTTATTAGCATTTTCTGAAGTCTAGACAATCAACAAAACAACAATTTAAGCCCTGATTTTTAATGATTTCCAACTTCCCAGGTGTAAATGCTGACACTGAACATTTAACAACCTGCTTTCTCAAGTTTCTTACAGCCGGCACACCTTAGGGACCCAATGACTTTACAGGGAACTGAACATGCAATGACTACTTTACTCATGCTTGTTCAACTGGATTTAATAATCAAAGTTTAAAAGTTTAAGACTACCTTCTTGCAAGTGGCCCAAATACGATGAACAGATCATGCTTTATACATGAATCCAGGTACTTGTCTGTAATTAAATATTTGATTAATTATTACAAGAGTGTATTTGTCTCTACAACACTTAAAGGAAGTAAACAACCATTAAATAATGGATTTATTATTTTAATTATTAAGTTACTCCCCTTCCCCCAACTTGCTTTCCTACTAGAAAGAAAGCTTGGGAGTCAAATGTATCTACTTGTAAATAAACTGCTGAAAAATAAAACACCAAGGCAGTGGCTTATTGAAATCTATCTCGGACCTGGAGATGTGGGAGTATTCCATCTCTCTTGTAGTATCTTAGAAAAGTGCTTTGATGTGCAATACTCTATTTGAAGTTCAAGGGGTTGTGGAGACATTTTTTGGACATGGTTCAAAGGTGGGGAAAAATGGGCCCACTCTTGGTTTCTCTTGTGAATATGTATTAAAGGATCACTAATTAGAGCCATCACACAAAACTTGTTCATTACTAACTGAAATCCTCACTGTGTGAGAATCAAAAAAAGCCAGAAAGGTCCTAAAGGGGGAAGAGTCATGGGTTCATAGGATATAAAGTAAGAGAAGATGTTTGAATCATTTTAGTTCAATACAACACACATTTATGAAGTATCTATTTTGTTCAGTTATGGTAACTAAGTGGAGCAGTGGATACAGAACCAGATCTGAAATCAGGAAGACTCATCTTCATTAGTTCAAATCGAGCCTCAGACTCATATTAGTTGTGTGACCTTGGACAAGTCATTTATTCCTGTTGGCCTCAGTTTCTTTATCTGTAAAATTATCTGGAGAAGGAAATGGCAAACCATTATAACACCTTTGCCAAGAAAACCCCAAATGGGGTCATGAAGAATCAGACATGGTTGAAATGACTAAAGAACAATAACAATTATGTTCAAGGTACAAGACACTGTGGTAAGTTCTGAGGCTAGAAAGCTTGAAAACAAAGAATTCTTTACTTCAAAAAATAACTTACACTTTCTTGAGGGTTGTAACGTGAACATACATAAATAAGTACAAAGTAGTTTCATGAGGAAGAGAAAAATAATAACTGGAAGGAGGGGAGAAATCCGAAAATATCTATTCAAGCAGGTGACACCTGGGCTATGTTTTGGGAGACATCAGGGAATATGAACTAGAGGAGAAAGCTCCATCTTGGCAGAGGCCTAGAGGTAGGGGGTAGGATATTATCTAGGGGGGAAAGCTAGCAGGTTGGTTTGACTGGAATGGAGAGTGTGGAAGAGAGGATTATAAACTAAGACTGGAAACAGATGGCAGCCAGGTTATAGAGAACTATGAAAACAATCAGTTTGACCAGTGCATTTCATGGAGGGGTAGAAATGTAGAGAGGGAAGGAAATGGGCCCAAGGCAATTCTGGCAACGAATGTCA